>NC_041341.1:31581401-31942651 GCF_004354835.1 Perca flavescens
ACTGCTGACCAATCCGAGCAGCTTAAAAAAACAGGCGCTAAAACGGAGCGTTTCAGAAAGAGGGTGAATACAGGTATATTCAGACAGACAGTATGAGAAAAATAATGTGTTTTTTGAACATTAGAGAATGTAAACATGTTGTAGTAGAAACCCAAAATACTAGTATGAACCTGAAAATGAGCATAATATGGGACCTTTAAATATGCCCTAGCTCTATTGGAAAGATTAGAAAATAACACGGCAGCGAATCAAAGTAAACAATGTTATATTTTACTGTGCAACACTATTACTTGATTGCATCACCTATATATTGTCTGTGCTCTCGACCAGAACAGACAGTGAGTACTTTGTTATCAACACCACAAGATTACAATTACAGCATCCACAGATTATGAGTATGATGTAGCCCATTGGTAAACAACTGTAATTCAGATGGTTGGGGAGTGTAATGGGAACACATTCTGACAGCTGAACATTGCCTCACTCTCAGAGGCTGGGGATATTTTACAGAAAAAAAAACTTCAGAGTGTTTGTTTTAGTGAAGGCTTGAGGGGAAAAAAAGCCATTTTTAACTAATTTCTCCCTGCTGCTTTTCCAGGTGGAATATAGGCAGATACTCCAGAGGTACCTCGGAGACACACATTTTCCACTATGAACCGCGCCTTCAACAGGAAAAAAGGTGAGCAGAAATAACTGGTGCTCATTTGGCTTATAGAATGAAGCATGGCCTGTTTTAGGTACAACAGTGCCACAGGCTGCACACACTCTTATATACGTCGTTGGACAAACTACAATCTCTCTTTGTCACTCTTTTTGTTGTTGTTGCAAGAACACGGTTTTCTTACAATAGTGTTCTGCCACCTAAGTGTTAGTGGACATTGCACACTTTAAAGGGCACTCCACCAATGTTAACACATTAAGTTAAGTTTACTCGCCACCAGGAGTACTACTCAGCCTGTGAAAATGTCTTCTGTGGATCTAGAGGAGCTTTCTAAAGTTTGAACCCGGATGATGATGACGATGCGCTGCCCAGTTGCACTAAGGAAAACGTAGGATCAAGTGTTTTTGGAGCTTAAAGCCATACTACATCTAAAATTCAGGATATGTGGGCCTCTGGTGCTTTCATTTTGACATTCTACAGACGTGTGAGTCTCTTAACCCATTGGAGTACCCCCTTTAGGTTACTTTAAGCATTTCCTTTCAGTATTTCTGTTCAAAAACTGAAACAAGAACTAAATGAAATATCTGTAGACTCCATGGCAAAGAGATAAAAGAGGATTAATAACTCAATTTGGATGAAGCCCTCACTCACTGCCGGTTTTTCTCGTATCTTCATCAAGATTTTAGTTTTTCTTACATATCAGATGATAGAAATTCATGCAATGCATCTTGTATCTGTTTAATGAATCCACAGTGTCTGAACTTGAGGATTTGAATTGTCTTTAATCTTAATTAAATTCTAATTTAATTTTAGCCCCATTCATTCATTTGGCAGGACTATAAACTCCTCACACAAAACAAAACCGTGTGATGTTTATTATTCTGGATGATTATTATTAGTTTAGACAAAAATCATATATACTATGCAACATGAAAGGCTGTTACACCGACACTGGCTGCATCAAACAGCCCAAATGTCAAATGATTTATTTCCATAAAAGCTATGAAAGACAACAGAACCGTCAATACAAACAGAATAAAAAAAAAAAGATGCATACCGCATAGGTGGCTGTGACAACACTGCAGCGTTCTGGGGTGACCCTGGCCAAATGCAGAGGAACAATTATTTGGGACCGCAGCCTGTGAAACAGCTTGATGTGTTTACCACCATCTGTCCCGCTCCCTCCGGTGTAAATCATCAGACCTGGAGAAAAGAAGCCTTGGACGGTGTTGAGCAAAGTGTCCGGGGCCCAGGTGCTGCGGCGGGGTTTAATGATGTTTCGGGTGTTATAATTCACTTTTTTTTCCTATTAAGTCCTCTATTTTAGGGGCTAAAGATGGTGATCAGGAAGGGGCAGATAGTCCCTTCTCACCTCACATTAAATTTCCCCTTGATTGCGCGTAATGGAAATGGCTCCATTCCTTTCCTTTTAACTAGGGATTTTATTTCTGTGAATCTCAGATGATACATCGGCTGTGCATTTGCACACATGCCTATATTGAGGGGGACATGTTGGGGGAAAAAGAAGTCAATTATAGCTACAACTTGGGCTTTGGCAGCAGACAGATAATAAGGGTCCCTGCAAAAAGGAAGGACAGTTAAATACACAGTAAACAGTTATTTTAAACAAATTCTCCCAGACAGTCTAGCACACACTGTCCATCTCTTTGCAACTGTGAGGAGCTGCAAACGCTGTATCCATTCACCCAGCCGCCATAAAGTGTGTTAAAGCCTTTTTTCACCGTGACCTCCACCATGCACTATTAGTAGTATAAAGGTGGTGGGTTCGCGCGTGCATGTGTGACGTCATCACACGCACGCGCAAACCCACCCTGTAATCTGGTCATATGAGCGTGCATGTAACGTCGCGGGTGCCCGTTGGTACTCGCGGTCGCCATCTAGTGGCCGAATGTGGTACTGCATCTAATCGTTGCTGGTACTCGCGGGCGCCATCTAGTGACCGAATATGGTAGTGCATCTAATCGTCGAAGCTGCGCGCGCATACCGCGAACGTAATGATGTCGCGGTCGAACGTCGGCACACTGCGAGCGCCATCTAGCGGCTGAATATGGGAGCGCATCCCGTCGTCGAAACTGCGTGCGCATCTAGGCGGATGTGATGACGCAGCGGTCGAATGTCGGCACACCCGCGATAGCCATCTAGTGTCGAATATGGGGCGCATCTCGCGAACGTGGTGACGTATGTAGTGTGGGCGGCCGCTTCACCACTACAGGGGTCTGGTGCACTTGAGCGGAGGCGGATTCTCACAGCGTAGCTATACCTGACGGAGGACATTCATAGTGCGTGTAGCACCCTTTTT
Source organism: Perca flavescens (assembly GCF_004354835.1). Lineage (NCBI taxonomy): Eukaryota > Metazoa > Chordata > Actinopteri > Perciformes > Percidae > Perca > Perca flavescens. The sequence continues at coordinate 31,584,383 of NC_041341.1, forward strand.
ACCACGTTGCGTTTTTCCGCAACAAAAGGTCATCTGGAGTTTGTCTTATGTTTTGGTGAAAAACAACTAGGGATCGTTTCTCAGCAGTGCCCTCTTTAGCCTTTTGTTTACTGCTATTTAGCTCTTTTAGATGTTTTTTTAGCTAGTCTGGTAACTAGCTTGTTTCCACGTTTTTTTCCACATCAAAAAGCCCTCTGGTGTTTCACTTTTTAATTCTTTTTTCATCGCTACCTACAAGTGGTAAGTAAAGCTTGTGTTTAAGAATGTTCAAAGCTATTTAATTCATTCAGTCATTCATGAATTAGCTAAAACTTTGATCGTGTGTTCGTAATGCTGGTGGGTTGTACCACATGACGCTAGTGTTAAAAAAAAAAAAAAAAAAAAAAGTTGTGTTAGACCAGTAGCTAGCTTGTAAATGTGGGGTCTTTTGTTGTGAGTGTTAAATCGTCATAAAGGGGTTTGGTTTGTGGTGTTTAAAACCCCTTGTTTCAAGACGGGGTCTGCTCACTTTTTTACCTGCATTTTGTAGCTACGTGGCTAGCTAAAACTTTCCTCGTTTTCTCAACAAAGTCCTCTGAAGAAAGAGGATTCGGTTCTACAGCAATGGCTGCATTTGGTGAGTATATTTAAAAAAAAAAAAAAAAGAAGCTTATTGTAAGGTATTTAATTCATTCAGACATTTGTGACTTAAAAACGTTTTTTTTTTGTGTGTTATAATGTAGTTTGCATCATTAGGTGATCGTGCAAAGAGCTGGGATAACGTGGCTGTGTTAGTTGACGAAACTATTAAACCACAAGGTAAAAACTTATAAATATATTATACACTACAGCATTAATTGATTTAGTACTGTGTTTTCATTCATTTTGTTTTTGTTTTTAAAAAAGCTCCGTGTAGCCCATTCCTACAGACCCCAACACGCCAGAACATTAAACCAAAGGCCACTCTAATAAGGAATAAGAACACAGCAAACAGGTATTTACGGTTTATTTATCTCTTTCAGTATGTAATATTTATTACTGTTTAATTTATCACTGTGTTTGTAGCCATCTAATATATATATATATATATATTTTTTTCTTTGTCTAGACAATCAGCCCCTGAACAAAAGGATCCGCAAAGGGCGAGGGCTACTCGCTCTCCCATGTGGCTGAAATCAATCCTGTTGAAAGACCATGTGCTTCGATGCCCCTCTCTGAAAGCTGCTACGCCCTAACGTTCGCCATCGTAAGCCTAAGAAGCAATTTATTGAGGTGAGTTTAAAAGGAAAGCAGTAAAATAGCGTGTTGTATTTAAAAAAAAAAAAAAGATTTTTTTCTAATCTAATGCTAATTCCAGCCTGTGAAGCCATACACGACCGGTCTCCCGCCCAAAAGTAGCACCCCTTCCTTTGTTCCGGTCTCGTCTTACCCGACCACTGTATCTTATGATAGTAACACAGCAGCTGAGGTGAGAAAACCTTTTGTAGCTAACAGAATATATTTACATAGTGTTGTAAAAGCTTTTTAAATAAAATGTATATATTTTTAAAAAGGCTTTTTTCCTTTGTTTTAGCAACTAAAGGCGACGGAAGACTTAGTTACATTGTATTTGACGCCTGAGGACGATTTCACACAGTCACCCCCATGGAGCAGATCGTATGTCCACACAAGCCTAAGAAGAGATCTAGGAAGAGATCTATTGAGGTGAGTTTAAAAGGAAAGCAGTAAAATAGCGTGTTGTATTTAAAAAAAAAAAAAAAAAAAATCTAATCTAATGCTAATTCCAGCCTGTGAAGCCATACACGACCGGTCTCCCGCCCAAAAGAAGAAGCCCTTCCTTTGTTCCAGACACGCCTTACCCAGACACTGTATCGGGTGTTCCTAACACCACTGCAGAGGTGAGAAACGCATTTGTAGCTAGCAGAATATATTTACATTGTGTTATAAAAGATTTTTAAATAAAATGTATATATTGTTAAAAAGGCTTTTTCCTTTGTTTTAGCAGCTAACGGCACGCAAAGACTTGAGTCCTTGCATCGGTCGCCGCTAGTACACCAACGCCCTACCAGCCACCAAGTGTCTCCATTGAGAGGGAACAAAAGGATTCCCCTTTACAAAAGGCACCTGAAGAGTCCTTGCATTGGTGGTAATCTAGTACACCAACGCCCTACCAGCCACCAAGTGTCACCATTGAGAGGGAACAAAAGACATCTGATGAGGTGTGTGTGCTTGTGTGTGTGTGTGTGCTTGTGTGTGCTTGTGTGTGTGTGTGTGTGTGTGTGTTGTGTGTGTCTTTATTTAACCAAAAATATTTTGTTATACCTCTAGACAATCCATGCCATAGAAGTAGGCGAAGTATCCGAAGACACCGGACTAACAGCGACAGCCCCTACATCACGCCAAACAAATCGTGAAGCTACAGGCGAAGGGTCTGAAGACACAGAGCTAACAGCACCCGTCCCTACATCACGTCAGACAAATCGGGGAGCTACGGGAGAAGAGTCTGAAGACACTGGACCAACAGCAACACAGCTTACACCCCACCAACTGTGTCAGGCTGCTTTGCAGGAGGACCCTGAATATAATGTAGGTGAATACCTCTTTAACTGTATCTATAGCACCGAGGAAGGCACCGATTATGTCAGCTGTATACCACACACCTCTGTTATAACTGTGGTAGATAAAAAGTGTAACAGTGCTAATACCGCCATAACCACTCCTGTAAATGTATTAGAGGTTAACGTTCCATTCCTTGATAAGCAAACAGTACCTAATTATATTACTAACAATCGGTTTGAACAAGGTGGGGCACTAGGAGGTCCTGAGCAGTTAACATTACTTCAGAGTGCAGAGTTTTTTGAGTATTGTGTTAACACATCCCCTCAACAACCTGCAGTCGCTGACCCTTATAAACAAATACAATCAGAATTAGCCGAATTACGAAAACAAAACAATGGTCTTATGAATAAATTAGATGTCTTGCAAACAGCTAACACACAATTGACCGGTTTGGTCACAGACTTTGGAGCTGCGCTAGCCATTCAGGCCAGTGCTAACACGCATTTGGTTGATATGGTCACAGGCTTTGGCACAGCTATTGCCTCTCATGTCAGCTCTCTCAATTCAATGCTTGATCCTATGATAGTATGCCTTAAAAACACAATGAATATGACCCCGCAGTAAAAAAGTGTTAAAACAGTCTATAAAATAAAAAAAAAAAAAAAAAAAAATGTCATCCCCACCCAAAAAACAAAAAATCTGAACCCCTAGGGGAGTGTGATGCTCGTATTGATGAGGAACTAGAATGGCCGTGCAAGGACGATTACACAAGAGCAGTAAACAATCCTCAGGATTTTGCGATTGTGTGCAATGCATGCAAAAATATTCGAGCATGGGCCCGATCTATGCCTCGCGCTAGACCTAGTGAAAGCAACAGTGAGAAAACACACACATCAGATAGACCTGCTCCTGCGCGGTTGTCACATAATGGTCCTTCAAGCGTATATTCCAGCAATACACAGGCCAATACAGACTCTATACAATCATCAAATACAGACCCCACAGGCATAGATCAGAGTAATAAGAGACCATCATGTTTTCCGAGTGTTCAGCCCTCAAAAGCGATCTTGTACAGATGAGCAGACTGGTCCCCAACCGTCCACAAGCGCTTATAGACCCCCTCCATCACCCTCAGAAAATCCTCAGGGTAGTGTGCAGTGTGGTGCGGGCGGGTTTCTAAGGTAACATCTGAAATAGCATCCAGACAGATACCCCTTTTTAATGCTGCTGAATTTCGTCAAGATGTTGACTTGCGAAATATTGATTTGACGGATATTGGTAGTGTTCCTGAAAGGGTGTATAGCACCCTAACAGGTTTAATAGAGAGGGCGTTGGGTAATGCAACACAGGACAGTGTTTTAAATGTTGAGTTAAGGGGTCCCGCCGTAGATGTCCCTATCCAAACAATGTTGAATTCAAGCGATGGCTATAACACAGACACATTTCTGGAGCAAGTAGCACAGGCGATGCAGAGTAACGATAATTCACTGACCGAAGACTCTTTAGAATTAATTGTGACAATAGCGGCGCAATATGTCGGGAGGGAATGGTGGGGGCGTCGAAAACTAGGAAGCATTAGTTACGATCAAATATTGTCAGAAAAAAGGTAATGCTTTGTATAATCCCAAGAATAACGCTGGTAACGACAATCTCTGCTTTTCTCTCTGCCTGGCACATTATGTAAACAGCAGATTGTCGTCGATGATGAAAGATGAATTATGCCAAGCAGCTGCATAGTGATTTGGGTTTTGACTACACACATAAAGTTTCGTTCTCTGATGTTGACAGATTTCAGAAACATTTGAAAATGAAAATTGTGATATTCCATCATGTAGCTGGATGTAAAAACCCACAATCTTCAAAACGCATACGACAAACCCGATGTGAAAACAGCGTGGTTGTATTTGCATAACGAGCATTATTATCTCATCGTAAATAAAACGGCTTTTTGGGGCGCGTCTTACGTTTGCGGGGGTGTTACAAGACCTACCAGAACCCTCTGGGGCACCGTTGTAGTTGGGATTGTAATGTGTGTTACACTGCTTGTATACCTGACAAGACCATTAAATGCAGAGACTGTAGACGCATATGCAAATCGCAACAGTGTTTTGAAAACCATAAAAAACCCGATGGGAAACACGGGCTTATACCGTGCAATACAAACAAATATTGCGAGTCCTGTCACGCAACATATCGTGTGTCGAAAAATCCACACAGCTGTAAAAAACCTAAATGCCTACATTGTAGAGAGCCTTTAGGTGCTACTAAGCACTCTTGCTATATACAACCCGTAGAACGCAAAGAAAGTAGTGATAAGTATCTCTTTTACGATTTCGAAACACGTTATCAATGTGGTCGTCATGAAGCTAATTTTGTATGCGTTATGGATATGGACGGGCAAAAAAAACTGCTCTGAAAACAACAAATTGCGTCGCATCATTCATTCAGAACTACAGACAGGAGAAATACAAAGGCTATACTTTTATAGCACACAATGCTTCAGGTTTTGACAGTTATATAGTTTTAGAGTATCTGGTGAGTCAGAAACTTTGTCCAACTATTACTATCTTGCGGTTCAAGGGTGCTTCTGATGATCGATTCTACTTTCAATCAGCGTTGGATCGATTCGTTCAGTTTTATCCCTATGGCTCTGTCTAAAACTCCGGCAGCAATGGGGTTCTCTGATCTTCTCAAAGGATTCTTCCCCATGAATTTAACAAAGCGAGAATGAGAATTATATTGGACCGTATCCTGCACCAGCTCTATATGGTTATGATGCTATGAGTGACACCTCTAAGAAAACGTTCATGGAGTGGTACGATACGGTCCGCGACACACCTTTTGACTTTCGAAAAGAGATGCACAGCTATTGTGTTAACGATGTAACGGTTTTGATTAAAGCATGCAAAATATACAGAGAGGCCTTCCACGAGTGCACAGGCCTAGACCCGTTTGCATACGCTACATTGGCTTCCTCGTGTATGGGTGTATTTAAAACGCTGTTCCTTCCCAAAGACACTGTTGCTCTGACATACGAAGGCGCCTACATTAGGCAAAACAAGACATGTTCTGATGTTTCAATACAGTGGCTTGAGTATGTTGCAGACAGAGAGGGCCTTGACATACAACATGCTCTGAACAGAGGTGAAAAGTCATTCGGTCAGTTCTTTGTAGATGGCTATTGTGAAGACACGCTGCGTGTTATGAATTTAATGGCTGCTTCTTTCACGGCTGTGATAAGTGCTATGCACCAGGTGAAGTCAATCCTCTGCCAAAAACAAAAAAAAAAAAAACACAGGGTGAGCTGCGCTCGGGGTTCCATAACAGAGTGGCTGTTCTAAAAAATAAGCATCAGCTGAAAGTTGTGGTGATGTGGGAATGTGATTGGAGACAGGCTGTGGACACTAACCCTGACGTTAAGGAGTTCATGTTAACATATGAAAAACCAGGGCGTCTCAATCCACGAGAATCCCTCTTTGGAGGCCGCACAAATGCAATGAAGCTGTACCACAAGGTAGAAAATGATGAAAAGATCAGATACTATGATTTCACAAGTTTGTACCCAACTGTTCAGTCCAAAAGAGATTATCCAATAGGACACCCCCAAATAATACACAAGGATTTTGATGACATAAACGCATACTTTGGCATTTGAGGCATTAAGGGTCACACCCTTGCATTTAACTTGTGTATTTCCTTGAGCAGTCCTATAAGCATAGCATTTAGGACCCCCGGAAACAAACTCCGTTATATAATCTTCGTTAGGAGCCCCACAGACTTGAGCGCTATTTAGTTCATCCGTTAAATCGCCAAGATAAGGCCCTAGAGGGGGGATCCACTCGCCGTCTCTGCTTGTGAACAAAATGCTGTCAGTATCCACATATAAAATACGTTCCTGCAGTTTATCCAACAAATCATATAGCTCCATGCGAGCGTGGCGGTGGTCATGGCTCCTATAAAAACATTCACATCTTTTACTCTGGATGCTTCACCATCTGTGTATCTCCACTGGACAATCGCTACTTCTGGTGAGATGAATGAGAACTGGCGAACATCAAAAGTGTCGCTGAACATGAGCTGTGTGAAGCGGGATGGTTCCGTTATGAGCTCAGCAGTAGTCATATTATTTCGCATAGCTTAATTTTCCCCAAAGACTATTCAGAAGCAGTTTATTTGTATGCCTGACAGCTTTGTTAAAACATATCTTGGACGGATCAAGACGAATGCCTTCATGTGCATAATAGTCATCTATGTACTTTTGTTTTTCGTCTTCCGTCTTGATATGTCCAGGGTATCCTGAAGCTTCCTGCTTACGTTTAAGAAATGTTTTAACATAGGCATTAAAAAGCTGATCAGTTTTTTCTGGGAAATGCCAAACTTCAGCAATGGAAACAATCTTGTACCCTTTCTCTACGGCTTTCTGTAATTCAAACGTCACCCAAACGCCAGACAACAACCGCTCTTGATCGCTATGTGTGCAATGTGTTGTTTGATTCATCTGAACAGCACACGCAGCACATAGGGGGAACATCAGTTTACCGTTACAGTGGTAGGGCAACACAGGGTGATACAGGCCTCTGGGGGGTGCTACTGTACATTTCACAATGCCAAAGTATGCGTTTATGTCATCAAAATCCTTGTGTATTATTTGGGGTGTCCTATTGGATAATCTCTTTTGGACTGAACAGTTGGGTACAAACTTGTGAAATCATAGTATCTGATCTTTTCATCATTTTCTACCTTGTGGTACAGCTTCATTGCATTTGTGCGGCCTCCAAAGAGGGATTCTCGTGGATTGAGACGCCCTGGTTTTTCATATGTTAACATGAACTCCTTAACGTCAGGGTTAGTGTCCACAGCCTGTCTCCAATCACATTCCCACATCACCACAACTTTCAGCTGATGCTTATTTTTAGAACAGCCACTCTGTTATGGAACTCCCGAGCGCAGCTCACCCTGTGTTTTTTTTTTTTTTTTTTTTGGCGAGAGGATTGACTTCACCTGGTGCATAGCACTTATCACAGCCGTGAAAGAAGCAGCCATTAAATTCATAACACGTGTGCGTGTCTTCACAATAGCCATCTACAAAGAACTGACCGAATGACTTTTCACCTCTGTTCAGAGCATGTTGTATGTCAAGGCCCTCTCTGTCTGCAACATACTCAAGCCACTGTATTGAAACATCAGAACATGTCTTGTTTTGCCTAATGTAGGCGCCTTCGTATGTCAGAGCAACAGTGTCTTTGGGAAGGAACAGCGTTTTAAATACACCCATACACGAGGAAGCCAATGTAGCGTATGCAAACGGGTCTAGGCCTGTGCACTCGTGGAAGGCCTCTCTGTATATTTTGCATGCTTTAATCAAAACCGTTACATCGTTAACACAATAGCTGTGCATCTCTTTTCGAAAGTCAAAAGGTGTGTCATGGACCGTATCGCACCACTCCATGAACGTTTTCTTAGAGGTGTCACTCATAGCATCATAACCATATAGAGCTGGTGCAGGATACGGTCCAATATAATTCTCATTCTCTCGCTTGTTAAATTCATGGGGGAAGAATCCTTTGAGAAGATCAGAGAACCCCATTGCTGCCGGAGTTTTAGACAGAGCCATAGGGATAAAACTGAACGAATCGATCCAACGCTGATTGAAAGTAGAATCGATCATCAGAAGCACCCTTGAACCGCGCATAGTAATAGTTGGACAAAGTTTCTGACTCACCAGATACTCTAAAACTATATAACTGTCAAAACCTGAAGCATTGTGTGCTATAAAAGTATAGCCTTTGTATTTCTCCTGTCTGTAGTTCTGAATGAATGATGCGACGCAATTTGTTGTTTCGTAGCAGTTTTTTTGCCCGTCCATATCCATAACGCATACAAAATTAGCTTCATGACGACCACATTGATAACGTGTTTCGAAATCGTAAAAGAGATACTTATCACTACTTTCTTTGCGTTCTACGGGTTGTATATAGCAAGAGTGCTTAGTAGCACCTAAAGGCTCTCTACAATGTAGGCATTTAGGTTTTTTACAGCTGTGTGGATTTTTCGACACACGATATGTTGCGTGACAGGACTCGCAATATTTGTTTGTATTGCACGGTATAAGCCCGTGTTTCCCATCGGGTTTTTTATGGTTTTCAAAACACTGTTGCGATTTGCATATGCGTCTACAGTCTCTGCATTTAATGGTCTTGTCAGGTATACAAGCAGTGTAACACACATTACAATCCCAACTACAACGGTGCCCCAGAGGGTTCTGGTAGGTCTTGTAACACCCCTCGCAAACGTAAGACGCCCCAAAAAAAGCCGTTTTATTTACGATGAGATAATAATGCTCGTCATGCAAATACAACCACGCTGTTTTCACATCGGGTTTGTCGTATGCTTTTTGAAGATTGTGGGTTTTTTACATCCAGCTACATGATGGAATATCACAATTTTCATTTTCAAATGTTTCTGAAATCTGTCAACATCAGAGAACGAAACTTTATGTGTGTAGTCAAAACCCAAATCACTATGCAGCTGCTTGGCATAATTCATCTTCTCATCATGCGACAATCTGCTGTTTACATAATGTGCCAGGCAGAGAGAAAAGCAGAGATTGTCGTTACCAGCGTTATTCTTGGGATTATACAAAGCATTACCTTTTTCTGACAATATTTGATCGTAACCAATGCTTCCTAGTTTTCGACGTCCCCCACCATTCCCTCCCGACATATTGCGCGCTATTGTCACAATTAATTCTAAAGAGTCTTCGGTCAGTGAATTATCGTTACTCTGCATCGCCTGTGCTACTTGCTCCAGAAATGTGTCTGTGTTATAGCCATCGCTTGAATTCAACATTGTTTGGATAGGGACATCTACGGCGGGACCCCTTAACTCAACATTTAAAACACTGTCCTGTGTTGCATTACCCAACGCCCTCTCTATTAAACCTGTTAGGGTGCTATACACCCTTTTCAGGAACACTACCAATATCCGTCAAATCAATATTTAGCAAGTCAACATCTTGACGAAATTCAGCAGCATTAAAAAAAGGGGTATCTGTCTGGATGCTATTTCAGATGTTACCTTAGAAACCCGCCCGCACCACACTGCAACTACCCTGAGGATTTTCTGAGGGTGATGGAGGGGGTCTATAAGCGCTTGTGGACGGTTGGGGACCAGTCTGCTCATCTGTACAAGATCGTTTTGAGGGCTGAACACTGGAAAACATGATGGTCTCTTATTACTCTGATCTATGCCTGTGGGGTCTGTATTTGATGATTGTATAGAGTCTGTATTGGCCTGTGTATTGCTGGAATATACGCTTGAAGGACCATTATGTGACAACTGCGCAGGAGCAGGTCTATCTGATGTGTGTTTTTCTCACTGTTGCTTTCACTAGGTCTAGCGCGAGGCATAGATCGGGCCCATGCTTCAATATTTTTGCATGCATTGCACACAATCGTGCAAAATCCTGAGGATTGTTTACTGCTCTTGTGTAATCGCCCTTGCACGGCCATTCTAGTTCCTCATCAATACGAGCATCACACTCCCCTAGGGGTTCAGATTTTTTTGTTTTTTTGGGTGGGGATGACATTTTTTTTTTTTTTTTTTTTTTTATTTTGCACAAACTATAGACTGTTTTAACACTTTTTTACTGCGGGTCATATTCATTGTGTTTTTAAGGCATACTATCATAGGATCAAGCATTGAATTGAGAGAGCTGACATGAGAGGCAATAGCTGTGCCAAAGCCTGTGACCATATCAACCAAATGCGTGTTAGCACTGGCCTGAATGGCTAGCGCAGCTCAAAGTCTGTGACCAAACCGGTCAATTGTGTGTTAGCTGTTTGCAAGACATCTAATTTATTCATAAGACCATTGTTTTGTTTTCGTAATTCGGCTAATTCTGATTGTATTTGTTTATAAGGGTCAGCGACTGCAGGTTGTTGAGGGGATGTGTTAACACAATACTCAAAAACTCTGCACTCTGAAGTAATGTTAACTGCTCAGGACCTCCTAGTGCCCCACCTTGTTCAAACCGATTGTTAGTAATATAATTAGGTACTGTTTGCTTATCAAGGAATGGAACGTTAACCTCTAATACATTTACAGGAGTGGTTATGGCGGTATTAGCACTGTTACACTTTTTATCTACCACAGTTATAACAGAGGTGTGTGGTATACAGCTGACATAATCGGTGCCTTCCTCGGTGCTATAGATACAGTTAAAGAGGTATTCACCTACATTATATTCAGGGTCCTCCTGCAAAGCAGCCTGACACAGTTGGTGGGGTGTAAGCTGTGTTGCTGTTGGTCCAGTGTCTTCAGACTCTTCTCCCGTAGCTCCCCGATTTGTCTGACGTGATGTAGGGACGGGTGCTGTTAGCTCTGTGTCTTCAGACCCTTCGCCTGTAGCTTCACGATTTGTTTGGCGTGATGTAGGGGCTGTCGCTGTTAGTCCGGTGTCTTCGGATACTTCGCCTACTTCTATGGCATGGATTGTCTAGAGGTATAACAAAATATTTTTGGTTAAATAAAGACACACACAAGCACACACACACACACACACACAAGCACACAACACACACACACACACAAGCACACACACCTCATCAGATGTCTTTTGTTCCCTCTCAATGGTGACACTTGGTGGCTGGTAGGGCGTTGGTGTACTAGACGACCAATGCAAGGACTCTTCAGGTGCCTTTTGTAAAGGGGAATCCTTTTGTTCCCTCTCAATGGAGACACTTGGTGGCTGGTAGGGCGTTGGTGTACTAGATTTACGACCGATGCAAGGACTCAAGTCTTTGCGTGCCGTTAGCTGCTAAAACAAAGGAAAAAGCCTTTTTAACAATATATACATTTTATTTAAAAATCTTTTATAACACAATGTAAATATATTCTGCTAGCTACAAATGCGTTTCTCACCTCTGCAGTGGTGTTAGGAACACCCGATACAGTGTCTGGGTAAGGCGTGTCTGGAACAAAGGAAGGGCTTCTTCTTTTGGGCGGGAGACCGGTCGTGTATGGCTTCACAGGCTGGAATTAGCATTAGATTAGATTTTTTTTTTTTTTTTAAATACAACACGCTATTTTACTGCTTTCCTTTTAAACTCACCTCAATAGATCTCTTCCTAGATCTCTTCTTAGGCTTGTGTGGACATACGTATCTGCTCCATGGGGGTGACTGTGTGAAATCGTCCTCAGGCGTCAAATACAATGTAACTAAGTCTTCCGTCGCCTTTAGTTGCTAAAACAAAGGAAAAAAGCCTTTTTAAAAATATATACATTTTATTTAAAAAGCTTTTACAACACTATGTAAATATATTCTGTTAGCTACAAAAGGTTTTCTCACCTCAGCTGCTGTGTTACTATCATAAGATACAGTGGTCGGGTAAGACGAGACCGGAACAAAGGAAGGGGCTACTTTTGGGCGGAGACCGGGTCGTGTATGGCTTCACAGGCTGGAATTAGCATTAGATTAGAAAAAAAATCTTTTTTTTTTTTTTTAAATACAACACGCTATTTTACTGCTTTCCTTTTAAACTCACCTCAATAAATTGCTTCTTAGGCTTACGATGGCGAACGTTAGGCGTAGCAGCTTTCACAGAGGGGCATCGAAGCACATGGTCTTTCAACAGGATTGATTTCAGCCACATGGGAGAGCGAGTAGCCCTCGCCCTTGCGGATCCTTTGTTCAGGGGCTGATTGTCTAGACAAAAGAAAATATATATATATATATATATATTAGATGGCTACAAACACAGTGATAAATTAAACAGTAATAAATATTACATACTGAAAGAGATAAATAAACCGTAAATACCTGTTTGCTGTGTTCTTATTCCTTATTAGAGTGGCCTTTGGTTTAATGTTCTGGCGTGTTGGGGTCTGTAGGAATGGGCTACACGGAGCTTTTTAAAAAAAAAAAAACAAAATGAATGAAAACACAGTACTAAATCAATTAATGCTGTAGTGTATAATATATTTATAAGTTTTTTACCTTGTGGTTTAATAGTTTCGTCAACTAACACAGCCACGTTATCCCAGCTCTTTGCACGATCACCTAATGATGCAAACTACATTATAACACACAAAAAAAAAAAACGTTTTTAAGTCACAAATGTCTGAATGAATTAAATACCTTACAATAAGCTTCTTTTTTTTTTTTAAATATACTCACCAAATGCAGCCATTGCTGTAGAACCGAATCCTCTTTCTTCAGAGGACTTTGTTGAGAAAACGAGGGAAAGTTTTAGCTAGCCACGTAGCTACAAAATGCAGGTAAAAAAGTGAGCAGACCCCGTCTTGAAACAAGGGTTTTAAACACCACAAACCAAACCCCTTTATGACGATTTAACACTCACAACAAAAGACCCCACATTTACAAGCTAGCTACTGGTCTAACACAACTTTTTTTTTTTTTTTTTTTTTAACACTAGCGTCATGTGGTACAACCCACCAGCATTACGAACACACGATCAAAGTTTTAGCTAATTCATGAATGACTGAATGAATTAAATAGCTTTGAACATTCTTAAACACAAGCTTTACTTACCACTTGTAGGTAGCGATGAAAAAAGAATTAAAAAGTGAAACACCAGAGGGCTTTTGATGTGGAAAAAAAACGTGGAAACAAGCTAGTTACCAGACTAGCTAAAAAACATCTTAAAGAGCCTAATAGCAGTAAACAAAAAGGCTAAAGAGGGCACTGCTGAGAAACGATCCCTAGTTGTTTTTCACCAAAACATAAGACAAACTCCAGATGACCTTTTGTTGCGGAAAAACGCAACGTGGTAAAAAGGGTGCTACACGCACTATGAATGTCCTCCGTCGTGTATAGCTACGTCTGTGAGAATCCGCCTCCGCTCAAGTGCACCAGACCCCTGTAGTGGTGAAGCGGCCGCCCACACTACATACGTCACCACGTTCGCGAGATGCGCTCCCATATTCGGACACTAGATGGCTATCGCGGGTGTGCCGACATTCGACCGCTGCGTCATCACATCCGCTAGATGCGCACGCAGTTTCGACGACGGGATGCGCTCCCATATTCAGCCGCTAGATGGCGCTCGCAGTGTGCCGACGTTCGACCGCGACATCATTACGTTCGCGGTATGCGCGCGCAGCTTCGACGATTAGATGCACTACCATATTCGGTCACTAGATGGCGCCCGCGAGTACCAGCAACGATTAGATGCAGTACCACATTCGGCCACTAGATGGCGACCGCGAGTACCAACGGGCACCCGCGACGTTACATGCACGCTCATATGACCAGATTACAGGGTGGGTTTGCGCGTGCGTGTGATGACGTCACACATGCACGCGCGAACCCACCACCTTTATACTACTACTATTATATCTAAATGCCAACAGACGCCTGACCCTTAGGCTTCGCTCTACATTTAATTTCTGCAACAGTTGTTACAGTGAGTCGGAGGCAGACGGTGCCAAAAGGTCCACAACAGATAGCATGACACAAGCCTATTCCTTCCAGGAAAGATAAAAAGTTTTTTTAATTTGAAAGCATGAACCATGATATACAAAAAAAATATATCTGGAAGCACGTGTACGCACGGTATATTTAGCTCCAGGCATGCATGCATGCTCCGTGGACCTCAGTATTCCAAGTTTCCTGTTAACTAAGTGAATATTGGCGAACAGATTAAATGTCACTTCAAAGTTTATCCTCCAAAGATTTTAATACACAAATCTGAACAAAGGCCTTTATATGAGGTTGGAATTAGCTAGTATCTTGAACTGTTCCTAATGAAAATGCTCTGATGAGGAAGATAAGAAGATGTATAGTGCAATAATTGTTCCTATGGGCAGGACTGTGAATCATACTAGAATAGATTTAGACCAGCCTGGAAGATTGCTTCTTGTCTCATCATGCAATGATTTGGTTCCTTTGAAAACACAACTTTTTCAGTTTCTTCCCAAATTTGACTTGAGTTGTGGATTAAAACAATATCATTTTATTTGCAACTTTGCTGCTGACCAGCTCCCACATGGGCTGAACAATGGTTTTACTTGCTACTGATTTGACACGCATTAGAGCAAATTTATTCAGTCTCTGCTGAACTCTTACCACGTCCAAAAAGAGGAAAATTGCCTTGTGTTGTTGATGCTGTTAACATTGCTCCCTTCCATTATCATTTGTTCATTTTTGTTGATTTATCTATTAAGACTAGAACCACCACTTTAGGAGTACTACATTATTTCCTCTAAATTCGATGCTGAAGAGTTTTGTTTGTGCTGATGAGCTATTAACGCCTCATCACTCTCCGTCTCTCAGGTAGTTTTTTTTTTTATTTACCAGCTTGAACCTACAGAAAACTGGTATACTCTTAGCAGTGTAAAATGTGCTATCTAAAGCACAAAAAGTAACGAAATTTGTGTTTGGTAGATTATTTATCTGTGGTAACAATGGGCCTCATTCACCAATATCTTAAATATGTTCTTAAGAAGTGATTATTAAACGTGTTATTAAACAGCAGAATTGTTCGCATCTGTGTTCTTAAGATTGATGAATCCCACGTCTTCGTAACTGAAAGCGCGTGCCAGTTGTTCTTAATTAGCATAAGAAAACGCCCCGCAAATTCCCATATAAGGACATGACACTTCTTGTGCACCTCCTGGGAGACAGGTTTTCGGAGATCGGTGATCGGTGGAGAAAGTACTGAATCTCAGTACTTAAATAAAAGTACAAATAACCAGAGACATATTTACTTTAGTAAGAGAAGAAGGTGTCCACTACCACAAACAAAGCCTAGCTTTTAAAAGAAGTTCCTATCCTAACCAGCATAAAACGGAAATGTGTTGTTAGAATCGGAATGCGGTTGGTTTTATTCATGGATGTATTTTATTTTCTTTAACCATGCAAGTAAGCAAATAAAGTGTGTGAAGCAGCGGACATGGGGAGATGTGAAGAATTCCAGCCAAATAAATAAGATATGAACGCGTCTTACACAGCCTGGCGGAGGAGTAAACGATGGAGAGAAATAGATATAGCAACTTTGATTTAAAAACGGGAATAATAAAAACAAACGTTTTCATTTTCACTTTTACCGGGGGCTGTATTACCGAGGGCCAGCGGTGCTGCGCCCGGGCTCTGGAGCACCGGAGCCGGCTTGGATCGGCGGTGCCCCATATATACAGTATCTACGGCAACCAAACTTTGCTGGTGAGACAAACATGTGACGGTCAGGAAGACGTTTTGGCAGGGGAGAAACTGATCAGAAAATGCAACGGAACATTGTAGAAATGGAGTGGAGTAGAAAGTAGACATAATTGCTGCAAAATGTAACAAAGTAAAAGTCAAAAGTAGGCTATGCACTATTGAGTCTACTTAAGTGAAGTACAGATACGTGAAAAATTTACTTAAGTACAGTTAGGACGAATTTGTACTTTGTTACATTCTACCACTGCATTTTGGCCCTATAAATAGCAATCAATCACCAAATAACGCAAGATTTAATCAGTTTAATTGCTGATGTAAATTGCAGTGTTTTTTTTGCATAATGATTTCTTTTTCAACAAATGATCAGAAATACATTACAGTACAATACTATCATTGTAAACGACTGTAGAATTAAATAAAATGCAGTAAGCAATCATTTGGAGCAAATTGTCATCACTCAAATGTGCGTAAGAGTGCTTTTCAGTGTTCGTAGATTTTGTTCTTAGCTAAGAACAAATCCAAGTTAAGAAAACATTAGTGAATGCCAGAATCTTCGTAAAAAGTTCGTAAGAAGGGTTTAAGAACACATTTATTCGTAAGAACGGTTGGTGAATGAGGCCCAATGCTTTTTGGCAATAAATGTTATACCATTGGAAAGCCTGTTTAGTTCCCTTTTAAATGGTGCCCCATTTGTAAGAAACATGCATTTGTGGGATGCGCAGCAGCGCTGAGTATGTGGGTTGCGCCCATGAAAAATTTGCCAAATCTTCTCTGCCACTGCCAAACTGCTTATTCTGCCATTGACTCGTTTGATGGATTGGATGATTCTGCTTACGGCAGTTGGATCGTAGGGTTAAAGTGTGCAGAAGATGCGGAGAACGCTATGCTGATTGCTGCACCAATAGAGTAACACCTTTTGGTGGAGGCAGTGTGATGGTGTGGAGCGGCATCTCCCTCACTGGAAAAACAAGGCCTGTCATCATTGAAGGCAATCTCAATGCAGAGAGATATAGAGATGAGATTCTGCAACCAGTGGCAATCCCATATCTCCATAGTCTGGGACCGAACTCTATCCTCCAAGATGACAACGCTCGCCCCCACAGGGCGGGGTTTATCAGAGACTACCTCCAGAATGTGGGAGTGGAGAGGATGGAATGGCCTGCCAGCACTTTTGTGGGATTAGTTTGGGCTTGCTGTTCGTGCCAGAGTGACCAACACAACCACGTTGGCTGACTTGCGACAAATGCTGTTTGAAGAATGGGATTGCATTGATTGAATGGATTTATTGCCAACAAGCATTGTTACCACAGAGAAATAATCTACCAAACACAAATGTCCTTACTTTTTGTGCTAAGTTTAGTTCTAGAAAAAATATGTTCACGCTGCCACCCGATTAAATAATAGTCCATGGCGAAGCAAAAGTACCGCAGAGGAACACTAAGATGAGTGCTGTTTTGGTAAATTAGTTGGCTCCATTTTGCAAATAAAATATTTAAGTCTTGAATCTTGAGTCTTGAATCATGAATCTTGAGTAGCTGTTTTGAGTGCTCGGCAGCGTGAAAACCTAAAAAGCATGAAACAAATGCTGAAAAATTCATTATCAATTTCATCATTTGTATTTTTTCATGTAAACTAAATGGTAAATATAATCCCGCTGCAAAGTATTACATTATCAAATTTTATCTAAGGAAGGAACGACAATAAGTTCCCTCCTCATTTATATTTGTCTCTCCCTCTCTCCCGTGTGCAGTAAGTCTTCCAGTTCAACACACCACCTGCCGTCTGATTACGTACATCCACACCAGCCAATTAAAATAAAACCATTTAGAAAAGTTAGTATTTTGTTGAAATGACTCACATAAATTGCATTCCCTATATTATTATTATTATTATTATTATTATTATTATTATTATTATAGCGCTTGGCGCACACATAGAACACAGCTTTTATAGTCCGACAGAAAGTGTGATTAGTTTTGCTTTCATTTCTGTTATTTTACACATATGAAAGGATGAATACTGTGGGCCTACATACCTCAGTGGGATTATAATGTACATGTGAGTGAATATTGGTGTGCAAATTAGTGTTCCATTTATTGTCTCACTGGGCGTGTACGGCCATCATGCAAATGCGTCATTTTGGCTGCAGAGGAGAGTACCAACGTTAATAAATAATGGGTGTTTTTTTGTCAAAAACAACCATTAAATGTTGTTTGAATAAATGTTATTTTATTATTATGTCAATATAGGAATGGGTAGAAAGGCATTTTGGAAAAGTCAGGGCAGGAGAGAAACATAGCTTCCCCAAGATGGATTCATTCAAATCTGTTAACCACAAAGTTAAAGAACTTGGCTATGGCGGTTTTAGTCTTAATACACAAGGGTGGTTTGGATGAATGCTGCAAGATGGTTCCAGCTTGATTCTCATTCTTTTCTTTTACTTCTGAATTTGTAATAGTTAAGCAACTGCGGCTATACCTTTCTAATGTTGTGTACGTCTCCTGACTGCTCTGGCTTCTCTTGGCTATGGGAGTGAAGGCTGGCACTGACAACATGCCCGCTCCACTGATTTACCTCCCCCTTTATCTGTGTCTGCCTGTGTTTTGTGGAGGTAATGCCAGCAGAGATCTTGATCATTTTTATCTCCTATGTTTATTGCCCCATGCTCTTGTATGTGACTTTCACTGAACAGTTGGACAGAGTTCTGGTGAGCCACAGAGCAGCAGTTTAGACTACAGAATTCATATAAGGTCTGTACCAATAACGGACCCTACTGTGACCTCTTATAGCAGGGGTGTCAAACTCAATTTCACCAAGGGCCACAATGGAAAAAGAGAATCACATCAAGGGTCAGACATGTATAGTTTATTGACATGCTTTTGTTTAATAGAAAGAGTCTTATATCTCTGCCCTAAAAAAGTCAGCAAAAAAAGTTCCTTAGCCATCATAGAGTTCAGCAAATCAAGCAAAACAATCATTGTGATTACATTTTTCAGAGGAGGCTACCCGACTCACAACAACCTGTTTCACAGGTTTGAATATGCAAACTCTCTGGTTCTGTGGGAATTTCGGAGTTCAAAGTCAGCAAATCTGCCAAATGCTTTGAGTGTTGCGTAATTACAGTTGGAAAAACTGTGTCCCATCTTTTCGGTTTGGCTCACATCTAGCTGGGCCAAAATGTATTGTGAAAAATAGGTTGTTCTATTGAGTTTTTGTTATACAGATCTGTTGATTCTATGGTCATTTCAGAGGCTGTAGTTTGTGGTGCTGTTGAATTGCTTTGGCTTATAACGAGAGGTGCTTCTAATATTTAGTCTAACCTCATTAATATAGGCAAGGCAAGGCAATGACGCTTTATTTGTATGGCACATTTTAGCAACAAGGAAATTCAAAGCGCTTTATATAAAACATGAAAGCGCAATTAAAAACATTTGTTAAAGAGAATATAAAAACAGCTAAGATAGAACAAGACAGCTATGAAGTGATAACAATAATAAGGGTGACAGTGCATTAACAATTACTTAAAAAAGGCAGCGTCGAACAGAAAAGTCTTCATCCCTGATTTATAAGAACTGAGAGTTGCAGCCTTTCCACTTCGGGGATTGCCCCGTTGCTGCCAAAATCCCAGACAGCTAGCTAGACTATCTGTCCAATCTGAGTTTTCTGTTGCACGACTAAAACAACTTTTGAACGTAGACATGTTCCACCAAAACAAGTTCCTTCCCGAGGCTATTTTGCAGAGGCACCGCAGCTTTTCCCAGCGCCGCCCATGATGATTTTGATTGGTTTAAAGAAATACCAATAAACCTTCCATCCCGGAATACTGTGTGGACTAGCCAGACCCTCCTTTGCAGCGCTGTGGAGGAAGGTCTGGCAATGCGAGACTAGGTGGTTCATAATGTAGCAGCAGATCAGACATATTTGACCCTAAACTGTTCAGTGCTTCATAAACCAACAGTAGTAATTTGAAATCAATTCTTGTAGAGACAGGAAGACAGTGTGAATATATAGTGTAATATAAATAGGGACACCTTTATGAAGGAAAATATATTAAAAGTATTAGGCTACTTGAGTGTATTTCATTACCTCTGACTCACTCGCCATATTGTAGTTACTTTGCCTGAAATACCCAATTTACTCTATTCATTTTCCACATATGCATATTGTGTAGATTACCTGACCATTATTAACAGCCTGAGTTGGCAAAAGCTGAACAATATTTCCTATATTTAAAATCTACATATTTTGTCTCGTTTTGCTAGGATGTTTAGGTGGACATTTTCTTTAAGATTATCAACATTGTGGTTATTACTTATTTTTAATAAACCTGAACAACTGTCAGATTCTGTACAATGTAAATTTCAGGCATGTTTTAAGACAGATAGAATTCCAAATGTGTGTCTATTGTTTCCCCACACAAAAGTCAACCTGGTAAAAAGAAATCTTAGAATTACACTACTCCTTCTCCTTCTTTGAACAATCCAGAATCTATGAATATGCAGCAACAAAAATTCACTTCAAAACGCTAACTATTCACTATTCACATATTTAATTTGAGTATTGATATAGTTTACCTGTTGTACAGTGCAATAACATACAAAGGTTACAAAGTAGCTGTAGAACTTGGACTTTAATAGTAAAGGTGAGGAAAAATTGTTGACTGTCCAGTTATAATGTCCCAATTGTGTCGTGGTGATGTATTAGCAAACTCCCAGACTTATTAATTCTATCAGTGATGGGATGCACACACTGAATCCACAGGGTGGATTTGGTATTTAACTGCAGAAACCTGGGTTCATTTCATTGCAGGTCATTATAAAGTGCTGCATCATATCTGAGCTGATTGACTGCAGTGAAACATATTTTACAATTCTGTCACAGCAACAGAAGGTAGCTGAAGATTAGTCATGTCAGTGCAGTAGAATAGCTTGGATCTAATGGCCTGATGCACTGTGAGGCTTATACAGTAGACGAGGACAGTGCACCGGTTGCCCTAGATTCTCTTACAGCAGCGGGAAACAGAGCTATACTTAGGTATCTTTGTGAGACATATTTTCTCAAGTTTATTCATCCGTCGCTATTGTGTGTTATTCAACTGCTGGAACAAAATAAAGAACCAATTTTATCTGTCTCCTTTCAGATTTGTTGTCAGTAGGTACAGTATGATAGCTGGTCAAACCAAACCAAACCAAATAACGTGATTGCAGGGATGATTTCGTTATGGTTACAGGGATTTATTCATCTGGATTGTGATGTCACATCATTTTTAAACTTTTTTTTTATTATTAAAGAGAGATGTCCTCTATCTATCAATATGATTGACTCAACAAAAAGCACTCATACAGAACATTAGATGTTAAGGACACAAGCTTTTTAATTCCCTCATGGCTTTACTGGGCAATATAAATACAGTGTAAATTATGCTCGGTTATGAGATGTACCCTGGAAATATTACGCAAGCCATAATTAATAGTTTGTGATTTGCTTCGAGGCCAGATACATTGATCCCCTAAATGTAATTAATGCCTGTCTGATTGGAAGGACACTGTTGTAAAAGGAAAGTCCAGAGCATTACATTATATGTGTCATTGCCTGAATGTCTGCTCTGATCATGCTGGCTTATAAAGCCATATGACCATTAAGCATTTCCTTTTCTGGCTCTTATGTAATCCGTATTAGCCCTGAATGGGCCCTGTACCGACCAGCAAAATGTTCTGCATTTAATCTACACATTAAATTGAGTGAACCCTTTCAAGAGCTTTGCAACGTAATAGAGAAGTGGCATTAGATGAACTCACAGGAGCTTGACACAAAAGCCTGAACACTTAATCCAATATGGTAACCCTACCATTGTGAACCTTATAATATTCTGTTTTTCCTGTCAGACATGGTTCCCACAGATCCTTAGAAACGTCTTAAAGTCTTACTTTTCATTATGGTAGGTCTCCAGGTAACAGGATTAAAGAAGTACAAAAACCAGTGTGGATGATGTGAAGCTAAAGACAGTTGGCCAGGGGGCTTCAGAGAAAACAAAAAGCCCTATTGTATTACTGATAGTTCCTAGAATCTGGATAATAATGTTTTGAGTGCAGAGCTGCAACTGCCATTGGACCTTTTTCACAGCAGACATTTTGACTTGTCATAGTAGGAAAAGCACAGCTGAAATTGATAACCTTAATGATGGCTCAATTCCATCAAGTGTCCCAGTAAGATATTTCAGTGAGTCAGCATGAACAATACCAGGACCTCTCCTAAGTGGAATGCAGCCATCATTAATGGTTTTGAATACACCTGTGCTTTTCCTAACATAAACGACATAAAGGAAAGGAGCGGACTTTAAATTTGGTGACCGCTTAGCTGGAGCTGAATGAAAGGTAGATATACTGTAACGTGTATGTCCCTTAATGTGGATGTGTATATCCTATTAGTGTGAGTGAGTCTGAGTGAGAGAACCACAAGAACAGCCTTATTGTTTTTCACAATATTGTCGAAATTAGCAATTGCAAAAAAAATTTAAATTGTAATAATAAAAATCAATTGTTTTGTCTTTTGTAAAGTGTAACATATGATTGTTACATAGAAAAATATCCGTATAAATATTTTCAAGTAAATTTCAAACCTAATGCTCAGCCCTAATGTGCGTTAATTTTGCTGTGGAAAGAGTATTACGTTTTCCCTGTCGTGGGCCTAAAAAATATTGCGATTGATTTCAAAAAGTGTGCAGCAACCCTGGTCAGGCTGTAGGTGTAGATGGCAGCGTTGTTGTATTAAATTACATTCAATTGTAGGGAGCTTGTGATGTTTCTCTAAATGTACTGTTCATGGCGCAGACGAAACCTCAAGTGAGATTCTCTCAAAGGACACCCTGTCACTGTGTGCAACATGTTGCATTTCACCCTTTATGTCAAACAGCGGTTGATGTTTGGAAGCAGATGGATTTTTGTGCCCACACAGTTTCAAACAGTTCACCATCACAGGAACACTGTCCTATTGGGCCTCAGCGGAAGGGTGGTGCAGGTCCTTTCTGCTTGGAGCCCCTTTGAAGCTGTCTTCTGCATGATGGAGAACTGTGCATTCCCAGCAAAAGTCATTGTGCGTCATTGATTGAGCACGGCAGTGAATTAGGTTATTGCCTGCCCACTTTTGGAGGCCCTATAGAGAAATGGTGCTCTTACAGTGCAGCACTAAAGCTCTATAAGGTAAGAGCTGAGCACAGAGAATGTTGAAGAGGGGTGACCACACTTATAAGTTAGAAATATGAGTTAGAAAAGATAATGTTTAAAATGTTTGTCTATATCAGTAGTAGTAGTAGTAATAGAAATTCTGTTGTATAACTTCTAATACATGGTTCCTTATTTGTATTCTTCTAGTACTGCACTTAGTGAGGTGATAAAACTGCAAAGTGCTGAAAAGAAAGCAACCATAGCAATAGATTAGTCATTAGAGAAAAAAGCTATTTAATTTAATCCAGTGGGTAATTTAGAGGATGCTAAACACTTTTTCTTAGACCATTAGCTGCAACATGTTGCTTCTTTAAGAACAAAAGCTCCTGAGCTATATCTGCTCTTTGAAATCTTCTTGTTGGCTGATCTTCTTGTTTTACTTTTCTTCAGTGAGGTATTTTATTTTGACCGTACTTACATTCTTATCGAAGGTGAAGAGTGAGTATGTAATGATATACAATAGTTAGTTTTTTTTTAGTGAAGGACTTGGGAAAACTGTAGTAGTTATTCTCTTTGCATATCTCATTGACCGTGAAGACCCTTTGATGCCTGGATTTGCAGTAGAATGGGAGATAAAGGGAAATACAGCTGTTAAGGAGAGATTGTGTGTGAAAAAGGTCTAATAGATCAAACCATCAATAAATCCACAAACTGTTGCAAAGACTGCTCATGTGAATACAGTATAAGCATCTGTGTTATCTGCAGCTGAGGAAGATAAGAGCCTATCACTGCTCCTGAGCCTTTTGTACAGACAGACCGATATGCAATTAGGTTTCAATAAAGGTATGTGTAATGTTTGTTAAAATTACAGTAATCAGTGATCTGATTTAGTAAAATGGGTTTTGTTATCAGGATTAGAATTTTTAAATATTAAATATACTACTGTAGCCGAGCGCCTATACTTATGAAGGTAATACAATAATAACAAGAAGGCTCTGTAGTCTGAACCTAGACTACTAACTCTTTATTGCCACATTCTCAATGGCATTACATCTTCTTCACCCCTTCTGTTCTGACCTTTCACAATAAAAGCCTTTTGCTAAGAGGCAACCCAACACTACCATACACATGTGCACACACTACACACATAAGACTTACAACACCACCCTGGTCTCGGGTAAAACCAATGTCCTCATCTGTTGTGCACTTTTTGCAGATCTATAGGATATTGAATCTTCCACAGATTTTAAACAAATGAAAAAATAAAAATAAAACTCTTAATGTTAACACATCTTTACCCTAGGTAGACAAAACAATCCGCGGAATCCGCTAGATTTTCATTCTGCATCACCACTGAAAACTAGAACAAAAATCTGCAGATTCCGTTTGAGTCTGGTTATAAGCCATATGGTTATAACATCACCGATTTGTAATTACTGGATCGCAAATTATGAAATTCCCATTTTCAGACATAGCCAACCACATGATGGGACAGGAGAAAGATGAAGGCGGCTATTAGGGCTACAGGATATGAGGAAAATATGCGATATCTGATAATGTTGAATTTCCCGATAACGATATTACCTGCGATAAATAAACCTATTAAAGTGTACTCACTTTTGCAATTCTGCTGCTTTCACTATTCCGCTTGAAAGCAACAACTTGCTTGTTGAATTTAAAACAAATGAAATGGAACATTTCCAACATTCTTTTATTTACAAATTGAGCATTGAATTGAATATAAAAGGCACCACTAACAAAAGAGTGACAGTTACATTTCAAAGTGCAGTTTTGCAATTTTCTTTCAACTAACGCAAAAGTTTCTTTTGCGATATGAAGCAATGTGTTTATTGCACCAGTTGATTTCATGATGACTATAAAAAAAAAAACATTAACATATTGTGCAGCCCTAGCAGCTATTTCTACTAACAGTCGTTGCTGGAGTGTAACATGCATGAAGGAACTATGACCTGTATGCTGTCAGGCGTCCCAGCTGGTCCTGCAGGAAACAGGGGAAACACTGAGGAGCAATGCACTCCCTGTATGCTGTACACTACAGCGTGTCAGACACTTTTCAGGCTGTCATCCCTCGAATTTTCCCTCATCTTCATCCAGCACCTGACAACTCAACCGGACACAGTGACCTTCAGACACCACCACTCATCCTCATGCCCCAACAGTTAATCTTTCCTTTTAGCAACCCGGGCAGCACTTGAAACTTTTGCCACTCTTGGTATGCTCACGTTATTGCCTTTTAATGCAGAGTGAGTCAAAGTGAGAGAAATAAGTATACACACACACTTCCCCTTCTTTAATAAGAACAGTGTGTTGACCCCACTCGAAAAAAAAAAAAAAGTCAGCCTACCTGCCGTGCCGCTGTGTCAGCCCTCACCACTCTCCTCCTTCCATCCTTCCTCTCTTTCTTGGAATTCAGTGTCTAAGCCTCCTTAGCTGTACAATAAAGGAGGAGATACATCATTTACTCTATGGACTTTCATTCAAGAGTCCCACTAGGAAATGAATTGCATTTTGGAGGAGACTGTTGCAAGGTGCAAGCAGGGATAATCTCATTGCACAGCTGCTTTGTAAAGTTAAAAGGAAAACCATGTACGTAGAGGAAAAGGCCCCCACTTTACCGTGCAGTGTCTGAAAAAGTGGAACAAAGTTACCATCTCTGTCTAAGTGGTTGTTTTACCTGTGTCATTAGTTCCTTCCATCAGACAGATTACCGGAAGAATTAAACATGGCTTCCTTTGCATGTCAAGAGTAAGCCTGTTATTTAGCGTGTAAATAATATGTGAGATTGGCAAACATAAGCAATCACAATTAAGCCAATGCGGGGCACCAAAGAAACACTAATTAGAGTAGACTTTGAAATTCATTAAAGCCACTTAGCCAACAACATCAATGTGAACAAAGTCATTAGCATACTTGGGCAGAGGACACGGTGAAGTTGATTCACACATTTGCACCTTGCAAAAAAGTCTTGATTAACGTAATCAACCTACAGGAGTCGAGTGCCCCCCGAGGTCACTGTCATCCATCTTTTATCACAGGAGTCATCAACAGGGCGATAAGCCGCGTAGGAGAAGGAAATGAAGGAAGAAAAGAATGGATGATGAGGAAATGCTGAATCAATGACTCCTAATGAGCTCTGACCCCACTGCTCATTTTGTGCTGGTGTGATCTTCAAAGACTGATTCTGTGTTAATTAGGACTCCACGATATGAGGAAATGATGCGATAACATTGTTGAATAACGCTATACCAACGTTACTTGCAAAAAATAAAGAGATCCTAAACTCTACTCAATTCTGCATTACTGCTACTTTCATTATTTTGCTTAAATACAACAACTTGCTTGTTGAATAAAAACAAATGAAAAGCAATAGCTTCCAACATTTTTGTATTGAAGAAATTGAACTTTAATTGAATATATATATATATATATATATATATATATATATATATATATATATATAAAAGGCACCACTAGAAAAAATGGCATTTACATTTTAATATGCAGTTTTTTACAGATATTTTCTTTCATTTAACACAAAGAATCTCTTGAGTGTCTTTTACGATATGTCGCAACTTTTCGCCATGTGTTTATAGCGGAAGTTGATATCCCAATGATGATAATAAAATATATATATACAGTGTATTGTGCAGCCCTAGTGTTAATTATCACTGAAACTGTTGGCCTAACTACAACCCAACTACCATCTCTCAATGTGTAACAAACCGGACTATCACTGAGCACAAAACTTTCTAGGAATCCCAGTCTCCTCTTTTTTTATCTTGCCAGCCTTGGTTCCAAGTACACATTAGGGTTGGGCTGATGAGTGATGTCATCGTCCATCTTCGATGCCCAACAGCCATCGTGACGTCCACACCAACACCGCGCTAATGGCTTTCATTGCCTGCTTAAAAAGTAATAATTTGCATGCTGTTACATTTTCAGTTTTGATAGTTAAAGACCTCTCCAGAGCACTGTGGAGTAAGGTCTGGCTACATCACACATACTTTCCCGGATAGGAGAACAAAAGGGTCTGGGTTGTTTGCATTTCTTTAAACCAATCACAATGGTCCTGGGCGGCGCTAAGCTCCAGACGCAGTAACAGTAGCTCTGCTAAACAGTCTCGGGAAGGAACTTGTTTTGGTGGAACATTTGCACCCCGATAAAATAAATTGGCACATATTAAATGAAGTTAACTGTTCACACAATAACGTAACGTGAGCTATTTAAATTGGCTGGATACATGGTTAAACTTTGTTTTAGTATATTACCCTGTGTAACGTTACTTGTCCACAGCAATCCCGATCGGACCCAAAACGCCCGTTAGAGAGGAAATGCTGTATACATATTCTTTGTAAAGGAATCGTTGATCCCGACTATGATAGCTGTAATTGCGCATTGCCTCTGGACAACACACCCCCAAGGGTGAGAAAAAACAGAGCGTGAGTGTGTGTGAGAGAGTAAGAGAGCAAGAGCTACTGGTACAACAAGCACTTATTTTTACAGGTCTATGGAACACACTAATTTCTGGCAAAAGAACCTCACAATCGATAAGATGACAGACATCCTAAATTCTTAATGGTGGTAGATAGCTCCTGTAGCTGCTTTTGTGTCCCTATGATTTCACTTTTAGTTTCAGTTTGGATGAGTCACGTAGCCCGCATCCCCAGTCAAGCAGCCCAGCAGAGATGATAGATGCCTGAATATTCATATTCAATTCTTATCATTTTTTTTATTTGAACACACAACGATGTCCAACCCTAGTACACATTTTTCGCTTACATTATGTTCACATTCATTGTCTCTCAACCAAACTGGGGTTGTACCGAATGTCTGTTTTTTACCACTTATTTTGACCAACTATGTAGATGTATTGGCAGTGTTGGGCAAGTTACTTCCAAAATGTAATACATTACAGATTACTAGTTACTGTCATTTGAGAGTGATTAGTTATATTACCATATTACTGTCTCTGAATTGTAATGCTTTACACTACTTTTGCGTGACTTTTGAGTTACTTTCCCCAAAATAACAGCGCAGGAATGACTTGGCAGGTAGCTTGTGAATTTCACCACGGGATCAATAAAGTCACCAGTGTTTATGAAATCCACTTTAATAGATCATAGTTTATTCATAATATTTTGTATTATTAATGTGAATATGCAAAGTAACTAAAGCTATAAAATAAATAGTAAAGTAAAAGGTATAATAGGCTTACTTGACTCTGAATTGTGGTGGAGTAGAAGTAGTCTAATAAGTAGGAGAAAATTAAAATTCTTAATTAAAAGTACCTTACAATTGTATTGAAGTACGGTATAGTTACTTTCCACCGTTGATAAAATGTAATGATGTTACATGTAGCAAGCCTAAACATTAATTCCAGACATGTTATCGGTCAACAGCTCGGACACACTGCTGTCCACGCTGGCATACCATCACCTGTTGGGACACAGATGTTGTCCGTACAGTCTCTGGTTCTGGCTCTGACCACGGGAACGGTGATGGGACAGCTCGCTTCGACGCAACGTAAAAAACTAATGTCCATCTCGCAAATGTATCCGTCTCTGCAGTCATTTCAACCACCAAATCCAGCAACAGGAAATAACGCTCACAGCAAACAAACTAAACACCACTAAATGTCGGCGTTACTGAAATTGCAACGGGTATAATATTACCAAAATGTTATCAGTAATGCGTTATATTACTGCATTAAAGCAAAAAGGACTACATTCATTTTACTGTGTTACTTTTGTAACAGGTTACTCCCAACACTGTGTATCGGCCATATCTTATTGGATAAGACCATTGATTCAAACTGCTTTATTAAGTGAGATCTTTGTATCATTTCAGATAAATCATGGATGCACACCCCGGAAGCACTGGCCAAGCACTACATCCCCTACAATGCCAAGGTATGTTTCTGACTGTTGCAGAGCTTTGTGACTGTAAAAAATTCAACACAGAAAAAAGACCAGAGGGCCATTTTGGTGTTAAACAATGGTGATAGGCTTTACTAGTGTTCAAAGTAAAATACAGAAACAAAACAAAATCTCTCTTTTTTTACTGCTCATTTGCTCACTCTCTGTCAGGCCTATCACGCCATTCAGTCCAGGTGTCCCATGATGCATTTCCCCTGAGACAGCCAGGTCTTTCATTGAGGACAGCAACTCACAAAGTGCAAAGTCCGGCATATTGGCATACTGATTAGCATAGCACCTAATGGAATCACCCTTTACCCCTTTACATCATCTATTTGATTTCCAAGTGACTTAAGTTAAGAGTTGCGTGATAATATGGATATTTAATCATTTTTATTTGGATGCCACCGCATCTTAAAGGGTGAATTCGGTATTTTTGAACCTGGACCCAAATTTCCCAAGCATTGGTGCATGACTAATGTAAACAACAATCTTTGAAACTGATCCAGAAATAAGCAAGAAATCTTAAACCAACAGACATAAACCAGGCTGCAATGTAGTCCTTTAGGGCAAATATGCACCCTCAAATCTACTAAAAGGTTGTTTTGTTTTTTTGCCGTTGACAGGCTCAGATTGTTATTGTAAGTGTACTAAGGGCAGAGAGTGTGTAAAGAGTAAGCTCCTTTTTGTTTAACCAGAAAAAGCACTGATATTGTCATTGCCAAACTAACCAGACTCCATATAAATAAACAGTACTTTTAGGGTTAGCGTTAGGTTAGGTTAAGTTAACCCTAACCCTAAATTAAGGGTTAATTTCAACCAAACCCGAGTGGTGATTGTTGGACCCGTGGAAAGACAAACCAAGACAGCTTTTGATAGTTTTATTTTGTTTCTATAGACTTTGAATGACATGTGTTTTATGATGATAAAATTACTGTTTATTTAAGTGGAGTCTGGTGGGTTTGGCAATAGTTTTTAATGTTAAACAAAAAAATATATTACTCTTTATAAAACGTGTCTTTTTCTGTAGAGATCCTTTCCATAATGTTGTCAGACACTAAGAATAATAATCTGAGCATGTCGGCGACAAAACATGCACTTTTAGTAGACGAAAATTGAAGGTGCACAATTTCCCATTAACGTTACATTGCAGCTTGTTTCACCGCTGCTGACTGTAGCTGTCTTGCTTTATAATAGACCAATTTAAAAAAAGAAATTGTTACCATCAGACACATGGACACAAACACATGGGCAAATAGGGTCCAGGTTAAAAAATACTGAAGTTACCCATTAAGTATGAACTGTATATTGTAATATTCTAGTATTTGTCTTCCGGAGCTGCTGTTTTACCTCAGTGCTGTGATGGGGGAAAAGTCGAACTTGTCAAACTTTAATTTAAAAGATTTTTTCCCATGTTTTAGCCTTCTTGATTTATTTTTTATTCATAAATGAGTGTGAGCGTGGGATGTTTATGCAAAGTGACTCACGCTTCTGTCAAAAGGAGCCAAAACTGGTCTCGACACGAGAGGAAGTTGAAATGAAACGGCACACTTGAAACATGGCGACAAAACACTTATTCAAAAGTATTTTTTTCACTTATCCAACAAACACATCTTGAAGGGAGGACTGTCTACTTTGGGGAGCACTACTCTGTCAGACGGGTTTTCTTCTTCATTTCGACAAAAACTTTCTCTCCTGCGAGGCAACAGATCTGTCAGCCTACATCCTGAGCTTCAGAAATGTTATGATGAAATTGAGGGAGAGCTCGAAAACTACTGCATGCCCCAAACTACTGCATCTCCCTTACTGTATGCAGCAAAGAAACATGCAGAACTGGCAAAGGACACATCTCTAAAATCAAAGCCATGCTGTCAGTTCCCTTACTGTCTGCATTTTGTCGGCTTTCACTGATGAGTTGCCTGTCTGGCTAAATTTGCTGAGATCTGAGTACACCACTCATCACTGAAGGAATTGGAAAGAATGAGTCAGCCAAAGTGCTGAGACTGTGCTTGGCCTATCCTTCCTGGTTTAAAGCACTCAGAATTGTTAAAAAGTAAGCGCAGTTAGTAATTCACTGCACAGTCGTCTAGCTAGTTAGAAAAGAGAGAGATCCCTCAAGAAAAGACAGAATTTTTTTCATTATTTAATCCCTTGATTTAACAAGGTCATATCAATCTTCCGTGTCTTAAATAATTTCGATTTGATGGCACTTCTAAACTACCTTTTTGTCAGATTTGCGGAACTAAAGCTAGATGAAGTATGATTTGTGACATGGCACATAGTGGAAAGCAGCACTGTAGCTACTAATGAGATCACTGAGGTCAGGTTCTCTCTATTTTACAATCTGCGGTTAAAACATTATACATGGTGGGTATAACCTAAAGTTAATTTAAGTGTTTTTAGACTTGTCTTTTAAACTTTGCCTACTTCCAAGGCCACAAGAAAAATACACAAGTAAAGGATTCAGTAGCACTGATTCTTGGGAATTTGGATAAAACAGGTTTTAATTTTGAAAATAAAAAAGTTGGTTAAATTATTAAAATCTGAAGGTATATCATTATAGACCAAGGTCTTGGCTGTTCAGCAATTTACCGTTGCAACCTCCTCATTTTGTATTTTTTTCATAAAATAGAGCTGTAGTTTTTCCAGTTGCCAACACCGTCAGACACAATAAAAAGCAAATAACTTTTTATTAATTTGGTCTAGTATGTATTTAGAGTATTTAAATCATTATCTGGCATTCTTATGATCCTTCGGATTTTGGAAATAACAGTAATGCTTTTATGAGTGCAACTTGTTATTATTTATTAATTATTTCATCACTGATTAGTCTGCTGATTGTTTTCTCATTTAATCAAGTAACTGTGTACTCTATAATCTGTCAGAATAACGTGAAAAAACAGCCAAATGTGACGTCTGGAAGTGGTTTGTTTTGTAGTCCAACAGTCCAAAGATATTTCATTTTCAATTATCTAAAACTGAGATGAGAAGCAAATCCTCACATTGGAGAAGCTCAAACCATATTGGCGGAATTTGCTCTGGGCTTCAAAAAATGACCACCCCAAAAAATAAAACAGTTGAATTTTCGCACAATTATTCAAATAATTGGTTCAGCTATACTGTAATTGCTGCGTTAAATCTTGTGTTTACCAGAGATGTGCTCATGATTTTCTTGGAAATAAGTCATTCAATATGAAAAAGCATACAAAATCTGTAATCGACTAAAGAAATTTTAGTCGACTAATAACAAATAAACCAATGACTCAACTAATCGACTAAGAGGGCACAGTCCTATAATCGATAATGAAAGTAATCGCTAGTTTCAGCCCAAAATGATACCGTGGGCGTGGGGCCACATATGTATTAAGAAACCAGCCTCTACAGACAGATCTGCAGTTCGGTGTTTATCCCAGGATCCAGAATTTGTCAGTCCAGGTATTATTTTTCCTCTTCTGAATTTAATCAGCTTTATGTTCTCATGAGGTGCGATTAGATTGGAGACTGTCATCTACTCCTGTAGCCCATCTGATTCAATGCTCTGCCACTTCTCTGCTCTGAGATACTCCGTATGTATTTGGCTGTTGTACGAAGCTCCTATTGGTGTTTTCTAATGAGTTTCTGCTGACCTCTTTAATCTACAAGTGTTATTGACCTCACGGCTACAGGAAGAGAGAAAATGTTGAGGAAGCTGATAGGAACAGTGTGTCCCAGTGGCGTAGGTTTTTTATTTTTAAACATGGGGGTGGGGGCGTTATAACTGGGATCTGGGGGTCCTCCCCCATACAATTTTGAGCATCAATCACTTAATTGCCGGCATTGTGGTTAATTTCTATGGATCAATTTATGCTGGAAATGTCTTTATTTACATAAAGGAAATTACTATCATAAATGAATCTCCTGTATTGTTCACTTCATTGTTGTATTGAACGGTTATGTTTTTTTTTAAAGATAATTTTTTTGGGCATTTTAGGCCTTTATTTGACAGGACAGCTGAAGATATGAAAGGAGAGAGAGAGAGAGATAGAGGGGGGGGAATGACATGCAGCAAAGGGCCGAAGGTCAGAGTCGAACCTGGGCCTGCTGCGTAAACCTCTATATATGGGCGCCTGCTCTACCAACTGAGCTATCTGGGCGCCCTGAACACTTATGTTTTAGTTCTTTTGGGGTTGTCGTTAATATTTTTTGAGGGGGACAAATCTACCTCTTCTAGATATTGGCTGGGTTGTATCCCCCCTGCACACCTACGCTGTGTCCATCATCAACAATCGTAGAAGTCATTTAAATTGTACATGACACAGATCCTGCACTTTACTAGAATGTGTCCAAAAATGTATAGAACCTTTCAATCAGGAGGCGTGAGCCGTGCATAGACAATGAGGTGAAACTCTGCAGTTTTCACTCCTCGTGGTGTCATCTCAATTAACTTTTCAGACCTGCCATGACATATACAAAGTGCATATTTTGTTAGATTTCTGCATCCGAGGGTGCACATTCCCCTTTAAGCTAGCGCGTGTGTCGTCACTGCGGGTCAGGGGTGGTTCGTCTTTCAGCTGCACGTACCAATTGATGGATGAGCCTCCGAGCTTGGTCTACCTTGTGAAACCTCCCCAGTCGCAGCCCAGAATGCACTGGTCAAGAACGAGTGCTTTCTCCATTCTATTCCGGGCATCTGTCAGCGGCGTTCTCAGACATGTCCTTAACAGGACATGGAGTACATTTGTCACACCGGTGCAGCGAGCTGACACTAGGTGTAAAACCTCAATCTGTTTTCTGCCTCTATTGATAACTATTTTGGTGTTGTTTCTCCTGCCTCATTGCATTTGGACAGGTGGAAAGAAGTTGAAGGTTACATCTAGACACTGACTGTTATTTGTAATGCAACAAACATTTTATGAAGTCAATTTTTTACATTTCTTTTTATTTGATATGTATATATCAGTGGGTTTTTTAATGTCGGCATGAACACGCTGCTTCACAAAATAGAGCTCGTCAGTGTGGTTCCGGAAGTAAAAATCCCGTTCATTTTCTCCATGAGGATTTTGATTATTAGCCATACCATCCAAGGTAGCCTGACCACGAGCTATGAGAATCTAAAAAACAAAGGTTTTATGCACCTGTAGAAGCCAGAAGTCCATGCTATCAACCTTGTTTTAAGAAAGACATGTTTTATTCGCAATCTTATCTTGTTGGAGCTAGCTATTAACATGGAAATGTTTAGCGGACCCGTGAACAGCTAGGGAGCTGTTACCATTGAAGCATATGATCGCTTATGTACACAGTCTTGTACCTTTTGCCTTTTTTGCCATTTTTCAAAATGTTCTTTTGCGCCGAATCAAATATTTAATATTTTCATCTCGTAGCTGGTTGGCTTGGTTCCAATCTTAAAACTTTTTATATTAGCATTTTAAGAAATGTGTTGAGAAATTGAAAGGGGAAAATCACATCTGGAACCAGAGCCGTTCAAAAAGGCTTGACTGTTGAGCTTTATTATAGTAACTAATGTCCAAGTTCATTAAATGCCCAAAACAGACTATTGCTTATAGAGTATTGTATTATTCCATAAAAAATGTATACTTAGCCAATTTGTCTGCAAGCCGAGCTGCAAGATTAAATGGACCAAGTCATGGAAAGCTTCATACGGACTCTGTTGTGTAGTCAAGGCAATCCATGTCTGTCTGAGCTGTTTGCTGAGTTCCAGTGGGAAACTTTTTTATTTTGTTTTTCCCAACCTTTAAGGGGCTGACACCAGTGTTTATGAAGTCTGATATTTTAACAGGCTACAGACATTAAGCTCAGGAGCCACTCAAGCAGTGTGTGTGTGTGACTGGAACAATTACTACTACTACTGCTGCCAGATGGAAAACACAATGTTCTGGCATAAAGGTTAATGGCTCCATCTGTTGGTGACTGGCAGAGGTGCTGCTGCTCGTGTGTGTGTGTGTGTGTGTGTGTGTGTGTGTGTGTGTGTGTGTGTGTGTGTGTGTGTGTGTGTGTGTGTGTGTGTGTGTGTGTGTGTGTGTGTGTGTGTGTGTGTGTGTGTGTGTGTGTGTGTGTGTGTGTGTGTGTGTGTGTGTGTGTGTGTGTGTGTGTGTGTGTGTGTGTGTGTGTGTGTGTGTGTGTGCATATATTCCTCATGTGCGTATGCTTTGGTACCCAAGCAAGTTACGGGTGGTTAATGTCTGTCTCTGAAGGATGTGAGTATGGATAATTTAATACAAATGCTATCTACATTCATTTGAACTTAGAATAAGAAATAATGGATGATAGTGACTGAAATGTCACCAGTGATTGGTATGCTAATGTAAAGGACTTCATTCTTTATGCAGTTTATGACTGAAGGACAATAACACATTCACTCCTACTGGCCTGTGTCTATTATGTCCAATGAATGCATACTTCTGAATAACAATTATTTATATCCTCTCTTTGTTATTAGGGGTGGGAATCACCAAAGACCTCACGATACGAAATCATACTTATGTCACGATACGATATTATTGCAATTTTAAACATATTGCAATATTCTGCAATATATTGCCATTTACCGTATTACCTGTTTTCCAACTTCAAATTTTTCCCAATTTCAAATGATGTCCCCAAAAGGAAACTTTGTCAACATCTGTTGTATCTAAAAAGATAAATTTTCTCTGTTTGTTCATCTCACTTCAATTTTATTGCTGCAAAATGGGATTGTCAAGCAGACAAACTAACCAACACATATATAATAACAGATCGGTACTTGGCATCTCTGTATCGATACAGCATTGCCACAGAAAATCTTGGAATACTGTGCTGTATACATTTTTTCCCCCACCCCTATTTGTTATCTTTATGTCCACCAAACGCCGACTAGTATCTGTCCTTGCTGTGTTGCTGTCATATCATAGTATGCCTTTCTGTTCTCTTTCCAGTTCCTTGGAAACACCGAAGTTGAAGCCCCAAAAGGCACCGAAGTTGTAAAGGATGCAGTCCGAAAGCTGAAGGTAAAGCCAGTCCTCAGAGTAAGCTGTAGCCTGAAGGATAGACGAGTGTTCTAGAGTGACCGGATTGGATGGTCGTCTCAGAGCAGGAGAGGTGGGAGTGAGTGACAAATGTTCCCCTCCCTCATCCGTTACCAGCAAGGTGCCCTTAGAGTTTTTCAGCTCCCAAGTGTGGATGCCTATAACTGCTGGATGAGCACGGCAGGTTGCTCAATCAGCCTTCACCGGTACTTTAATACACAGACAGACCACACATCATAAAAACTCTTGACACTTACAGTTTTTTTCCGATTGCTAAACGACAGTGGGCACAACTGGAGTCACATGTGCAAAACTCTAACTACAGTCTGCACTACCAACAGTCACCTGAGCTAAACAGTTCACATCAGCTGCAAAACAGGCTCAGTGCAGCCAAACACTATGCACAAGCCTCACTGAGATAACACACACTGTCACTCAGAACACACTGAGGGTAAAAACACTAGTGTCAAACACCAATACAGAAATTACAAACTTTATAATCTTTACAGTTTGAACAATTTGAGTGACTTGACACTACTCAATAGTTTATTTAAGGAAAAAATATAGATTGTATAGCATACCAATTTTTACATAAGGTAAAAAAAGAAGGAATGAAAATCAGCAGTTTTCTTCAATAAAGTATTTTGTCTCTAGTAATTTATGGAATTACTGGGGGAAAAAAACTAAAGGTACATACGTAACCGTACCAAAGAATAGTGTGACTAATCCTGCCTCTCTCCAGCATCATGTGGCAAGTTTTCTTCATCACATTGGATGTCTGCATCATCTCTAAATAAAAATGAATGTGGTGTTTCTATTGCTTTCACCGCCATTACTTTCTGAAAAACAGTAAGAACACAGTTTTACTATTGTAAAGATATTGTGTTTTTCACTTTTTTTTATAGCTGTGTACATAACCTCAGACATCTTACCTGGACATATTGGTATCTTTGCTCTTTTACCTGTTTCTCTCAAACGGTACAGTGTATAATTGTT
This sequence comes from Perca flavescens, assembly GCF_004354835.1. Classification (NCBI taxonomy): domain Eukaryota; kingdom Metazoa; phylum Chordata; class Actinopteri; order Perciformes; family Percidae; genus Perca; species Perca flavescens. Next base: position 31,621,197 of record NC_041341.1, read on the forward strand.
TCATTCTTATTTGGTGTTTGTATACAAAAAAAGGCTTTCTGAGCTTTCTCTGTATAAATAACATATATGTTCAATAACTAGTCTAAAATAAGACACCTGCTTAGGCTTTCAGCTAAAATCCCAATCAGCAGTGTTTGATAGGCACCAGACTGAAATCTATTCTGTTTTGAATGTGTGGTTAACAGTTTTGACAGCAGTGTGTTAGCATTTGAACAAAGTGCTGTAAATCTACAGTGTTTTGCACGTTGTGGTTAAAGTCATGGGATAAGTGTGTAGAGTTTTGAAAACTGTGTTCAAGCAATGAAAAACGAACTAGAGTTTGGTCCACATGAACCGCTGCTGTGCAGACTGTAGTTAGCGTTTTGCACATGTGACTCCAGTTGTGCCCACTGTCGTTTAGCAATCAAAAAAAACTGTAATACTATCCACCACTGGTTCCTGGTGTGTATTATATGATCTAATTATTTGCTACAGCCTATATATATTAATGAAGAAAAAGTTGATTTCTTGTGTTACTCCCTTAACACTAAGTTGCACTGTTAGTAAGGTTAATACCACTCATGTACCCACCAGGGTTAAAGGAGAATTCTGGTCGATTTCAACACGTAGCTCTGTTGTTTGCAAATTTGGAGTGCTGTCAGTAGCGAGAAAAATTAAAACAATCAGTGCTGCCTACACCGTGTTATCCTCCTGCTAGCATTAGCCCCCAGGAGACTGAAACAGGGCAAGTTTTAAATGTGCTTTTAGCCTCTTAACATGTTCAAAATACCATTAAAAGTGCCTAACCATGTGAAGTGATTCCTTCTGAGTGAACACAGTGAATCTGACTGCAGTAGATGTGAAAGAAATGCATGAAAGTTGTGTTAATTCAGCTCTGTTTAGTTCCGGTGTTGAGACGGCAGTAAGAGAGTGCTTAGTGCTCTTTAATGTTTTATGTAAAGCACTTTGAATTGCCCTGTTGCTGAAATGTGCTATACAAATAAAGCTGCCTTGCCGTGCCTTGCCTAGGGACCGTCTACAAACACCGAAAAGAGATACAACAAAAATATTTATTAATTTAATGATTATATAAGGTAGTGTCTCCAAACTTACCTCAATTATAACTCGTCTCCTGCTAGTTGTACTACAGCATTTATTTAAAAAAATAAGCATATGGCTATTTTTGTATCTCTTTTCAGTGTTGTAGTTTGTAGACGGTCCCGAAGCACTGTCTTGCAGTATCAACACCGGAGCTAAACAGAGCTGAATTAGCATGACTTTCAGGCATTTCTTTCACATCTACTGCAGTCAGATTCACAGTGTTTACTCAGAAGGAATCACTTCACATGGGTAGGCACCTTTAATGACATTTCGAACATGTTAAGAGGCTAAAAGCACGTTTAAAACCCAGTTTCAGTCTCCTGGGTGCTTATGCTAGCAGGAGGATAACACGGTGTAGACAACACCGATTGTTTTCGTTTTTCTCGCTACTGACAGCGCACCAAATTTACAAAAAACAGAGCTACGTGTTGAAATCGACCGGAATTGTCCTTTAATAGTATAGGTCATATATCCCGCCCCCTCCATGTTAGCAGATAGGAAATGGGCCAATCAAAGCACCACTCAAATAAATGTTTGAGTCATTTTAGGTAGTTATGATCATGCAGATGTTTGATTTTTCTGATAAGTTTGGGGTTCTATTAGTTATTTGATGCTAATAAATGGGGTGAAACATCGTGATTGACAGCTGTGGTTGATTTCGCGTTTTGGCGGGTGGGTGTATGGGCCGGACTTGGATACCTTGGCTCCATTTCTACCCTCCATTGCTCAGATATTTTGGTTTCACTTTTGTACAGTGGGAGGAAGTGGACAACACGTCCATCTTAATATAAAGTCTATGGTAAACACACATGTGCTATATTATTATTCACTAATTAATGCATTGATTAAAGCTGCACTAATCATATATTAACAATGGTTTAAATTACTACAATTATCACCAAGCGATGAATGTGTCCGCTCCATAGGTCAATAGGCAACTCTTTGGTGGAACAACTCAAGTAACCCAAAAATTATAATTATTGCAGTTTAAACCTTGTTTCAAACCTGCATTCATTGATTCTTCTGGCCACTCTGGGGCAGTGTAACACGCTTTAAACACATCATTGATTGACGTTGTCACATCGTAATGTTGATTTGGCAAACTCTACTTTTAGCTCTGTGTTTGGTCTCCACAAGCTCCTGAGTAAAAAATGTGTCCACTTTGGTGCTGGACAGGTAGGGTCCATTACTCATCCTCATTAGCCTCAGGTACATATTCATTTCCAGACCTACTGTCATTAAAACCCTCCACCTAACTAACTGTTTATGGTAGCCAAAGTTTTTCATCAGTCAAACATAGTAGTAACATAGTAACAGTAAGTCCAGAACAAGTTTCCTTACAGGGACATTAAAGTCCATCTTACCTTATCTTACAACAAGGCCACCAAACAGAAAGAAAACAACATTACCTGCTATGACTCTAGCAATCCCATAAACGTTTTAGAGGAAAAAAAGAACATACCGGTAGTTGAATTTATTTTTTTTTTTCCTGGAAAACCAGATAGATGAATGCTTAATTAAATTAAGTTAGACAGGGTGTGATGTAGTCCCGGGTCACAAAAGCCCAAAGGCATGCGTTTAAGGGTTAAGGTTATAGTGCAGCAAACACTCTCTTTTCTCACAGCTTCTTGGTAAAATGTGGCTGTGCTCGCTGCCTGCTGGCCTTGCCTCTGTCTTCTCCTGCCAAAAGTTTAATCTGTGGGGCCCCTTGTAGGGGAGGACTGTTTTTCCAAACCCGTACCTCTATTGTTACATTACATGTGATCTTGAAAACCTTGTGGAAACTAAGGTTCCGTGGTTACTTTCCCAGATACACTAGCAATTAGGACAGGCTTAGTTTTCGTTCCAAAGATCCTGTGAGGAGAATTTAGAGACAGCCTTGGAAGGCATATGTCCACACCGGTTTAGATCAAATACTGTATGTCTCATTTCAGTTAGAATATAAGTGCATGTGTGTTTTTACTCAAGCAAAATTAATCTCTGTTGTTACTGGCCCTGAAAATAAAACATATTAAATGATAGAAGCTTAACTCCAGGCCTTACAAGGGCTTGATTACAGCTGAATATATTCTCATTTTACTGTAAGCCTTCAAGTCCCAAAGAGTCTGTTAAAATACTGCAGTATCTTGTTTCATGTTTATGCCTATAGTGGCAACATGTATACTTGTGTATATATACAAAATTGATATAACTGTAGGGTTTTTATCAGCTTCCTGCAAGTTTCCTTACGTTGAACGATACAGTGTCTCCTCAACTGACAGTGTTCAATCCCTCTTTATCAGACGTTTTCATTGGTTATTGACCTCAACTCACTGCCAAGTCCAGTTGGTGTGTATGTCAGTTGGCAACATAAAAAAACTTAAAGAGTTTTTTGGCAGTGCTTGATAGAGTGACCCACTGAATGAATCGCAGATTTGTTTAATTCCCCTCTTGAGTCTTCTGTTAAACACTTAACCTTAAAGATAATATTTTCTTCAACACATTATCATTGCCCTTCAAAAAGAACATGCTGCCGTTTTATTCCTAAGTAAGTCAGCCATTTTCCATGAAAAAAAAACCTCTGATAAACCCACTGTGCACTACCTGCTCAGCACATACTGTAGACAAAGTAAGAGTCTACCTGGTGAACATAGTGCAGCATTTAACTGCTTAAGAGCCAGATCTTTTTCTTAGAAGTTGGTGGAGACCAAAACAGAGGTAAAACAAGATGAATATTGGACTTGCATTTGCCAGAAGGCCAGAAATACAGTAAATGCTAGATCGTACCCACCAAACCACAACACGGGCATACTGTACAGGCGTCAACACACAGTTATTTGAACCCTGCTACAATGGGACGTTGTAGTGAACATATAGGAAGCCAAGCGCAGCAATGATCTACTATATAATTCATTATACATGAAAACGTGACTTACGTTATAAGTAACGAGATGTAACCCTAACCCAAACCCTGTCTTTTTACCTAACCATAACCTCAACCCTGCATAGTTAGCTAGCTAGCTACTAACTTAAGTGTTGATGCTTGCGCAGTATGTCAGTTCTGTTTGGTGGGTACGATCGAGCACCTACCCAAAAATACTGGGTATTAACCTGTAATCGATTGCCAGCGCATTTGTCTTGACAACTTTTTTATGTAACAATTTTGTGTTTTCAGTTTGTTCTGCTTTCTGCTTTTTTAGAAAATTAACGGACAAAGTTGTGTACGTGGAAGAGGTCTTCACAGGTCCAAAAATGAATGGCCAAACCCAAAAAGACCCTGAAATGTACTATCTGGAACCGAAACCACAGCAGTCTTTTTAAAAAAAAAAAAAAAAAAAAAAAAAAGCTGGGACCTGGACCTGTGCAGAACTGAGAAATGTTGGACCTGAACCCAGACGATTGGCACCGATTTTACAGCTTATTGCTATTAACAAGTTAACGTTAATTTGCAAGTCCTCAAAACAAACTTTGTGTCTAACATGATGGTGTTGCATATAATCTCTCTTCCTTGCCAAAAAAGTTGGTGAAATGCATCCAGGTTTTCTGTTATTCCTTCCGAGCTCCTTTAAACAGCATGGTTAATCCACTTGTTATTTTTAAAAGTCCTCTTGCTGTCATGATGACAAACGCGACTCGTTTACAATCAGCTTTGCAGTTTTATTGCATCTAGCATAATAGAGATAAATTATATGATAACGATTGCTCGTTGCTGTGGCTGCTTATGTTAGTATTGCTAAGTTGCTGCCTGAGCAGGGGTACTCACTCACACACGTACCACCTTATGGCCACAAATGCACTTTGAATACACACACACTCACACTCACACTCATACACACACTTCCATCATGATCAGCACTGTCTGATCTCCACTCAGGTATTACACAGGCATTATGTTGAACAGACCCAGTTGACCGTATAAACCGTGGATCTGAACATGTGCAGGTCCTGGGTCCTAGGTTTCGGATAGACCCGTGAAGTCCTCTAGTACATGGGTTATATTTTTGACAAGCTCTTTTACTAGGCTTCTACAAACCCCAATTCCAATGGAGTTGGGACGTTGTGTAAAACATAAATAAAAACAGAATACAATGAATTGTAAATTGTAGAAATATATCCTACAAAATCCTTTTCAACTTATATTCACTACATGAATACATTACAAAGACAAGATATTTGATGTTCAAACTGATACACTTTATTGCTTTTTGCAAATATTCAGTCATTTTCAAATTGATGCCTGCAACACGTTCCAAAAAAGCTGGGACGGGGGGCACGTTTACCACTGTGTTACATCACCTTTCCTTTTAACAACACTCAGCAAGCGTTTGGGAACTAAGGACACTAATTGTTGAAGCTTTGTAGGTGGAATTATTTCCCATTCTTGCCTGATGTACGACTTAAATTGCTCAACAGTCCGGGGTCACCGTTGTCGTATTTGGTGCTTCATACTGGCCACACCTTTTCAATGGGAGACAGGTCCAGTCTAGTACCCGCACTCTTTTACTACGAAGCCTCTGTTGTAACACGTGCAGAATGTGGCTTGGCATTGTCTTGCTGAAATAAGCAGGGATGTCCCTGAAAAAGACGTTACTTGGATGGCAGCGTATGTTGCTCCAAAACCTGTATGTACCTTCAGCATTAATGGTGCCTTCACAGATGTGCAGGTTACCCATGCCATGGGTACTAACACACCCCCATACAATCACAGAAGCTGGCTTTTGAACTTTGTGCTGATAACAATCTGGATGGTCCTTCTCCTCTTTGGCCCGGAGGACATGACATCCATGATTTCCAAAAAAACAAAAACAAAGTGGACTTGTCAGACCACAGCATACTTGTCCACTTTGTGTCAGTCCATCTCAGATGAGCTCAGGCCCAGAGAAGCCGGCAGCGTTTCTGGGTGTTTTGATATATGGCTTTCGCTTTGCATAGTAGAGTTTTAACTTGCACTTGTAGATGTTGCGACGAACTGTGTTAACCTTATCCTTTACATAATGATGTCGGTTTTTAATGCATTGCCGCCTGAGGGATTGAAGGCCACGGGCATTCAATGTTGGTTTTTCTGGCCTTGCCACTTACGTGCAGAGATTTCTCCAGATTCTCTGTATCTTTTGATATTATGGACTGTAGATAATTTTTTTGAGCATTCCTCAATTTTCCCAGTCTTTTGTTGCCCCTGTCCCAACTTTTTTGGAACGTTTTGCAAGCATCACATTCAAAATGAGTGAATATTTGCAAAAAAAATCTTTGTAGTGTATTCAATTGAATATAGGTTGGAAAGGATTTGCAAAGCATGATATTCTATTTTTATTTAAGTTTTACACAACGTCCCAACTTCATTGGAATTGGAGTTTGTAGTTGTAGTGTTGTATATCATTAGAATGTTTTTTTTGTTCCTTATAGATCTTGGTGCATTAATTGAGTGGATTCATCAAAATGTGTCTGTTTGTGATTTCTCTCTTTGGCAGTTTCAGAGACATATCAAGAAGTCAGAGGGACAGAAGACTCCTAAAGTGGAATTACAGATCTCCATTTATGGTGTGAAGATACTAGATCCCAAGACAAAAGTGAGTCCAAAGATGAGAATGTTGTCCTGAAGTTATCCTGACAACAAACCCTGTGTAGAGAAAGAAGGGATTCGTAGTCAACATGAAGTAAATAAATAATGAATTTGTTGTGTTTGATTTCCAGGATGTGCAGCATAACTGTCAGTTACACAGGATATCCTTTTGTGCAGATGACAAAACGGACAAAAGGATTTTTACTTTCATCTGCAAAGACTCCGAGTCCAACAAACACCTCTGCTATGTGTTTGACAGTGAAAAGTGTGTAAGTGCCTTCTGCTTCCTTGTCTTTGCATCGAGACCAATGTAGAACCCATTTGACAGAATGTAGAATTATTGTGTATTTTTTTATATTTTGATGCTGTGCTATAATTTCATTGGTATTTTGACATTTTGTAGTTAACTGTCAATGATCAACTCAACTGTAAATAAGCTGCGGTGACATTTAGGTATATGTGGTAAGCGTGTCTTTGTTGTTCTGCCGCAGGCAGAAGAAATTACTCTAACGATCGGTCAGGCCTTTGACTTGGCCTACAAAAAGTTCCTGGAGTCTGGAGGCAAAGACGTGGAAACCAGGAAACAGATTGGAACCCTACAGAAAAGAGTACGTCTCACACAGACTTGAACTTAACTTTGAAAACTTTGTATACCACCATGCTGACACATTGATGAGTTTATTAATGATTGCATAGCTTGTTTCCATTGATTGGTTTCAACCATGCAGCGTGGACAGTTAGGCTGTGTTGATGAAGAGTGTCAGTAATGAATATTAATGAGCGGTGTTGTTACAACCGGTAACTGGATTATTGTGCACCCTGCTGAGACTGGAGTTTTCCCTGTGGTTTTGATTATATTATAATATTTGAATATTCGTTCGGTGGGTTGGTATTCGATTTTAAAATTTGACATTCGAATATTCGTTTTTTTGGTTTTTTTTTGGTTTATTTATTTTCTGCATTTATCTCTCGTTCACACTCCAGTCCAGTTGGTGGCGGTAATGCACATTTAAGTTGGTTTGCCAACCGCCAATAAACTACAAAGAAGAAGAAGAAGAGTACACGATGACGCCTTTTATATATGTCAATGGATGACGCCCACTTTGAGCATTTAGCGAGCTGGGCAGAAAAGCTAGCGGCGATAAAAAGTGCGGAAATGGAAAACTGTTTCCCGTTTTTCCGTTGTGATTCGGCCAGAAACTTCAACATTGTGAGGCGAAGAGATCGTTTTGGAATATAAAGCTTGGATATTACATTTCCTTGGACTCTTGGGGATTTATGAAAATCAAGTTTTGGTCAAAATACCACTTTGTTGCTGACAGGACAACGACAACAGGTATGCATGCACTCTAAGCTGCGCAGATTACGGCTGGGTTGTTTAATTTTCTTTTACTTTGTAACAGTTATGTACATGGCTGTATATTTTGAAGATTTAATGCTTTAAAGTTATAAAAACGCTCATGAGTGGAAGTTTTATCGAGGTTACAGCGACGCCCCAGTCACAAAGTGTCCCGTTGACGGGACGGTGATCCTTGAGAGGTTAAAAGTTTATTAATTCTGAACGCGTCTGGCCTGTTTATCTACAGTATATTGCACCAAATACGACACTGCTGCACTCCCTTGTGAAGTCGTTTGGATGAAAGGTTCTCAAAATAATCAACATGCAAACAAACAGACAGACACATAGAGATTCCTGCCTTTATTAGAGATAATAATATGTTCAGCCCCCTCTCTCCGAAGCTTCGAATATTAGATGCTCATTACTACCGAAGCTTCGAAGCTCAAAAAATGGTATTCGGACCAGCCCTAAAAGGGTGACATATTAAAACATTAGTATGAACTTGATTAAATGAGGGATAAGTTGTAGTAGCTAAACATCAGTGTGATACGTATTTTAAGGTTAATTTGCAGACATTTCTAAAATGGTAGTTAAAAAGACTTTTTAATTTAGTGTTTTAGCTACTTGAAAAAGGTTTTAAAATAATGTATGAAAACATATTAAAACTCAGCATTAAAACAAAGCTCATTGTTGAACTTTGAAATACAGTAGTACTTTGACAAAGCAATCTCAACTCAAGGGTCACTTACTTGCTTTCTCTAGAGCTTTCAACTGTATCACACAGTGGATAAAGATTGCTCAATTGGATCAGTTGATGTGCAAGCTCAGTAGTTGTTATGGTTTCATCCATAGCACTTTTAGGAATTCCAACATGATGAAGACCCTTAGAAAAGTTAGTAAGTGGCACTTGAGGTATGGGATTGTTTCCTCTAACTATATTTTAAGGAAGGGTTTGTGTGATATGATGTCATAAAACAATGTACATTTCCGATCCGTCAGACTGTTTATAACATCTATGTCATTCATATTTCAGGATTTTCACATCAATGTAAGGAAGTACTTTGATGTGTTTTTGTGTTTTATTCTATCAAGAGCAGTTATTCCCATTCACTGTTGTATCTACACTGTAAACAATTTGATGAAATTACAAAAAAAAAACATGTATCTCCAAATGTGGTCTTTTTGAATTTGAAGAAGGTGGAAGAGGATTAAGTGTTAAGTTTAACAAAACATTAAAAAAAAAAAAAGAAATGCATTGTCACAAAGTTGAAAACAGACAATGAGTTTCCACAGGACTATGAAAATTTAAAGTATCATGGAAAGATGTTGTCCACCCCAACCTAATTAATACTATGTATGAGATTTTCTGTAAAACTCTGTGTTAGAATTGAGTTGTAGATGTTTCAATATCAGACACAATACAACAATTCATTTTGGCACTTTGGTTTCTTAAATGACTGAACTGCTCCTGTTTTGCAGATTCAAGAACTGGAAACAGAAAACTCTGAGTTAAAGCAACAGCTTCAAGATCTTGAAGAGCAGCTGATGATAGCGCATGTGCCGCCAGTGAGGACAAACTGCACAAACACACACCTCTTCAGTTTAGCGATTGAACAAAATGTAGATTCTACATAATGAAGATCTATGTAATTTTGCAACAGCAGTCTCTGTGGCCACAATTAAGTAAAAGTGTTAAATGCTTAATGTAGGGTAAGCTAACATTAGCCATGGGATGCAGTAAGCGAGTAAAATGTATTTATATAGTGCTTTTCACAGATAAAAAAAATCACAAAGTGCTTTACATAACGCATACAATGTGCTACACGTTAAAACTAATTACAATTAAAATCACAAGGTAATACATAAAAATAAAGTGCGAAAAAAGTAGGTCTTTAACTGATTTAAAAAACTGGTCAAAACTGCTGATTGCACTGAATTCAACAAATGTAACTTTTTATTTCTAAGACCAACATTGGGTCATTTTGTATTTCAGAAGTCACACAGTCTGTACTTTTGACTGCGGTGCCTGCAGACAAACTAAAACCTATCAATGTAGCGTGACTCTGAAATCATTTGGGATTCAAATGTTCCACATCAGCCAAAAGTACACAACCACGACCATCTTCTTAATTATAAAAGTTAAACTTGCCAGTTTTTAGTTTTTTCAAGTACGTTTAGGGACGGCTGTTTTTTTGCAGATATTGTTCGTGCGATTAAACGCGCCACCTCAAACTCGCGAATCTATCTAGAGGGAGTTTCTGTTGGGGTGGGGTAGGGGGTCTAAGCTGTGTCTGAAGCAAAGCAATTACACACCTGATTGGTCTGATGAGGAATGGTGATACATTCAGCATGTAATTGAGCCAAATGCCAGTACTTTGTGACGGCCTCCTGTGAATGCAATTACCCCACACCTTTTTTTTCTCCTAATCTGCAAGACTGAATAATATTGTTCCTCTCTGGTCATTGTCTGTCTGCGATCTTTTTTTTTCTTAGCCACTGCATATAAACGCAACCAATGAAGCGTACATGCTGCAGAGGCCCTCCTCTCTCTTCTGGTGTCACAGCATCTCCTGTCTGGAGATCTCCTCTGTCACGCTCACTCCTATGAGCTCGCCTGAGTCCAACTTGTCCAGCGGGCTACTAACTCCTCCGCCTGCCAAACCCGCTCTCCTTGCTCCTAAGCCTACCGAGGGATGCAGCATCCCGCGGCCTCGCGTAAACACCCTCCGCTTTATCTTTCTTTCTTTCTTTATTTCTTTCTGCTCTGTGCTTTGTCGCTCGCCCTGAGTCCTAAGTGTCTTCTGCTTTTGCCTGTCTTTTGCTCCTTTTTTCTGCTTCTTCTCTAGCTTTGGTTAACAAAAAACAAATTGCTGTTTAGTTTGTCTGTGTGCAAGCTTACACAAGTGCGACGTCGCCTTAACCGTTTCTTTATATACAGGCGGGGAGCATCTGCATGAAACCCCAGATGTCTACAGACGTTTTCGACATGGTTCCCTTCTCCACTGTGACGCCGCTGGAGCCCGTACTGGCCAGCAACGGCTGCCCACCACCACCACCGACCACATTACCACCAGATATAAGTCAGTAGATCCTTTTTTATTATTTTTTTTTATCGGTATTGGACAACACAGAACAAACATGTGCTAACAAATAACTACATCAAAACAATGACAAGGGAAACAAAACAGAGGGGTCATAGTGGAATAAAGAACAGACAGTAACACTGAAGAACTGAGTTGAGTTAAAGAATTATTGGGATTAGGTGTGGAAGGATTGTGAAAGAAGAAAAGGAAGAAGATAAAACAAATATGTAACAATACAGAGGTACAATTGGTTAAATAAAGAGAAGAAAATAAAGCATAGTACTTACCACTTACAGTTTTAGTCAATGCTGATGACCGTAATGTTAATAATAAACTTTTTTAATTCATATTTCAATATTATTAATAGTAATAGTAATGTTCCAAAGAAGGAGGATGGAGGAGGGGCTGGCTAGTAGCTAGAGCTGTAACAAATGCAGATGTTGCTGTACAATTAATTGTCTCATAAAATAATTGCAATTAACAATGTAATGGTCTCTTTCAGTCAAATTTAAAAATGTTTTATTTATTCATTTATTACTTTTTTTTAAAACAAATTAAAGTTTTGAATGTATTACAGGATATATCTTTTGGTTTTATCACAGTTATGTGAGCCAGATAATGTAGTAACACTAATACACAGCCCATACCTGTTTATTATCATAAAACCTTTTTTCTAACTGTATCCCCTCCTTGTCATTTTTGTTGCTATGTGTATAGGGTCAAGTGCCAACAACTAACAATTTAAATATTAATAAAAAGATATAGTCCGACCAATAATCACTGATATAATTACAACCTGGCATATCTAAACAAAATCAACAGTTACCAGTCATTCGCCTTAAGACCTTGGCTAATGTTAGCAACAACAAAGAAACCACGATTACATAATACAATTAACAATTAGACAATTATGTAATCATTTTTTTTCAGGCCTACTAGTAGCTACTTTCTGATCATAACACTTGCAGATTTTAATAAGTTCTTCGGCTCCTGAAAGGTTTATTCTGCAGAAATAAAGGATTGCAGCTGTGAAAAATACTTCTTACAGCAGTTTTTTTCCCTTTCCAGTCAGAGTGATGTTTATCTGCCTGCTGTGTTTGTAGGGAAAGACCTGTTTGGTGCTGAGCCGTTTGATCCGTTCACCTGCGGGTCGGCTGACTTTCCTCCAGATATCCAGTCAAAGCTGGACGAGATGCAGGTGAGTTTGAAAGAACTGCCAGGAGGCCGTCAACAGCGGCCTCCTGTCGCTCTTATCATCAGTAGCAGCACTTTGAAGATTTATATTTTCTCTTGTTTATATAAACCAAGGCTTTGTGCATCACGGGCCATGCTGAATCACTTCCGGACAGTTTGGTCCTAATTGGCCTGATGTGGACTGTAAGCGAGCTCCAGTACATTGTTTATTACAATTCATAATGGTAGAACAGATCAGGTTGGATGTACTGTTGTGCATGGATCAGTGGAAAAAGCCCATGTGAGCCATTACCTAAAGCTATTCCTGGGGATATTTTTTTCTGAAAAAAGCTGAGCACATTAAGATTCCTAATGAACTCCTCAGCTGCCTCAGTGATGAATATGACTCACTTCTTTATTTAGATGTATCAGGGACATGAAACCACTTACACCTTCATTGAGAAATGCATTAATAACACAATATGTGCATAATTTATTTGGACACAGAACAACATGTAGCATTTCGCAAATACATCAGTCACAGTCAAAGTCAAGAAACTATGAAGAATGTTCCCATCTTGCTGCATGGCTCGGCACTACTCGACTTGCTTTGTTTTGGTTTTATTCATTCGCATAAGCTGTGGATAGTACCTAGTAAATTTTTTGGTACCACCTTGGCTAAGATTCCAAGCGAGCTGAACCGATACTGGAAGGTGGGTTTAAAACATCGCAGACCACTGGTTGGTCAGAGAGAACCAACGCTAGCGCGATGCGGAACATCCTGCACAAACCCGCCATTTTTAAATAGCCAAGCTACCGTCGATATCAACCACAATGTTTTTATTCACTCAACCCACATTTTGAAAAATGTAAACGCGCAAAACTAGGACGTACACTATGTACAATACGGCATACAATTGACAAAGTGCAGACATCCTTCTGTTTATTTGGCGATTTAAAGAATTCAGCAAGTTGAAGATAATGTCACAGCAGTTTAATGTGCGCTCTACGGCGAGGGGTATACTATCTGCAGGGGAAACGAAAAGATACTGGTACCAAAAGGGAGCAGAGTGGAGCCGAACCATGCAGTGGAAAAGAGGCAATAGAGTGTCAATTTTCTGTCTTTTGGCAGCTTGGGCCTAATTTGCTTAACTCCTGGTAAAGTGAATGGAATTAGGCAGCTCATGCTTTATTTTAATGTGTTATTTCAATGAAATAACTTTCAAACTGGACTTGTTTTGTTAGAATGTACAATCATAAACAGGTTCAATTTACAAACGCAAGTTTTCCTGCTGCCTTTGGAAATGGGAGTTAACCAAGTTAAACTAACTAAAGGAAGTTTTATAATTGATTAACTGATGGTAATTTACTGAACTTGAAAAATAACAAGTTATTCAATTAGCAACTGTTCAATTGCCCTGATATACTGTACAGTCAGTTTTGCTAGCCATTTACATTTTCTTGTTTCATTCCGTTTTCACTTCCCAAAAAGACTGTATATCTGTGAGTCAGTCCGCACAAGAGTTAGTGCAAAGGCAACATGTGGGGCTAATCTCAGTTCCCTTGGTAACTCATAAGTTCAAAAGCGATGTAACCATCATCTTGGTTTGCATTGTTTACATTATTATGAGAAGAAACTTGACATGTCTTGAAGACATAGAGAGTGTGTCTGTTTTCTACAAACTACACAATTATAGCATGACTGGAGACTTTCACTCCCTCTCTGTTGAAACTAAATGTAATGAGTTAAGTGAGTTTAGTTTTCTTCATAAAAGGTGAGTTTATAATATAATAATACTCTCCCAATATCATTAGTGGTTGAGAACAGTAAAGTTGGTTTACAGTGGTATTAATGGGGCTGCTCGATTATGGAAAAAAATCATAATCATGGTTATTTTGGTAAATATTGAAATCACAATTATATAACACGGTTACTCATTTACTTTTGTAAAGAGGTTGCAATTAAACTTAAAAAAAAACAACCCGGTCAAACAGTTAAACTGTGTTTTTTTTCATTCAGAACACAGGCCAAAATAAGAGTTTACTTGCAAAACGTAAATAACATTATGTCACACAATAATAGTTGTTCTTGATTATATTGTTTTTGTGATCGCAATTAAAGTTTGATTAATTGCACAGCCCTAGGTATTAGGTCAAAGGGTGGATGAGAAGAAGTTTGTGAGCACTGCTGTAACTTGAGTTGGTGTGCAGTCAGTTTATTTAACTGCTGAGATTACACAGGCTGTTGCCAGTAGGAGGCAACGTTGCACTGGCAGTCTGGCACACTTGCTTTCAGTGCACTTAACCTTTTCTTTCTTGTCTTTACGATTAACAAGTGGTTGCATCTCTTGTCTTTTCCACTTGTAGCGTCAGAGATGGTTTGTACTCTTTGCTCTGCTTCTGTGTCGGTGTCTGTGTCTGTGTCTTGCATGCTTTGGACGATGTTGCATGCTCTCTCACACACACACACACACACACACACACACACACACACACACACATTTATCAGAATACAGCATAGAAAATCTGCTTCGAAATGTAGGAAATATTGGATTGGATAGCAACACAATGTAATTTAAAATAATGTAAATAAAACATCACATAAAATACCACATTACATACAATATCACATTAACTTCACTTGTTTTCATTTTCAACAAATTGTACATCCAAATACAAAACACATTTTCTATAGGCTCAGTCTGCTACTTTTTTTTTTTTTTAAACCAGTTCCAGTGCTGGTTCCATGGTATCAGAATTTTGGATATTCACCATGGAAACATGAATTGGTCATGTGACAAGGGCAGGGAAGCTTGGCAGAACAGGCAGCCAAGTGACAGTACTCTGATCCAATGGTAATCACAATTGTCAGATTGACAGCGGGGCCAATTATATTTTAGGGGGGGCTGGTGCCCCGTGCCCCCCTTCTAGCCCCGCCCCTGCATCCATCTTCTCTGAAATGTCCATTGTTCTCTCAGTAGAGATTCAGAATATTGTGCTCAGGCCTCGATGTGATTAATTAGCAGTTTGTTTTCTCAGCTCCCTCGCTCTGTAGTTAATGAGCTGCTCTTGTCTCAGACTGGGGCTTGTTAATTAATGTGAGCAACACATTTTCCTATCATCTAAGATGTTGATTTTCAGCCAATAATTGCTTCAAAGTATGCTATAGCTTTTGGAACCGATGTCACATTTAATTAAAAAAAACAACAAAAAAACAGTGCTAGCACATTAAAACAATTACAAGAACATTTTTACAAGCAGGTAAAATAAAATAGCTTTTTAATTTCTCATATGATATAAATGAGTTCCACTTGCTTCTCTCATCAGCTGCATGCCTTGTTGTTTCTGCCAAAGTTATTTTTATCTTGAACATAATGCATGGCCAAGCATGACGGAAAAACAGTGTTATAATCTCTGTTTTGTTTGGTATTTCATTCTCCTTTGGTTTATGACTCTAATCTAAACATTACTCCCACCTCCTGTTCATCGACTAAACTCACAGAGAGCGTGTCGGCGCGCGTGGTCACTGAGCGTCACAGCTGTTGTCTGGCTTGTCTTCCAGGAGGGGTTCAAAATGGGACTAACCTTAGAGGGCACCGTCTTCTCTCTGGACCCGCTAGACAGCCGCTGCTGATGCCAAGAAGATGCTCTTTGTCGCGTACTTTTAACTCGTTTGTATGAAGAAGTGCCAAAATCCACTCGGAGGTTGAGTCAAGATGTCACAGTTTTCATCTTGAGGTTTATATGCATTTGCATTTAGATTGTTGTTGGTTTTTTTTTTTTCGATATTTCAAAGGTAAACTTCAGATCCATTATAGAAATGAACTATTTTTGTAAAAAAAGAGAAGTACTTTTGCTTGCACAGGCGATGAGAGATGTAAATAGTCGAATATGTCCAATGGTACACTTTGTGGCAGAATTTTCATATGAGACAGTTTGTGTGTATGCACCATTTGAAGTCTGTATTGTTAACACATTCCTGTTTGTATGCCGAACACAAGCCGGCGAAGAAAATAAATAGAATCTGTATCATTAACACAAACGCTCAGCTCGCCCATAACACATAGCTTATTTTACTTATTTTTAACATTAGGTGACACATTATGTAGTTAATTAATCCAGTCTATTGACATTGAGTTTTTTTTTTTTTTTTCATTTCACAAGTTTAAGTCGCCATTTCAGTATTTCTTGTCATATTTTTACTTTGTCATCATTTTAGTCTCCTCTTTCACCAGAGGGCACTTTTTTGGACTGCCTCTGTCCACATACAGTACTATTCCATTATTTTACTTTTGGTTGCATTGACTTTGCTGTTACAGATATTAAATAAAAATTCCCTGCAAAAAAATACTGCTCATTGAGTCTATCATCTAATATTTGTGAGACGTTATTTAGCTGTTGTGTATTTTTGTATTTTAAATGTTGAGGGAATAACAAAAATGGCGGAGGAAGGCAGTCGCTCGACAGGTGCTGCTGCACCTTTCCTAAAACAAACTGGGAGGCCGCCAGATGATTTTTTTGCAAATGGAATTTCTGCATCTTGGAACCCACGCATCAAACACACTACAACAGAGAACTCATTACATCTCCGGGTAACTCTGTATGTGTTGTTTCTCCTACTGACGCAACTGTGGGGATCTCGTGAACGTGAACGCGAACGCCATACTTTGTTGCACTTTTGTTTGCAGATATAGTCGTGCCAATGCCACTTGCTTCATGGTGCCAATACACCATATACTCAAACGTTTTAAATGACGGGCGAGCATGTACTCGTAGCGCGCTGCGTGAACGGCGCTGCTCCAGAGGGATGGTACCAGCAAGTCGGACTCGAGGATATTCTGTCTTTCTCTGCACGGTTCTACTTCTATGTGGGGATATTCATCTAAGCCCCGGGCCTTTGGATTATCAAGATCGGGTGGACGCTCTACAATCAGCTGTTCCCATTCATTGGGTGGAAGCGTCGCTGACCCATATCCAAGGCTCCAGCGTGGGAAAACGAGGTAACCCCCTGACAAACTCGGCTCCTAAGTTCATTCCTGAGAAAATAATAACATCATTGATCCTCGTAAAGCCAGCAGCAATTGCAAATACTGCCGCCTTACTTAAACAGCAGCAAATGAAACCGAAGGGAATTTTCGGATGACATTTAAACATCCGCAGCATTGCTTCAAAGACTGAGCAGATCGAACATTTGTTAACGGATTCAAATCTTGATTATCTTTGTTTAACGGAAACTTGGTTAACCCCTACTACTCCCTCTTCTATAGTTAAAGTGTCGGGATACACCTTGTATAGACGCAACAGAAATAAGGGTAAAGGCGGCGGTGTGCTGATTTACGTAAAAGATCACATCCAAAGTAAACAACTGGACACCAGTGATTGTAACTTGGAGTGTGTGGGGACTACTATTACTTTGTCTCCTCAAACGACTTTCTGTGTATTAGCAATTTATCGACCTCCTAAAGCTACTAATGATTTTTTTATTTCTCTTGGTAACTTACTTAAACAATGTGATGGAAAAGAAGTCATTCTTTTAGGTGACTTTAATTTAAATTGGTTGGAGAAATCATGTAGAAACAAACTTAAAGAAATAATAAAACTTTTTCAAATGACACAACTATTAAGTAAACCAACTCGTATAACAAGATCTTCTCAAACCTTAATAGATTTAATATAGACAAAATAAACAATAATTAAAACTTATAATCTAATTACAGGTATGTCTGATCACAATTTAACCCTACTAGCTAGAAAATTGATGAAAACAAGGTACAAGAATGAAATACCAATGAATAGTAAAATGTCTATCACATTCATTCCAATGAAAGATTTACAACTGGTTTAAAATTTTTAAAACAAACAAAGTGGGCAGACATCTTGGAGAAAAAATCTTGTGAACAGGGCTGTCATGATCTTATGTTGGCTGTGAATGACATCTTAACCAAATATACAAAAAATAAGCAAAGAAAGTGACATGCAAAACGAAATTTGCCATGGTTCAACAAAATTATTTGGGATATGGTTATTATAAATTGATTGGAAAAGAAAAGTCAAAATGTGAGAATATTCGTCTCAATATTAATGGAAAAATGATTGATGACTCTTTTGCAATAGCAACAGATTTTAATGAATATTTTTTAAACAGTGTTCAAAAACTGGCTCAGAATTTTCAAATTGCTCATTCATCTCTTATAATCAGTGACAAATCTGATTTTAATCTTAGCGTAATAACTACAACTAAAGTTGAAAAAATTATTACTGTGTTAAACCGCAGCAAAGCAAAAGATATTTATGGATTTGATACTTCTTTTTTGAAACCGCATAAGGACATCTTCTCTGATCCGTTGACAACAATGATCAATCAATGGATTAGTGAGGGTATTTTTCCAGCAGCCCTAAAACCTGCATTTGTCACCCCTATATTTAAGTCTGGAAACAAACAAGACATGAATAATTATCGTCCAATAAGCATCCTCCCAGCTGTGTCAAAAGTGCTCGAGAAGACTGTGGCGGAGCAACTTACCGCCCACTTTGACTCACAATCTCTCTTAAATCCAATGCAATTTGGTTTTAGACGTAAATACTCAACAGACTTTGCCTGTTGTTACTTCCTGGAAACTGTCAGGGCATATGTGGATCAGGGAAGGGTGGCGGGAGCAGTATTCCTTGATCTGCGTAAAGCTTTTGATACCGTCAATCACCAGATACTTTAGAGAAAATTAAATCAATATAGTCTCTCTGAGCACACTCAAAACTGGATAAGATCTTATTTGAGCGACCGACATCAGTGTGTACAAGTGAATAACATCCAATCTGCGTTTAGAGCCACCTCGATGGGAGTGCCGCAAGGGTCTATTTTGGGACCCTTGCTTTTTAGCATCTATATAAATGACCTCCCTAGAGTGTGTTCGGACGTTGATGTAATCATGTACGCTGATGATACGGTGATCTTCACTTTTGGGGATAACGAGCTGGAGGTTGCTGACAAATTATCAAAAGAGATGCAAAACGTTGCAGTATGGTTGCAGACGTCCTGTCTGACCTTAAACGTTGATAAAACGGTTTCAATGTTTTATTCAAATAAACGTAAATTACAACTAACTCAAGAAATTCAAGTAAATGGACAAAAAATTTAAAATGTAAATGAAACAAAATATTTAGGTCTAGTACTTGATTCGAACCTTGGTTTTAAAAGTCACATAAAACAAATTGGTAATAAATTGAAATTTAATTTGATGAATTATAAACATATTAGAAATTCATTAACTACTGAAGCCTCACATATATACCTCAATACTATGATTGTTCCACATCTTCTGTATTGCATGTATAGTTGGTCTCAGGCTTGTAAAACATCGTTAAAATTACTTGAATCATTATATAAAAGGGCCATAAAAATTCATGATAAAAAGTCTCGCCAGTATCATCACTGTAAAGTTCAAAATAAATATAACCTTTTGAGTTTTGAAAACCTAATTAAATATAATCACATTTCTGCTCTATTTAAAATTATTCATAACAACGCTGCTCCCCCTTTTGAGAAAATTTGTCACATTGAATTCGGAGGGAATCTCTAGAGCCACACGGTCGACAGTCAGAAGAGAGTGCAGTGTTCCAAGACGTAGAACCACATATGGTCAACAATCGTTTTCTTATAAAGCAACGAGCCTTTGGAACACTCTTCCAAATGTAATTATTTCATGCACAAATTATAGTACTTTTACACGCCTGACCAAACAGGGGTTATTATCAAAGCAAATTTGTACGCACTGAATGACTGTGATATGATGTAAACTGTGAGTGAGTGAGTGATAGATTCCTGAAGTGGAGAGTGTTTCTATGATGTGAGTGAAGTAATGCTTTCACGTATTATTGTGTATATATTTTATGAATTTTTGTAAGTATAACATCAACCTGTCCAGGGACTGTGGGTGGAAATTAGCATTTTCTGCTATAACCTGGCACATGGCATCTCTTCTTTTTCTTTCGTTTGTTTTTTGTTCATTGTCCCTGATCAAATACATTTTTAATTTTTAAATTTAAATGTTTTCTCTTGAATGCAAAGATTGTATTATTAGCCATGCTGCCAGTATGGCTCTATGGATGGCTCGGTCCACCACTTTCCAAACTGAAATATGACGATGGCAATGAAATCTTGCATTTCTCCAGAGGATGAATCCCATGACTTTTCCTCTGGTGCCACCAGCATTTACGTTTGGTCCCCAGACCTGCCAACATGTATGCATTTTTCCTACTCTGCTTAAGTACGCTTGTACGATTCGCTGCTCTCTAGGTACGCATTTTATTGCATCTCACATTTCTCCGGTTTCAGTTTCTATGCAATCTACTGATCTAAATGTCGGTACACAATCCGTTCTGCCTGCACGATCCGTTCTGCACATGCGCAAGATAATACTGTTTTACTGAGGAGACGACCTGCACAATCTGTTCCACGCTAGCCTATGGCTAGCCTCCACCGGGAAGCTAATGTTAGTTTTGCTAACAGCTAATTTGGCTAACCGCTAGCTGACAGCTAGATTAAGTCAAACTTAATGGGAAAAGCAGGCTACAGCTAAATTAAGACTTTACAGTAATAACAATAAAGACAAATATTGAGTGATTGTATTTTAAATGAGCAAAAGTAAAGTAGAACTGACGTAACAGCTGTTATATATGTTAACGTTTATTTTCAAGTTTTATTTTGAGGGTCTTTTAAAGTTATTACATGCTGTCTCAGCTAGCGGTTAGCCGAATTAGCTGTTAGCTAAACTAATGTCATAGATACATATATATATGAACTAACGTTAGCTTGCCTGTGGAGGCTGTCGACCGGAAGCGCGGAACAGATCGTGCAGTGTCGTAAATCCTCGTACAACAGCGCATGCGCGAACATTTTGCGCAAGTGCAGAACGGATCGTGCAGGCAGCACCGTAAAAGGGCAGCACAGATCGTGTACGGACAACATCTATGACGTTGAGTCTGCCGCTGAGCAGTGGAGTAAAAAGCTTTCGGCCAATCAGATTGCTGCATTTTAACACTGCGCCCACCTACCCGTCCTAGCCAAATGCTTCGCGC
The DNA here is from genome assembly GCF_004354835.1 of Perca flavescens. Taxonomy (NCBI): domain Eukaryota; kingdom Metazoa; phylum Chordata; class Actinopteri; order Perciformes; family Percidae; genus Perca; species Perca flavescens. The sequence continues at coordinate 31,642,486 of NC_041341.1, forward strand.
GTTTAATTCAATTCAGTGCCTCAGCAAGCCAGGCTGTCCGGATAACTGTAGGCTTGCATGCCATGGCTGAATCGCCTCAAAAAAAGGTTCGGAACGATTTCTTATCGGGAGAGATGGCCTTTCCTCCACATGTCCAGGCTACCTCACATAGACAGTATATAGAACCTCATCACGCGTTCTGCACCATGTGGAAGACAGACATCGACATCAGTCACCAAGGGGCGACAGGTAACGAACACAGTCCCGTAAACAAATACTCCCCACCCCCCGAAACATAATGATATTAAAAATGAAATGGATGATAAGAAAAAATGGTGATTCATGGTGTCCATCAGTGATGGGAGTAACGCGTTACAATTCAGTGGTTGAAATGACTGCAGAGACGGATACATTTGCGACACAGACATTATTTTCCTGAGTTGTTTACGCTGCGTTGAAGCGAGCTGTCCCGTCACTGTTCCCCGTGGTCAGAGCCAGAACCAGACGGTAACTGACAACATCTGTGTCCTGTCAGTGGCGACAGCAATTAATGTTGTCTTGCTACACGTAATATTACACTTTATCAGCGGTGGAAAGTAACTGTAGCAACCTGGTCTAACTCTCATCTTTAACACAGAAGTACTTAGGCATATTTATTAGCTCTCTCTGCCTCCTGTTGGTTAGACTAACAAATATATGGGTACAAAATATTGGACAGGATATAAGAAAACATTTGTATAGTAGTTTCACTACATGTACAGCCATTCATCCACTCCTCTACACATCTAGAAGGTAGTGATGAGCCAAACAATGTATTTTCAGGTGGAAGAAGTTTCCATGGGCTATGCCTCCTGTACAACAGTTTGTTTTCAATTCAGTGTTAGGAGTGATAGCAGTAATTGTATAACATTTATGGTCTACTTGTATATGGTTATGGAGTAACTAATACATCTTGATTGGTGAAATTATATTATGTAGTATGGTGTTAGGTATCTCATAGTTTTGTCATTGGTGAGTGAAACGGTGGAGCGTATATTGGTATATTTAGTGCTAATTAGTATGATGCTTCATTAACCGTTAGTTGTATTTGTTTACCCCACTAAAGATGGCAGTCTTGGTTTAAAGAAAAAGGCTCAAGGAATGGAAATCTGAGTGTCATCTAGTGGACTCGCAAAATACAGAACATGGTTAATGAAGCTTCATTTGGCCATCACAACTAATTAGCAAATGTTAGCATGTTAACACACTAAATTAAGATGGTGACCATGGTAAACATTACACTACATCCTTTGTGTTCAGTGCTATTTAGCAACTGTTAGCATGCTAACACGCTAAAATAAGATCGTGATCATGGTAAACATTAGGCTACTACCTTTGTGTTCAGTGCTAATTAGCAAATGTTAGCTTGCTAAACCATTAATATAGTGACCATGGTAAACATTACATTACTTCCTTTATGTTCCGCGCTAATTAACAAATGTTGGCATGCTAAAACATTAAGATGGTGACCATAGTAAACATTACTCTACTTCCATTATGTTCAGTGCTAATTAGCAAATGTTAGCATGCTAAAACCTCAAGATGGTGACCATTGTAAATAATAGTTCTATTCCATGTTTCCATTCGTTTGTGTTAAGTGCACATTAGCTAATGTTAGCACGGTAACACTAAACTAAGATAGCGACCAGGCAAATACATTACCTGCCAAACATCAACAGGTTAGCATTTTCATTGTGAGCATGTTAGCATGCTGACATTAGCATTTAGCCCAAATCATTGCTGTAAGTTCAGCTTCATAGTACATTACTCTAGACTCCTTGTCTTGCTCTCAGGAGCACTTCACTTTTAAGTGAAATTTATGTATAGTCCAACATCACATTTTCTTTCCTTCATCTCTGTGTTTTGGGTTTTTCATCTCAGGTTTTCACATACCGTCTTGAGGCTGAAATTATTCTAGTATGGTAAGTTTTCTTTAAAGAAACTCTTCTCAAACAAGAACAGGCTGAGGGAAGTATTTTCAATATTTATTTTCCAAGAATGAAATGCATCTGCTTCCAGTTATGGAAAGCTCCTTCCTCCTCCTCCTCCTCCTCCTCCTCCTCCTCCTCCTCCTCTCTCTGCCTCTGGGGTGTTCAGGCAGTCAAGCCTCACAAAAGTTACAAATCTATAATAAATATACTCCAATATGAACCAAATGGTCACAATGAAATTACTTGAGGACACGTTCATGAAAATGTAAAACAAACCTCTTACATTAGAAACAATTGAACATTATAAATGTTTTTTTTAACTACAAAATGTCTAAAATTGATTTTGTGTGCAAAATGGCAAGCGTAAAGGAGCTAACTATACCTGAATCAATATGACAAGAGCTTGGGGGGATTAACAAGCAATTTGTTTAATTTGTTGCATAGTAAAAAAAATAAAAATACAAAGCAAACAGGCACTCACAGCTAGCTCATTCTATAAAACTGATTATAAGGATTTCAAGAGCATATAAGTCCAGGGTACTGAAAAGGGGGAACTGACATGCATACAAATAGAATATTCTCTGCTACCTTTTACTGTACGATATTGAAATTGAAGGAAGTAAGAAAAATGTAACAAATCACCACACACCACTCACACGACACCTCATTCGTCTCTCCGTCGTTGACGGAAAGATCTTTATTGGTATCCCCACACCCTGCCCTGTACCGCGCAGCCGGGAGGAGTGCACAAGGATCACACTACTTACAAAACAGCACCTGTGAAAAAAGATTTACATGTAGTGTCATGTTTCTCAGTTTCGGTGACGAGGTAGCTAACACTGAGAAATTGACAGTCTTAATGTGTCTTTAATGTTCTACGTGATTGGTACAGAGTTTAAAATAACTGGATACAGACATTGGTTCATCAAAACTGTCTTGAAAAAATACCTGCGTCGGTGAACGCATTATCGGTTGTATTTGTATCCTCAATAGCACCACAATGTTGTTGTATATGCAAACATTTCACACAAAAAAAACAAATAGACAAATCTGTAAAAAATAGAAGTGAAGGGACATGGCTTTGGTGGGATTTCTTAAAGCCTATGAACAGCAGGTATAACCACCATTTTAAAGCTTTCATATTCATTCATCTTTGGCAATGTTGCATATATCTTTGGCAATGTTGTTTTATTAAAAAATAAAATTAAAGGGTAATATCTTTGGACCAAACTTCACCATAGTGAGCCTCGAAATGCATTACATTTGGGGTCAAACATATACAAGAAGACAGAGGAATGATTCTGATTTTTACCAATTTGAAGTAAATTCCAAACATTCATTCTAAATTACAAATCTCCGATGTCTTGAACTGGGATGAAAGGCACAATAAATATCTTGCCACAGGGCCAGAATAGTCCTCAGTACTCGTATGTACAATGGGGCTGATCGTGTCAGCTGTCAGTTCAATAGTCTCAGGATTCTCCTCGACGCATCCCTGCTGACGATTTTACAAGAAGCACACGGACCCGATGTCGATGCCGAACTCTTGATCGGGGCCGCCAATGTCCACAGGGGCCATATCCACAATAGGAAGTCTTGCAGTTTTCTGTGTCCTGTACTCAAACACTGTCTTTCCCCAGTTGCCATTTGGTTGCTGAAAAAAGATTAACAAATATAAGTTCAGTGACTAAATGTAACTGTTCCCTGCAATGAAGAGCAATGCATCGCAATGAAATGGTAAACATTGTTTAATGACTTTTTCTGTGCTCAGGGGAACAGGCTTTAGACATTAGTTTTTTTATTTTTGTTTCTTATTGTCAACAAATCCTTTGAAAAGACACGAACCAACGATGAATTGATTGGCTGTGTATCCAAAGCCTGATATATTTTATTCCTCCATGCCATAGAGTTCCATTGTTGAGCCACACTGTTGCACTGGGTGACATGTTCCTTTATTACGATCAATGCTACACACTGTAATTTGATTTTGACTCATTGCCATATACACAAACCTGCTGCCAAAACTGCTCACTATAGCACACAAAATGTTCTTTATTCTTTGGCTGTAAATAACCCCTGCACCCAGTGTTGCCAAGTCTTCTCCAATGAAAGTGGCTAGCATTCGCTCAAAAAGTCGCTAGATGACGTCATATGCCCATGTGTATATTTGTGACTTCATCACGTATCATTTGCATAAAGCTTAGTGGCTGTGTCAGCTGACTGGCTGCTGCACGGCTCAAGAGAAGAGGGAGAGAGAAACCCTGTGCTGTTGGCAAAAGAGCCCTGAACTGTGATTACTCTGAGCAGAACGTATGGAAAGGAATTACAATATAATATATCTCGCTTGATGTTTTGAAGTCGCCAAATTACCTGCACTACCTAGACGTGCAATATTCTAGTCCTGCCTAGAGTGTTTGGAGAGATTTGACTTTTAGTTTTTTGCCACTAGAGGGCAGCACAACAAACTGTAAACACCACTAACATAGTATCACCTTTTATAATTGTTATGGCAAAAGGTTGCCTATTTAAACATTCAGCAGAAACAGAACAACACAAACATTCATTTGGAATTGTGATTATGTTGAACGTTAAGTGCAATATTTTCTCTTCTTTTAGCTCTGTTTTTGGTCTTTACCAACTCCTGAGGGAAATATGTGGCTCTTTAGCTGCTAAATGCTCCACTACGTTCACTAGCTAGTCGCTAACTCTGTCTGTCTGCCGTTTGGTGCTGGGCAGGTAGTGGACAGTCAGTTCATCAGTTTTTTTTCGCTAAAAACGATGCTAATGAGAGCAGTTAGCTTGAACCAAAACGGTAAAGTTGTGAGCCTTAAAACCAAAACGATGAGCTGAAAGATGCTAAATGGTGACAGACTCTTTGTTTTGTCCATTTTATAGGATTTGTTGAGAACAAAAAAAAACATAGAATAAGGCCGGTCTTACAGTTAATAACAAATAAAAATGAAAAAAAGAGCAAAGCTACTGTTGGGAAGTGGGAACTTACTGAGCAGGAGTCCTCCACCACTGTGTATCTGAAGCGGTTGTTTCCCTCTGCTTTGAGCTCCAGATCGTTGGAGCCCTTGAGGACTACAGCTTTCTTATAGTTGCCCGCCTTCTCGTCCTTATAGCCCACCGAGTTCTTGCAGTGGTATGTGATGGTCTGAGACGCCTCTTTGGAGAGCAGGCGGATGAAAGTCATCTGAACGGTGACGGAGTTTCCCGGCTGATTTTTGTTGCCGTAAGTGAACTAGAGAAACAAAGATCAATCAATCAATCAATCAATCAATCAATCAATCAATACAGGGATTTATAGAAAAAAAACCTTCAGTAAGCCAAGAAACACTACTAATAATACAACATGAATTTCACTATTTCCCCCCTCCCCCCACAAAATGTGGTTGTTCAGCCCCCTTTTTGAGCTAACCTTGTTTTTTCCAAGTCTGTAGCTCTTAATGTTTCAATTACAAGAACATATTCTTCACAAGATTCTTCTTCCATAAAGTCTAAGGACACTTCACGAGGCCTTGCTCCCCCTCTTTTTTTCCCCCACCATCATCTTTTTTTCCCCATCGTCAAAATGTTACTGCTCACATGTGTTCCACGGTTGATGTCAGCTCCGAACCACACAGGTTTGTTCCTGGAAGCGCTCCACCACACTTTCCGAGGTATGCTGGATGGGTTAGCCGTGATGCAGGTCTCTCCGGTGTCCATGTTGCAGTGCACTTGGATGGCGTCCTCCACGCTGCCTTGGTTTGGATCCACCCAGTACTCGCCTACACAACAGAATGATTGGGAATTATGGACGTGGAACTTTTGACCGCGTCCCTGATTTATTTTGACATGATTCCGATACATATATCATCGACACAAGGTTGGGCGCTAACTTTGTTCTACAGCAGACACGCTGCGAGGCTACCTGCAGATGTTTTCCGCAGACTTTTTTTGTTTATTTGTGGGTTTTTGGTGGCCTTGTGAGTGCAGACTGATCCTCAGCTGATCCCTGGTATGTCATGTTCATGTGCACACATCAGCACACGTGTACGTGTGTGTGATTAATCGGCCGATTAATTGGCCTATCGTCTATCGTCGTTCAGTTCTGTTTTGTACATTTATAATATGTAGAAGACAGATTTCCTGTACAGTATTCTCTCTTTAAGCAGTGTAACATCTTCCCAAGCGCTCCTCCTCCACCTTCCTCGGTGATAGGGGTGGGAATCACCAAAGACCCCACAATACGATACTATCACGAAACTTATGTCACAATATGATATTATTGCAATTTTCGACATTGCGATATATTGCAATTTATTTCCTTTTATCCAATTTCCAATTTTGTCCCCAAAGGAAAACTTTGTCAACATTTGTTTTATCTAAGAAGACAAATGTCTCTCAACTGCACCATTTAGTGCAGTGGTTCTCAAACTTGTTTCAATAATGTACCCCTTTTGGATTGTTTCTTTAAGCCAAGTACCCCCTGACCAGCGCTAATCCTTTTCGGTAGAAAAAAAAGTGTCTATATAAAGACGAACAGTACAGCGCTGTTACTGATAGATTTACTAAACAACAGCCTTGTAATTGAAAAAAACATTTAAATGCTAATGAGAAAAACAGACAAAAACTGTAAAAAACTTGGAAAAAGATGGTGGAAAGAAGGGAGGAAGTAAGGCAAGAATAGGTCAAAATAGTATCAAAAACTTCAAAAAACAGTGACATAAGAAGAAAAAAGCGAGAAACTTGTAAAAAGTAGGACAGTAGAAGGAAGGAAGACAAGATTAGGTCCAAAAAAGGCAACACAAATGTCACATTTACATCAAGAGGAACAATGTTCGTAACTATTAAACATTTTGTTAAATATCTCACGTACCCCCTGCAGTCCTCCAGAGTACCCCTAGGGGGACACGTACCTCTATTTGAGAAACACTGATCTAGTGGACCGAAAAAACTATTGATTTTGTTATTCTGGTATCAAAACGTTAAATTCTCATGTGCAATTTATATAATAAAAGATCGATACTGGGGCGCCCTGGCAGGTCACCTGGTTGAGCATGCGCCCCATGTACTAAGGCTCAGTCCTTACCGCAGCGGCCCAGGGTTCGATTCCAACCCCTTATTGCAAATCTTAAAAAAAAAAAAAAAGATTGATACTTGGCACCGTGCATCTTTACGGTATTGCCACAGAAAATATTGCGATACATTGCCCCCCCCCCATCCTGTCCCACACACCCTGTCGCTGCCACTCACCACTCTTCTTGTCGGGGTAGCATCTCTTGAGGTCGTCACAGGTCCTGGCAGGATGCTTCCTGCTGCCGTCGGGGCTCTTCATGCTGTTGATCTGGCTGCTGAGGGCCTTCAGGGTGGCGTGGATGCTTGGGTCCACGGCCACTATGCTGGACGCGTTGCTGTTGGGCAGAGCCTCGTCCTCGCTGAACTCCGGAGGAGGAGGGGGGCCCGAGTCGTAATCCTGAGGGCCGCCGCCAAAGAGGTCATCCATAGCAGCTGTGGGAGGTCCTGGGGGACCAGGGGGGCCTGCGGGGCCAGGCTCTCCTGGAGGGCCCTGTGGAGATACATATTTTCTACATGTGTAGCTTTTATGTGTTTATCTACTGGTCAGAACTAAAGATGTTCCCATTCCGATACCAGTATCTGAAAAGCCACTGTATCGGCAAGTACTGGAGTGTATGCGCTGATCCGATACCACGTAATTTATCTCAGAATAAAATCTACTTTAAAGTAGTTTTATTTAGGTTCTTTTTCCGTTATGACTAACTGGCAAACTAGATAATAAAAGAAGGTTCGATGGCGTTCATTGTTTAAGTTTGTTCATGTTTTACATAGAGTTTAACCCAAGCCAGACCAAACAAGAATTATTAACAATCATATCACATCCATACAGGGTAAGTAGTATACAGCTGTTTAAAAAATATGTGTATTTTTTAACACACTGGTATCGGTTCGGTACTTGGTATCGGCCGATTCCCAAGTTCAGGTATTGGAAAGGAAAAAATTTTATCGGAACATCTCTAGTCAAAACTTTGGAGAGACACTAATCGGACACTTCTAGCGTTCCCTTGTTTCCTACTCACCGAAAATCTGTTGGAAAGATGTTCATCGTCATATTGTCTGATCTTTCCTAACATCTGGCTGTGCTACTGGCTGTTTCTTTCAACTCCATTCGCTACAATCTTTTTATTAGTTCACTTCACATACAGTTCAACTCTGTGTAACGGGCAAGTACCTCCGGTCCGATTTCTCCGCTGATTCCTCGGGTTCCAGGAGGCCCCATCGGTCCAGGCTGGCCAATGTATCCTTCCTTTCCAGAAGGCCCGATAGGTCCAGGAGGCCCCTGAGTCATATTCATATTAAACACCGTTAATCTTTAGCCTTCAAATCAGGAGTTGGATTCCAAAATGATTGCTAAAATAAACCTAAAACATGTATTGTGTTTGTTCCTTGACAAACCCATTATATCACCACAAAAGTGAAATTAAAGAAAGCATGTTTTCCTCCAGAAACAAATGAAAGGTTAGCCTTTATTTACCCTGGGTCCGCTTGGTCCAACGATTCCTGGAGCTCCCTGCTCACCTGTTGTACCCTAAAAGAAAAGGTAAATATGAAAACATCTCTTTATACATTTAAGTTTTCCCAGAATACACAGGTGCATTTGTGCTTGATGGCTACGACCGTTTGGATGATCCTCAAGCTGGAGACCTTATGGACCCTAACTTGCACCCGGCACAGCGCAAAGCCCAATGCAAGAGTCTTTTGCTAGTGTAAGACCGACGCAGTTCACAATTTCCCGTCCAGCGCCCACGTCGTTTAAATAGCAAACGCACCTGTGCCCATCTTTGCGCCCATGGGTGTGCTGGTCTTACAGGGAGGTGTGTTCAGGTGCATTCTGGGCGTATTGCTATCTTGAGGCAGCGGGAAGTGATCACGCTGTTGACCAACAAGCAGCATTTCATTGTTATTTTAACAGCAAATTAGTAAAATGTGCCAAGGCTCGTGCACAGCGCACGCACACTATGCTTGTTACACACACACACACGCAGGGAAGCACAGCAGCACACAAACATGCAAAAGATTACAAATAAAAATATTACGGTGCAAATCCGGCATCATAATAGCAATGCACCAAAGTACAAACGCGCAACCCTTTTGAACCATGCACCCGGCACACGGAAACTTCTTTCCGCCTTAAAACTAGCAAAAGTGGATTAGGGCCCTACATGTTATAGTAACTGCACCATACAGTAGGAGACTATTCCTCAAAACATCATCATCTGATTTATGCTTATGTTTTATATTCTATATCATACACAATATAGTTTTTTTCTCCATTTAGATGGATTGAAGAAACGAAAGGCTCAGTTTGAAAGTAGGTGATCCAGTTTGCAAGAGAGAAAATGCAAGCTCCAAAAACTCTTCAGCTAATCAACCAAATTACAACCAGTTCTGTCAATCAGCCTCTGCACCAATCAGGATTTAGCAATACCTCAATCAAAACCGTGACATGGCAGTTGTGGGCTTGTTTGCTGTTGCTGCCAGCTCTGTCAATCAAATGTGATCAAACCACATCCACACAGTCCCCAAAAAGCACATTAGCAGAGTTTGAGTGTTAAATAACTTAATAATTATTCATTCAGGAATATTTAATGTTAAAGATTGTTAATGGATTTCATTTGACACTCTAAATACAACTGAATGAATTAAAGACAAATACTTTGAAATAAGGTTTTAGGGTTTTTTAAAGCGACAAAATGCAAAACCAAAAAAACTGTCATTTACGTCAGACCGTAGATTTTCACCTGCTGTAATATTCTCTATGGTCCGACACCTTGGATCGAAAATGATTGCTGATTGATAAATCCAACCTTGGCATGACTGCAGGGATGTCCTCAGTCAGAATTACCCAGACCTCAGAGTTGGAGTTGTAAACTTTCTATACTTAAATGAAAGGGTGAATATGTTGAAGGTTTTGGAGCCTCTCCTGAACTGCTGCACTACAGTCTGATGTCACCCCACAAGTGCACTTGGTGCCTGTCCATAGGTTTGATGCTCTGCGTGACAGTTAAGACGAATATGAACCAGAAGCCATTCAAAGTTAAGTGAATGCATTTAAACTGTTGTCGACTGCCCCAAACATATTGTCATTTTAGAACACAGTTGTCAATCTGAACAATGGAGAAGAAGTGTGAGCACAGGGTGGGCACACTAATATTTCACTATTATTCCAAATATGACAATATTTTGAATCCGATACAGGTCATGTAAACAGCATATTGTGTTTGGATATTCCTTGTAAGGCCTTTTTCTGAATATAGCACTTTTGATTAAGATATGTGTGATATGCCAGTATTATTTGGGTTTTAGAGGCATTCTTCGGACATATATACAGTATGTTCAGAATATGAGTCTCAATTGGGGTTTTAGCGCAGTTTGCAACAGTTTGTGACAGTTTATGGCCTCTTGCCTGTTTACGGCTCACGGTCAGCTTTGTGCGTTGCTATGGTTGTTGTGCGTAAACCAAGCAGCCCACAGTTTGCAGGGCTGCGTAGCAGAGATGTATGCACAAAAAGAAGAAGAAACACAGCTACTTTTAACTTTTAACCCCTTAGCGTTCCTATAAAATTCGCCAAAACCTGTGGCTGTCGTAATGCTAAGTGGTTTAACATTATGAACGTTTTGGATATCAACAGGATTTTGTGCGCAAATATCAGAATAAGGGCAACAACAACAAAAAACAGAATATTATGTGTGCATGTAAACCTAGTCAGGGAGATGAGTCAGCATAATCAACTTACAGGAGGTCCAGGAAGACCCTGCAGACCAGTGAAGCCTCGATGTCCCTTCTGCCCTCTCTCTCCATGATCTCCCAGGTCACCCTTATCTCCCATTGGTCCTTGGGGTCCCTGAATTAGAACGATTGACATGATGGTTTTGAATATCTGCGTTGCAGCTAATGTATGTAAGTGAACTGTGTAACTACGTGTCGAAGACTCACCACTAATCCTCTCTTCCCAGCCGAGCCCGGGGGACCAACGGGTCCTCTTGAGCCCTGCAAATAAGTCCCATCATTAGAAAGGCTCCAGGGAACACAGACGTCTGCCAGCAACTCGAGAACTCCAAATACACCTCTCTTTTTTTTATCTCAAACTTGTGTTCAATCATTTGTCTTTAACATGTAGAAGATAAAAATAAAACCAAAATGTCAGCCTTGCTAAAATAGATGAATGGTAATTAAATCACAACAGAAAAGCAAAAAAAACAGACATTACAAAGACATTGTAATACTGTATACACACACACACACACACACACACACACACACACACACACACACACACTTACAGCGTCTCCTCTCCGTCCAGCATCACCCGGTGCACCGACAGGACCTGGAGGGCCAGGAAGTCCCTGAGGACCAAGCAAACCTTCTGGACCAGGATCTCCTCGGTCTCCCTGGAAAGGTAACACCGATCAGTCACTCGCAGTGTGAGACACAACATACGGGTCACATTTTCATTCTCTTTGTATCTTACTCTTTGTCCCAGAACGCCATCTTTTCCTGGTGGACCATCACTTCCTGCAGGGCCCTGAGGACCAGACAGGAAACATTAACACAGCTGTTAACATCTCACACACACACACACACACACACACACACACACACACACTTTAGGTGATATCGTCTGAAAACTGCAACTAATTTAGAAGTTGTACTCACATCAGGACCAGGATCACCACGAGGTCCGTTAGCACCCGGGACACCGACTGGACCTGGGGGGCCTTTATCTCCAGGTGTTCCTGCGGATCCTTGTTTTCCTGGGGGCCCCTAAAAAAACAAAAACAAGAAGCAGGCCACTCACAACGCAGCACTAAAAGGGCCGTATCACATGAAACACACTAAATTATTCAACCTTTATGAATACTGGAGAAATCACTGAGGGGCGGCCCTCATTTACAGTGACATCGAGACAAATGTCAAAGACAAACACATCATAGAAAAGATTTGACACTATCAGGAGAAAAACAGAAAGACACTAAAACTTTCTGGATTGGAAAAATTATTTGATAAATAAATTAGGATGATAGGGATAGTGAAAAACAACAAAAGAAAGTACCATTATGTATCAAAATACATATCAGCTATAGAGCTCATCAGTGTGGCTCTGGAAGTAAAAAAACAAACTAAAAAAGCATTAATTTTCTCCATAAGGATTTTGATTATTAGCCATAATGTCTAAACCAATCCGAGGTAGACTGATGACGAGCGACGAGATTTTAAAAAACAAAGGTTTTATGGCCCTGTAGAAGCCCCAGGTCCGTATGAAATCAACCTCGTTTAGAGAAAAGCATGTTTTATTCACGGACTTATGGAGAAATACTACACTACCCACAATCCCAAGTGTAACAGTAACCTCTCTGATTGGTCCAACTCGCTGTTACCATGGAATTGTTTACATAGAGCGTTCCATTTGCCTCGGAACTCTGAAGTCGAGAGCTGGGAATGACGTCACACCCGAGTTGAATGCGTTCCATTTACAAGTCTGATTTTTCATTGTGGAGTTAGCTCTAGCCAGGTTAGCCATTGTTAGCAGTACCACCAGTTAACAGCGCAGCAACATGTCCACAGATAGAAGTTGGACAGGACTGTGTGTATGACTAAGTGAGACACAAATGAGACAGAAGTGCTAGTAACTGTATGTTACTACAGCTTTCACAACTGTTGATGGGGAGCGTGCCTATGTTCCCACAGCCCTATGTTCCCACATTTATCAGGGTTTTTTTTTTTTCACTGGAAAATAGGCCCTATGTTCCCACGGCCCTATGTTCCCACATTTACTTTTTGATAAATTTGTATCAGATTTTATCGCCCTTTCTCCCAATTTGGTAGCCAATTACACCCAACCTATTATCCAGTAGCAATGGACTACAGATAGAATGTAACCCTAACCCTGACATAGGGCCTAATTTTAAGAAAATCTTAGAAATGTGGGAACTGTGGGAGCATAGGGCTGACCCCCTGTTGATGCACGGAGCAGCCACGTTGGATTTTAAACTCAGGGTTCTGCGAGGTTGTCCGAGTTCCGAGCTCGGAAATCCGATTTCAGGGGGTCGTGTAACAGTGTAGCACTAACAGTACCTGCGAACAGGTAGTGAGCTGCTACCATTAAAGTCTATGATCGTGCCTGTACACAGTCTTGTACCTTTTGCCTTTTTGCCTTTTTTTTTTTAAATGTTCTTTTGCGCCAAATCAAATGTTTTATGGTCACGACTCATCTGGCAGCTTTCCAGCTCCAAAACTCTTTATTTAAGCATTTTATGAAAAGTCAATGGAGATATCGAATGGTAAAAATCCCTTCTAGAACCAAAGCCGTTCAAAAAGTGGGCGGTCACTGTTGAGCTCTATTCGCTGTAGAAGCACTGAGAGGAGAGGTAGTGACAGGATGAATAGGATTCATGTTCAAACGAGGACATGATGTGCAGAATACACACCGCAGGTCCTGGAAGGCCTGGCATCCCGCGCTCTCCTCTCTGACCAGGAAGACCCACAATGCCTCTCTGTCCTGTAGTTCCCTCTGGGCCTGGAGGACCATCAGGACCCTAAAGCAGACAACACAACACAACACAACACAACACAACACACACACACACACACACACACAGATATTTAGATATAACCCTGATGGAGTCCAGTTTTAATATTATTGATTAAAAAGATCTCTATGTTTTCCAGCTTGATATAATATATAACAACCAGCCAACTTTTTTAAATCAAGGCAACATAACCCATAGTTATGATTGAGTAGTTGCAACAGACACTGATTGCTTTCAATATGCTAAATTCTATGCTCTAGCGTATCGAGCATGGAAAAATGCCTCGTCATTCAATACCAAAAGGAATAAATCTCATGAGCCAATAAGCATGCAGCAGGCTTGTACCAAGATCTAATAATGCTGCTGATTGGCTGTCTAACGTTACACATCGTAGAGGCATAGAGGAAAAACCCTGCGTTAAGCACGGAGACGGGCTCTGTGTGTGTGCCGTTGTGTGTTGAGAGGCTTGACTACAATGTGCGTAAGATAGGTGTAAAGGTGCTGAAAAAAACCCCACTGATCTTATACCGTAATGTGTAATGTCTTTTTATATTTCTTTTATTAATTTAATAAAATCGTTCAGGAACCGGCATTGAAGTTATGGAATCTCTACTGGTATCGAAACATTTTGAATGATACCAGGCTCTAGGTTTAGGTATGAATCAATTTGTCTGAAACTGTCAACTAAAATGTAAAATGTCCTGCAACTATCTATCAGTTTACCGTGGGTCCGTCTTCTCCAGAGTCCCCTTTGTCTCCTGGGCTTCCGGGTGGCCCTGCTGGTCCTCGCTCTCCTTGTCTCCCAGGGGCTCCATGGTCTCCACGCAGACCAGCAGGACCCTCTTTCCCAGGAGGTCCAAGGGGTCCGGCTTCTCCAATTGGACCCTGGCATGAAAGGAATGCTGTTAGATAATGCAACAAGCACTTTCCAACATTTAAAAGATACCAAGGCCTTCAAATACTACAAATATATGTGAAACCACAATGTAATGTAACATGAAAACCACAATATAAATCGAATCAGCAACCATTTATCTTAAAAAAAAAAATCAAATAGGGAAAAAAAAAACATAACGTTGCAGCCCTATTGACAGATGTGTCTTCCTGTTACTCTAACTGTGTTTTGATACAAACTCAAGGCAGTACTTACAGTGGGGCCTGGGGGGCCAACTCGTCCTGCAGATCCAGGAAAGCCAGTGGGGCCCTGGAAGCAAACAATTATACCAGGTCCTCAGATACTGCTTCACAAGAACAGAATGCTATGTTTGAAGTTCAGGTATCAGGTATTAAACTGTGCATAAGATGAATAAGAACAATCAGGAGTGACAGCTTCCTGTGCTCATGAATTTGTGTCTACTCCATGTAATGTCACCTTATCGTTAGACTGCTGTATTTATGAAATGATCTTACCGGTGCTCCCTGTGTTCCTCTTCCGCCTTTCAGTCCAGCAACACCAGCTGGCCCCTACAAAAACAACACTCGATTAGAAACGCATTCATCAGATTTACAAAAGGTGAAAGCTGACCTCTCTGGAACCTGGAAGACAAACAGTACAGCCATGAGAAGTTGTTTTGCAGGAATGAATTCAGTAAGACTTCCAAAGTTGACCAAATGAATAGTATATACTGTAGACCAGGAGCTTCTGGGGCTCCAGCCCTGAATGTTTTCCAAAAAGACCCTAATCTTTTAGGTTTTAAATTAACTTAAACTTTGTGTAATTTCCCCTCAGCTTCTCTGACTGGAGTGGCAAATCAATGGAGCCAAAGTTCTATTACTGGGGTAATATCGCCATTAATTCTGTTACTCAAGATTAGTAATGCTGTTTACGCCAAAATTCTACTCTACAACTCTACTTCTACTCTAACTACATTATGTAACTTCAATATAGTAACATCAGACAATGTTTGGCTCTTTTTAGGAGGCAGGAGTGAAAATGTATCATCCTCAACATTTGCTGTGATCTGGTTTCAGAATGATGAAGAACTAGAACTAGTAGAACTATTACATACTAAAAAGGATAGGCTCTATAGGAGGATTTCTTTTCCCGTTGGCAACCACCATGTTTTTCCCAAATAATTTACAGATTTGTAGGTGTTCTATTATTAAATGCCTTGAAAATAGGGTAAATACCTCCCCAGATCTGGGCCTAGCCCTGAAAGTTTACAATGTCTGGCTCCGCCCCGATATAAATGTTTTAATATCAAGTAGTACCCTGCGTAATAATACAAGAAAACAACTTTTTTTTAAAGTAATCTCAGGAGCGTTATTCATCTTGTGTCTTCACATGTGCAACTCACAGGAGGTCCGTGAGCACCAGACAAGCCTTGAGGACCTGGGGATCCAGCATCTCCTTTTTGGCCTGGTTCTCCAGGCTCTCCCTTGACTCCAGGTTGGCCATCAGGACCCTGTAAAATGTTGGTCATATTAAGAAGAACACATCAAAACCAGTTGAATCTGTTTCGACTTTTACCTTACTTCCTGGAGCGTCATTACGAGCCGTAAATCATATTAAGGAAATAGAATACAACAATGTGACTGTGAATGACTACTTACAGGAGGTCCAGCAAATCCAACAGCACCAATTGGGCCAGGGTCGCCTCTCGCTCCCTGTTGTAGGAGAGAGATAATTATATTGAAGAGCTGTAATAATGTACACCTATTCTGTATCGCCACTATAAACATGGCCTTAAAACACGTCATGTAGAC
Source organism: Perca flavescens (assembly GCF_004354835.1). Taxonomy (NCBI): domain Eukaryota; kingdom Metazoa; phylum Chordata; class Actinopteri; order Perciformes; family Percidae; genus Perca; species Perca flavescens. Next base: position 31,658,733 of record NC_041341.1, read on the forward strand.
AAAAGATATATGAGGCTTGATTGATCTTTGCCAGGGCCTGAAACTACCACTCAACCGCACGCCAAATGCGGTTGAATTCATCCATTGGCAGGTGAAACTGTCTATATACCTGCCATGTTGGCGGATAGCTAGTCTATATCCTCGACGTTCCACTTCCGGGATTGCTCCGTTGCCTACGGAAATTCCGCCGGATTTCACTTAATAGGATATCCGTTGCCTTGGGCTTTCTTTGTGTTGGCGTTCTGAACTCCGGTGGATTTCTGAGGACTATGGTTAACTGCTCCTCAGATCTCTGCAGGGTAAATCCAGACAGCTAGCTAGACTTTCTGTCCAATCTGAGTCTTCTGTTGCATGACTAAAACTACTTTTGAACGTGGACATGTTCCACCAAAACAAGTTCCTTCCCGAGGTTATTTTGGAGGAAGGTCTGGCCCATGCTGGATGGACATGCTCTACATCCCTGCAGATTCTTTGGGTCGCATTAAGTTTTTTTTTGCAAACGGCAGTTTTCTTTACAACATTGGTGATGCGGAGTATATTAGTAAAGCCACTGTAGCAAAGCGCCGTCAGAAGAATGTGACTCGCTCTGAAACGTTCTTTAAACGTTTTTGTAGTGTTCCCTGGACACAAACCAGTAAGAGCCACAATATTGCAGGTGAATGATGTAAACCCTTTGAAATAAAAGATTATGAATTATAATTCTGTTAATGATGGTGCTGCAGCCTCAGAATGGGATTAGTGGGCCTAGGACTTTTTCGCCCGAAGGATTGCACCTAAATTATTACCTAGATTATAGGTTCAATACCATTTCACCAGTAATATTATACTTATGATTAAATATGATATTAATACACTATATTGGAACTCCAGCATTTACTCTAGCAGCAATTTTCTCACACGCAAATTCATGTTGAAACTCGCTGTATGTGCGCATGAGTATTTCTGCCGACCAGTTTGTTTGTGGTTGTTGCCATGGTGAATCGTAGGATCATGGCTCCATTCATGCTGCCTTTTTATTGTGGTGGTGCACACGCTTAACTCTGAGTGCACCTACTCTGAGTTGATTGAACCAACTCAAATCAGCTGTTCTGGAACCGAAAAGTCTGAGTTTCTTATCTCAGGGTAAATCAACTCAGAGTTCAGGGTTAGACTCAGAGTTTGTTAAACCTCCTTCCTGAAACGGGTTCCTGGTCAGTGCACTAATGCGGGATAGTAACACCATAAAAATTGTATTTTAACGTTATTAAATTACTCACTGGTACTCCTCTGGATCCTGGGGGTCCATGTGGTCCTTTGGGTCCAGGTTCACCCTGCAAAGATTTTACAAGTTTACTAAAAAGCTTTTCTACAACCATTCATTGGGCCTGTGCTTCCCCATAAATGCAGTTGTTTTTTGTATGTTTGAATAGGAAATGCAAGCCAAAGACTGTCCTTCGCCGGAGGCTATAAGACACAGCCAAGGAAATAAAAGCAGAAGGATTAACAGCAGAGCATTGCTTTCCCAAAACACAACTTGTCATCACCTTAGCCCGTCGTGATGTGAATGGCAGCCTCTTAATGTGTGTTAGGAATAAAATAATGACTCTACCTTTTCACCACTGGGTCCAGCGGATCCTAGCGGGCCAACAGGACCCGGGGCTCCCTGTTAACAGAAAACACATCTGGATCTCTGCTCACCCCTGTTACCATTACAGTCAGGTCAGTGGACACAATTTCTTTGAACAAGCTGCGACAAGCCTCAAATGAACACTGCCTTTTAAAAAAAAAAATACATAAAAGACTGTGAATGTTCATGTCTCTGGTAAAAGAACATTGAAAACCTGAAACTGCAAATAACCATACTTAATTAATTTTTTTCTATAGAATGAATTTGTTTTCACATAAAAAGACATATTTATCATGATTTCACAAATATTTATCTTTTATTCAATACATTAAACTGTTAAATTCAAGTTTAATACTGTAAATACCTTTCTTAAATTAGACAAAATTAGAGAAAATTAGTTTTTACAGGTGTGAAAATCCTTCATTAAACCTATTTTATTTTACAGTGTAATACAGAGGTTCTCAAAGTGGGTCCCGAGGCCCCCCTAGGTGTCCTGGAGCAGGTGCCAGGGGATCATTTACTTTCACTATAATTCCATCCATAATTAACACAATAGTAACGACAGAATGTATGACTATTTTGGTCATGAGTTTCTTACTAGTCTAATGTAACTTCCTTGTTCATGTGTGTGAGTGTTACATATTTAACTTACTCGTGCACCGTCATTCCCAGCTGTACCTTCTGATCCTTTTTCACCAAGTGCTCCCTACACAAAAGACAGAAAAGCAGGTGTAAGGCTCCTTTAATTATTATAGGGACATTCATTGAACTCAGACATGGACTTGACATACAGCTCAGATCCGTTGATTGAAACTTAAGAAGAACTTAAGTTGATTAGGTCGATTTGAAGAAGGCCTGAGGGCCAAAACACCGGCAGAATAAATAGATATATGCATATGGAGCCAGAGTGTGCAACACTTTCTTCTTACTTTCAAGTCTACCTCCAGTGATCAACGCCTCACCACAAACCCTTGGTGTGCGTCACTTTTCTATATTACAACTTAAAAACAACTACCTTGTTCAAAAAATGACTACAGCACATTTTCACTGCAACCTATTGGTTCAAACAATTTTTGAAACCGCGTAAGTAAACCCATTTTGCAGTCGAGATATATTTATGTGTACTGTAAAACAGTGGTGTAGTCTAATGTATTGTATTGGGTATACTGAACTGTATATGTATATATATGGGCCCGAATTGGACTTTGCAGGGGGAGCGTCAAAGACTTAATTTCCTGCATTCTGATACACTTTTATGAACCAGTTTACAGTGGAAATACCTTTATTTAGCCTATGCAAAGAAAAAATCAAACAGATGACAATTCAACATATATCAAAAATATAATGGAAAGTATGTTGTTGCGTGTCATTGAGCATTTTTAAGTGGGTATGTGGAAATCCTGGAGCTTTCTTAGTGGGTACACTGCGTAAATCTGCGTATCACGTAGACTACACCACTGCTGTAAAAAAATATATTATAGGAACTGGCAGCAACAAAAAGCAGATAATGATGAACTTACTCTGTCCCCTTTAGGCCCAGAAGGGCCAGAGATGCCCCTCTCTCCTGGCATTCCCTGTAGACCTGGAGGACCCATGTCACCAAGCGTCCCAGGGGGACCAGGACTACCCTTCAGGGACAGACACACACCAAGGTTACCGTTGCTTTAAAACATGTATGACATTAAACAGGACAACCAAACACACTGCCCACTAACATTTATAGTTTCCACTTTAAACTTCTACATGTACAGTTTCAATAAAAAGGAAGTTACAAAAGTAACGCAATTACAGTAATGTATTCCTTTTTGCTGTAACGCAGTAATATAACGCATTACTAATTAAATTTCGGTAATATTATTACCCGTTACAATCTCAGTAACGCGAGTTACAACTCATTTTAACGCAACATTTTTTAAGAATTTCCCAACACCGCGAAACATTTGTTCACCGGAAAAAAGCCGTGGAGAGTAACTCTGCCTGTAGTGGAATGGCTTGACGACCAAAAACGCTTGTCTTTTACTGTGACCATTTACTGTTCAATATGTTTCTGTCATGAACGGTAATAATTATTACAGTTGCAGTTTCACAAATAATAAAGTGAGCAACTTAGCTTGACGGACATGTTGTATCCATAGACAGTATTTGTTGCATCAACAACATGCATAACAGTTGCATCTCAGTAAGCTAGCAAGAGTACACAAGGTACACAACCGACAACTTCCGTGTAGGCTACTTCAAAATAAAAGCACTTCCTGTGACGGTTCGCAGTAAAACTAAATTACTGTTAAACAAATAAGGTTGTGGACCTTTTCACATATCAGCTGTAATCAAGTACTGTAAATAATGTAAATAGTGAGTTTTAATCACACTATAATTGACAATTTCCTTTAGACTGTTTTAAACTAAACATGAATTTCTTATTCAAGTGCTTTAAACAAACATTTTACAACAATGCCGTAGTCTACTTCAATACAACTGTAAGGTACTTTTAATTGAGTATTTTCATTTTCTCTTACTTGCCTATTGTACATTTTACTTATCTATTTTTTATAGCTTTAGTTACTTTGCATATTCATATTAATTATACAAAATATTATGAATAATCTGTGATGTATTAAAGTGGATAAAGATGAGACTTTATTGATCCAGTGGTGAAATTCACAAGCTAGCTGCCAAGTCAAACTTCCGCTGTTATTTTGGTGAAAGTAACTCAAAAGTAATGCAAAAGTAGAGTAACGCATTACAATTCAGAGACAGTAATATTGTAATATAACTAATTACTCTCAAATGACAGTAACTAGTAATCTATAATGTATTACATTTTGGAAGTAACTTGCCCAACACTGTTTACCTCCTCTACATTTTGCACAATATCTTCAAATTCGTAATGATGGACAAGCTACATCTGGCTGAACTACTAACTACGAATTATTTGCTGCAGGGTGGAAAAAGAAAATGACTATTTAAACCTTATTTTACAGCAGTGACCTCAACCTGCATGTGTCGATCACATCTCCACATTGGCCAGGGGGGATTTTAGATCATATCGTTATTTAATTATATTGATATTTTAGGAATAGTAGTACAGTACCTTTGGCCCATCTGGACCAGGTGCACCAGGGATACCCTTGGGTCCCTGCAGACCAGTTGAACCCAGCTCTCCTCTCTCCCCGGGAATACCTCGCTCCCCCTGGGGAAGAAAAAGCATTGGCTTCAGTTTGAGCTATGCAACTTTACCAACCGCCTGAATCCTTTAGCTCAGTGAAGTCCACCTACCCTTGGTCCTATTTGGCCCACGTTACCCAGCTCTCCAGGAATACCCTGAAGGAAACAAACAATGCTATTATTTATGTCTAAACCGAGTCCTGATCACTATCACGCTCCTTGTGTGACAATACAAATGTATTGGAACAGACAGCAATCATTAAAGATTGTACAGTACATTGAAATGAGCGTGCTTCAGTCAGGGTCATTTAGTCCAAAGCTGCATTTAAAGCTTCCGTCACACTCACTTGGTCACCGGGTTTTCCAGGCTCTCCAGGAGGGCCTTGGTTTCCAGGCAAACCCTGCGAACACAAGTCAGTCAAACATAACCATCAGAGCACTTCTTCATAGTGGTGGAACAAGTATTCAGATCCTTTACTTCAGTAAAAGTACTAACACCACACTGTGAAAGTCAACGTCCTGCAATGAAAATGTAACTTAAGTCAAAGTATGTAAGTATCATCAGGAAAATGTTCTTAAAGTAATACAAGTAAAAGTACTCAATGCAGAAAAACCCTCAGAGTTTAGAAACTGGAAACGATCCAAACAGTTGTGTGTTTAATGGTCTAATCATTTCAGCTGGACTTGTAGGCCGTTATATTGTTGGCTAGTTTAATTTATACTAAAACATACTTTATAAACTACATGTGTTTTGTGTACACAAATCTTAATGTGTAAAGTAACTAGTAACTAAAGCTGTCAGCTTTAGCGGAGTAGAAGTAGAAAGTGGCATGAAGAGAAAAGACCTCAAATGTATACTCAATGACAGCACTTGAGTAAATGTACCTAGTTACATTCCACCACTGCTTCTCAGCACACTGGGACACATTTCTCACATCTACAGTCTCAGAGTCAATTTGTTAACCTTTTAGTAGTCTATATCCTTTATTTTCCACTTCCGGGATTGCTCCGGTGCTGCAGGAAATACCGCCGGATGCATGTCTTTTCTGTTTCCTTCCGCTTTCTTTGTGTTGGCGTTCTAACCTCCGGTGGATTTCTGAGGACTGTGGTTAACTGCTCCTCAGATCTCTGCAGGGTAAATCCAGACAGCCAGCTAGACTATCTGTCCAATCTGAGTTTTCTCTCGCACGACTATTTTGCAGCGGCTCTGTGCGGAGTTTAGCACCGCCAAAGACGATTCTGATTGGTTTAAAGAAATGCCATTAAACCACAGCACGTTTTCCTCCCATCCCCGAATGCTGTGTGGAGTAGCCAGACCCTCCTCCACAGCGCTGTGGAGGAGGGTCTGGCAAAGCAAGACTAACCTTTTAGTAACGTTCTCACGTCTCACTACAATATTTAAAAAAAACAGTTACGCACCTGGAATCCATTTACACCTGGAGGTCCCTGCTCTCCTCTTTCTCCTGCGACACCCTTTGAGAGGACAAAGTAATGACTCAGTCATTTGTGATAGCAGGAAAAGAAATGCATGCAACCAAAGAGGGATCAGACACTTACAGCTGGGCCGGGGGGGCCAGCAGGGCCAACTTCTCCATCTTTGCCAGGGGGACCCTGAAGACAAATTGACAGTTACACATGTGGAGTGTGAGGATGTGCTTGGTATTCTGAGGCTGTGTGAGGTTTTTAGGAAACTAAAAAAATCCTGCCGACCAATGATTCTGTGGAAAACAATGCAGAACTATGAATAAACTGCATGTGTTTTATCTAAGAGACATATTAGTGTCCTCCCATTCCATGCTCAAGATTTCAAGATTTCCTTTATTGTCACTCTTTCATATATTTGCATACATAAAAAAAATGAAATCCCCAAAGTACCACTTGTTATAAAAAAACACTATTAATCATAAAAACTGTAACAATAGATACAACATACATAAATGAGTTAGAAAGTATGGCTAAGAAATTTGCAAATGTGCATGCTGATGACAAAAGAGAGTGCATCACACATTTTTCAGTTCATAAACAGTACTCACTCTTTGACCTGACACTCCTGCAGATCCTTGTTCCCCTGTTTTTCCTGGGTCACCCTTTTGTGAGTGTAGAAACAGAACAGGAGTTAAAAAGGAGGACCTGACTGACTATTAATGCAAAGTTTGGAGTGACGCTGCCGCCTTACACTGAAGCCCTTAGGGCCTGGCCCTCCCATGATTCCTGCAGGCCCTCTATTTCCAATGGACCCTGCGGGGCCTGGGCGACCATCTTCCCCTGGAGCCCCCTAAACAAAGGAAAACCCCACTTTGACTCAATCATATTTTGAATTTTTCTTAAGCCGAAGGCTAACGCCAATGTCTAATTGTGAATGTAAAAATTGAGAACTGTAACCTACCAATGGTCCTGGCTTGCCCTCTGCTCCCTGCACTCCAGGGGTACCAGTAAGACCCTTTGAGAAAGAGATACAAGCAAATATGAGCAATGGAAATGTGTGGTACAGACAAATATAGTATATTTATTGATATAGTAGATCAAAACTGGAATGCCAAGCTCTTCAGTGTTACCCTTGCACCTGGTAGACCAGGTTCTCCGGTACGCCCAGGGTCTCCTACAGAAGCTTTGGGCCCTGGTGGACCAGATGTCCCACGATCTCCTTGTGCACCCTGTAGAAAGAAAAACAAATCACGATAACTCGTTTAGTTTGCAGATTGAAACATGTGAAACAAAACCCACAGCACAAACCGGTACCATCAGCAGGAGGCTGCTATACTGGCTACAATGATACTACAAACATCTCCTGCCTCTTGTGTTTGAATCTTTACTCTAATATACAGTAGCAGACAATACTGTACCTTAGGTCCTGGCAGCCCATCGGCACCAGGGAATCCTCTGTTACCAGGAGATCCCTGGAAAACAGATCAGGAGTTAGATTCTTTGCCATGTTCATGATTTTATTCTCACACAAAAGATGGGTAATAATAGTATTTAAATAGATGAATGGAGTAAACAAATTATGTACTGATGCTCCTAAGGCGTTCCCCAAAGAGAAAAGTTTGCATGAGTGTATCTAGAAAATCACCAAATATAACCATAATAATAATAATACATTTTATTTATGTGGCGTCTTTTATGAAACCCAAGGACACTCTACAGAAATTACTCTGACTTTCTAAGTTTCTAAGGGAGGCTGTAGGCTGTGTTGAACAGGCGGTGCTTGAGTAGTTTTTTTAAAGATGTCCAGGGATGTAGCATTTTGGATTTCTGCAGGGAGGGTGTTCCAGAGGGATGGGGCTGCAACACTAAAGGATCTATCTCCGAAGGGCTGCAAGTTTTGGGGTGGGGTGTATGGATGGAAGAGGTTGGAGGTACAGTGGGGCCAGGGCTTGGAGAGATTTGTAGGTGAGAAGGAGGATTTTATATTTGTGAGGGTTGGGGTGATGTGCTGTTACGTCTTGGTGTTGGTGAGGACCAATGGATTCCCATTCATTCCTATGAGAGATGCTAAGTTCTGTATGAAGCCGAAAAAGTTCAACTTCCGTGGGGATTAAATGGTTTAATCTTGCTGCTCTAGACTTTCCAAATGTTATCCGACTGAATGGATCAAATTCTGGTAGTGAAACGAGTCCTTTCGCGGGGATTGTGATGCTCAAAAAAAAATTATCCACTGATTTACAGACATCTACGGGCTAATATAATGTAAATATGATTTTTCACTGGTCTTTCCGTATTTAGATTTTTTTTGGATTAACAGAAATGTCTGTTACTGTAAAAGTACAAAACATATACTGTAAATACAAAGAATTTTCCAAATCTGCATTAACAGAAATGTCCGTAAACTTAACAGAAAAGTTAAGTTAAGTTTAAAAGTTAAAATTCTCTCATTTACTGTTCAGATTGCCCCTGTCTCTAAAGAGTAGCTCTGTGACTGATACATATTACAGTTGGAGCCAGAATTGTGACTCACTCTCTCTCCAACGGGACCAAGAGGGCCCACAGTGCCGGGGTCTCCACGTTGTCCTCGTTTTCCTTCTTCACCCTGAGGTCCGAGCACTCCCTGGGCACCTGGCGGACCCTAGGGAGAGGACACACAAGCCAGAAAATGTTATGAAATTAATGTTATTTCACCTACTCCCTTACTAAAATGATGTGTCCTCATATACAAATGAAGAAAAAAACATGAATTTGGGTTATATTTAAGCATGAATGCATATTTCACTAAAATATAAATCAATTGTCTCAAAGAGCAGAATTAAAACTTGATATAGATGTAATAGAAGCTTACAGTTTCTCCTTTGGGTCCAGCCTCTCCTTTAAATCCTGGGACACCAACATCTCCCTGTAACACAAAAATGCTAAAAGTTTGAGTCTCCTGCACAGCAAGCAATCGCAATGTTTATTAAAAAAAATATTCCAGCATTAAAAGAAAACGTAAAGCAAATTCACCAGTGATCCTTTGATACCAGGCTGACCAGTGCTTCCCTGAGGTCCTGGTGGTCCGTGGGGTCCAAGATGGCCGCCTGGACCTTGTGGACCAAGATTACCCTGTGAAAAGTAAGACATGTTAAATGTGACATTTTTTGTATCCTTAAATAGTGAAAAAGATGTTTCAAAGAAATAACTGAACATACCACTGGTCCTTTGGTACCCGGGCCACCATCTGTACCCGCGGGGCCCTTTGAAACACAACATGTCTCCAGTTAGATCAGCAAAGCAGTGCACTTTCCAATCAGAGTTGTGTAAAAGCTAGCTTCATTAACAACGTCCTTATGATGAGCAGTATGTGATGTGTAAGTAAAGTAAGAAATGAACCTGGAGGCCAGTTGGTCCAGCTCTGCCCATATTACCGGTCTCTCCTCTCTGTCCCTGTGGGCCCTCTGGACCTCGGACTCCTGTGGGGCCCGGTTGTCCCTGTGGAACAAGATCACCAAGTACACTTACACAAGTGTTACCTTTGTTATGGCATCAATATATTTCAAATAGACCTTGTAATTGCAGAGATATATACGCCATTCCTCTTGGGCATGTCATTTTTGAGCGGGGCCCTCAGCCAGAGGCATAGAGGTTAATTGGTTGAAAGGGCTGATTAGCATTAGCATATAGCCAAAGGAAGAGTGTGTTACTGTTCTTACCTTCATTCCTGGGGTTCCTGGATATCCAGGTGGACCACTCAGACCCAAGGGACCCTGTTAAACCAACAACAATGACATTTAGACTTTAGCAATAAATGCTGAAAATGTGCATTCACATGACACAAATGTACAAACATAGTGAATGGAATGTGCACAGTTTAAGCAGGTGATACGTGGTTCCCATCACATTTTCAACTCAAATCCACCTTAACATGAGTATCTATGTAAATGATAACCCACTGTGAATGCTGACTCACCATTGGACCAGGCTTTCCGACGTTACCAGGGTCGCCACGTTTACCCTAAAAACAAACACGTATCACTCTGACTTATAATTTGCAGTTAAACACTGATGTAAGCCACTCCCTTTGTAAGGGCCCCGTTTAACAGACAGCTGCCACAAAACAATTCATACACATATCAGTACCATATAACCATATATACTTTTCAAATCTATGACAGAGAGAAAAATGCATGGTATAGCAGATGTTTGTGATTAATAGTGGGGTTATGCTTACTGCTACACCGCTGGGTCCAGAGCGTCCTCTCTCCCCTGGCATCCCAGCAGGACCCTGTTACACACAGACAGGGATAAATTACAGTTGGCCTCTATTCAATGCAAAAGTTTAAAGTCAGGAAGTTCAGAGGGTTATTTACAGTATACTGGATATAGCCTTGTCTCCTTCGAGATAAGAGCAGACAGCTAATTCAGAGTAGTCTGTGTACTGCAGTCCACATACACTCATAGTATATATCCACTATAGCCCTATGGAGACATTAAAGGGGCCCTACTCAACATGCAGAACATTAATATAGCAGCAAACAACTATTTGCTATGTAAAGATATAGTGGAGTAATGGCTTCCTGAGCAGAGAATGAAGTCACTGTGTGTGTTGAAATCCAAGCTTCACTATTCTTTGTTTTGGTAGCCGGTCCATCTGCGCGTGCATGTGAGTGCCTTGTGCGTCAGTATTAAGTTGCGGAACGGCCTGTGAGAGTGGTGTGGAGGCAACACATTTTGTGGCAACCATGTGGTCATGTTTTTTTTCAGTATTTCAAGTACAGCCCCTTTAAAAAAAGAAAGCATTACAATAACTTACCATGGGTCCAGGTGCTCCCATTTGACCAGGGGGCCCTGTGGCACCCTACAAAACCACAGACAAAAGGACTTGTTTAGTCATGAGATAGCAATGCTACATGGCAAGATGTTTTAAAGGCTCTTTAGCAAGGCAGGGAATTAGTTAAGTAATTAAGTCAAACAGGTTTCACTTAACCAACTACAGTAGACATCAGAAAATAGTTTTATTTTAATTGATTTATACCTTGGATCCAACCGATCCAGTTTCACCTTTTTGGCCAATTATTCCAGCATGGCCCTGTTAACCAAAACAGAAGAAAAACATGTAAAAAAAGGAGAAAAAAAGCCAGACAAAGCCAGTTATATTTCTATATATAAATACTCTGTAACGTTTCAGACAATTTCTACTCACTCTGTGACCCTTCAGTCCAGGAGGCCCAGGTGTACCTGGAAATCCTCTGGATCCCTGTAATGGGTGACATTAAGCATTGTCGGGTATATCTATTAAAGGTGCATTTGCAACACACAACACAGGGTCTTATTCTGTGTAATTTGAATGACAGACGGAAGATCCAGTGTGTGCAGTGGCGTGATGGAGGAATAGAGGTCTAGAAGCTTACTGGTGATCCAGGGAATCCAATTTCTCCGCTATTTCCTGATTTGCCTGGCTCTCCCTGTGTGAAGACATGACATGTACATGTTACAAACTTTGATTTGGCTGCAAAATGTTTTAGCTGTGAAAGTGAAATAAATGCCACCAAATCACACATCACATTCATCAAGATGTTTGGAAACACAGACACATGATGCTTTAATTATGACATTTCTCATGACACTGTTACAGACGTAGTCTTTTATTTTGTCTTGCTAACCCATGAAAGGAAAACAAAGAACATTTTATAAGACATGTTTCAAAATGGATTTGGCACGGACAACAAAATGTCTGTAGCTCACTGATGATACGTAATTATAACAACATTCTTTAACAGTTCAGTTAACATTTGTGGGTATGCTTTCCATCTATTTACAGGATCTTCCCCTTCACGTTTTTTTGTCTGTTTAACCATAGGGACTCCTTTACTGATAACAGTTTTACTGTAGTTGAATACACACAATTACAGTGTCACAGAAATATTGACACAGAAACGAATGCTGGTGAAAGCTGAACTGACACAGTTTTCAGTAGGATACAATTACTTACATCTTCACCTGGTTTCCCTGGAGGGCCCTCGGGTCCCCTTTGCCCAGATGGTCCCTGAAAAAAGTCAGAATGTAAACACCCAGCAACAACCCATCCCTCTGAAATCCATCACAATGAAATGAAAATGCATTCATGTCAGCCCTGCTGTGTATGAACAGTAGGTGTGGTGTTTGCTGCTTTCTCGAGCAAGCAGAACACCAAAACCATGTAAATCACATCCAAAATGACACCAAGTGTATTGGTGATTTGACCGTATGTACAAATTGTACAAAAGAATTATGTTTTACCATATGCCCTGGATCGCCGACATCTCCGGGTGGTCCTTGGGGTCCAGCTTGACCCTTAGAAGAGCGAGGGAAACGACAACACATTTAAAAGATAAACAGGAATTGAAACAAAATAACAAAATGTAGTTGAAGTATTCGGTGGGGGTCAAAGCTCGCTGAATATGCTGTAGACTTACAGGTGCGCCGTTTGGCCCGGGAGGGCCTCTCGCTCCAGCCTCGCCCTAAAACAAACAGAATGCAAAATCTAATAACAAACAGGATTCAGCATAGTCTGCATAAAAGGCCAGCAATAATTAAATGTGCTCCTTGGGGTTAGAGCAACAGCATGCGAAGAATACAGGGGAGATCTAAACTGATATATTTTCTCTGAGACACTCAGTGGATGTATGGATTCCTTTTTTTAAGAAACCTTATAAACTCATGTCGGATGGCTGCCAAAGCACAGACAACAGAGTCTTTAATTACCTGTCTATTCCCCACTTGACCGAAATATTCCACTTAAGCAGATGTGTTGTTACTAGAGGTGTCGTGATTCTCAAAATCCACCATCCGATTCAATTCAATTTTTGATTTAAACTTTTTTACAACAGGGACGGCAATGCCACAATAAGAGCCACTAAATGGCAGAAATGTACTTTGCAACAACTATTTGAGTTTCTCAGAGTGTACGAGGCGCAATTGAAAGCACCATTAGTTTAACAACATGTACCTGCAAGGCATATTACAACATGAATACATTTCTAAGAGAAATTGATTTAGTAAAGACAATCTAGGTTGGGTTTTTCTTCTGCCTTATCTCGTTCACACTCCAGTCCAGATGGTGGCGGTAATGCACCTATAAGTTGGTTTGCCAACTGCCGATAAACCATAAAGAAGAAGAAGAACATGTAGGCTACCAGAAGGCAGCATGGAGTCCCATTGGAAGCTGTTTGATTCCAGAACTCACTCACTGGAAGGAAAAATGTTGCCACATTGTAACTTCAGGGAAGCAGGAGGATTTTCCAGTTCTATTGCTTGTCCGTCATATCCTGCTTCAACTGTGGTCCTGGTGTTTGGAAAAGTCAAGCTGCAGGCTACCGGTAAGCTAACATTACCCTGTGTCTTTAGCTGCATGCTACCAGCCAGTAAGCTACGCTGTGTCTGTTGTTGTTTTTGTCTTTGGTTGTGCGCATGTAGGCGTGGGTGGAGAGCGAAAAAATACTGGTCCATCCATCCATCTTCGTCTGCTTATCCGATGTCGGGCCGAAAAAATACTGGTGAAATAGCCAATCTTGCTTTCATTAAAATCAAAGTTTATTTATTGTAACTTTGCTTAAGTTTGACTAAAACACAAGCATATGTTTCACAAGTCAAAGTTTAATGACGCTCCTTGTCACTGTAAAACATCCGAAGTTACCAAAAGTTTTTTTTTTCCCCTTGTCCATCTTCTACTCTACCAAAGTGATGTTTTTGTTAGCTAATCAAAACATATAATGTAGTTTCTACTTAAAACAAGAGTAAACTTATCCTAATCTGAAGTCATAAGCTGACAAGTTATAAAACAAAATGGTTTATGTTCTTTCTGGGGCTGAACAATAAACTAAAGATTACTTTCAGTGTTTAAAAAATGAGCCCTTCAGTCATTAAGGCGTCGCTTTTTCCCCTACAAACTTTGTTAGTTTAAAAACAAACAAACAGTAGATATTAAATTGTTGCTCAGCAGTTAATATATCTTGATCTTTAATCTTGCCTAAATGTTTTGTATATACAAATATGATTTATTATAGATGAGGACCAAAAAAATTATTTTGAACCATGTTTGAACTGATGTAGTTTAGGTTGTGTTTTAACTAAACAAGCACATTTACAGAAACTAACAGCATATAGGTTTCTAATGAAGCCTGATACATGCATTTTGGCCTTCCAGTTCTTTTGTTATAAGCTTTTCCATGTGGGTGTGGCAAATAAGTGAAAATCATGTGGTGGGAAGCTCCAAAATTCTAGTGGTTTTTATTACGGAAAGCTACGAACAACATATCATATTTCATCATATTGATGATTAAACTCCACCGCATTGTTGTGTACTCGTCCTGAGGAGTACTGTTCAAACTGTGAAGGTTGTATGATGTTGTATAATGTCTTCTGTAGCTCTGGAGCGGGCGCAGCACTCACAATAATATAGAAAGACTGAGTTACAAACTTGAGGCAGCTGTAAATTCCCACCTGGTGGACGTGGGTGTTGCATTATGGGAAATATTAGTCAATAAATCTTTACCTCCACTGCACCAATTTGGACTATACGTTTTTAAAAAGGTCTCTCTGAACTTCCCCAACTTTATGACTAAATTGCAGCAGCACCCTGAAAATCCATCACAATAGATGAAAGAATCGATGTGGTCACAATCCGAACATCAAACCTTACGTAGACTAAATGGAAAATTACAAAATCATTTAGATTTGCTTACAATCTGTGCATCAAATTGTGACTGTGAAAACCTTGTAGTCTATGTCCAAAAACCGTTGTTTTGCAGGATTTGAAAACATTTTAGTGAGCTTTTTATTGAGCTCAGACGAAGACAGACCAAATCGCGTTGTCACTGTTTAAATATTTGTAAAACCCACAGACAGACGTAAAGGGTGACCAATAGCATTGATATATAAAAAAATAAAAAAATTACGAAATATGGAGATACAAGGTTTCTGCCCAACAACAACAACAACAACAATATGACATCCTCTGTCCTCAGAGCCTTGGTTAGCCTTGGATGTATTAAATACGGATTGGGAAACCAGTGCAAACATTTACTGTACAACTCTGTTGCTGTTGACTGTTCTTATTAATAGCTGTTGTGGCCATAGCTATAAGCAGAAAACAAATCTTTTTTTTTTTTTTTCCCTAATACAGAATCAAACCAAATTGGAAAAGATGAGTGTGCATTTGTCTGCTTTTTGGCTGATTGGTTTAAGAAACACTGACCGATTGGTTTAGTTAATATTTGTACAAACATCCTCTTACCCTTGCGCCACTTAACATGGCCTGAGGTCCTGTTTTTCCGTCGAAGCCTCCAGCCATCTGGGATCCCAGGCCCTGCACGGGACGCACACACCCTCTGAGTTAGCTTAACTCTGTTTGTTCAAATATATGTATTTTCTATTTATCAGTGGAAAAAACACTAATCTGGATACAAATGATACACCGCAAAAGACATGAAAGACAGGTAGAATTACGGGAACTTGATTGAAATGACACCAGTGTTTGCACATGAGGTGAGTGCAAGTACAAGAAACCTGAAGGTGGTCCATTATTTCATGGTACCAGGTTATTATTGGTCCTCTTGTGCATGAATGTGGCCCTTGTGTGAAGAAGTCTTGGTGTAGTACATAGTAGGGATGTAAAGCTACACATAACTCACGATTCGATTCACGATTTTCACGATATGATTTCCTCCCAATTTCTTTTAACAGAATGAGCTGCAGACAAATGACGGAAGAATATTCCTTTCTTTATTTAAACTGTGTAAAACAACAGATGTGTCCTCTTATCAAAAGTGCAACTGAAATAGAAAGAAATCTCTTCTAAAAGAGAAACTGAGAAGACGTAGTGATGTCTGAAGTCAAACAAGTGAAATCCAAACTAGATCACGCCCTAGGCCGTTTGAAAATTGCATCACAATAATTTTTTTAGTTGTAATCTTTAAACAGTTTTTTTTATTTTTAACTGATTTACGATGCATTGTTACATCCCTGGTAGATAGTATATAGACAGATAATAGAATTCTGTTGATTTATAACAGTGTGTGTTGACAACATGTCAGAGTAAAGATGAGCCCATTACAGTCTAAAGTCTAGTGTTGGTTTCATGATGCAATCTTTCTCATGTTTGTTCTTCCTGTGCATGTTAGCTGCATGCAGGTGTACATACTACTAATACTACTACTACTACTACTACTACTACTACTACTACTACTACTACTACATTTTATTAGTAGAGCACTTTTCATTATTAAAAGTAATCCCAAAGGTCCATCTGTGTGTTTGCGCCATGTGAGAGAGCCCTCAATGCATGACTCACTCCGGGGTGCGTTGGAGGTCCTGGTGGTCCCGGTTCACCGGGCTGACCTGGTACACCAGGCTCTCCATCATAACCCGGTGGGCCCCGCAGTCCCTAGAGAGAGAGAGAGAGAGAGAGAGAGACTCGATTTAAAACCATGTTAGAACCACGCTCAGTCTGACATTGATTCATTATTATGTGGCCGTAGAAACATTTGGGTATGCTTGTGTTTTCAGATTTATTTATTTCTTTTTTCCGGTGTCGGGTCTTTTAAGCGGACGAAGATGGATGGATGGATGGATGGATGGATGGATGGATGGATATGAACTTACACACTAAAATATAGATTGATCCATCGATCAGTGCAGCTTTGGCCGAGATGTACAGTGGGGCCTGTCACTGCAATTTGATCCAGATGATGCAGTTTAATTAGTGTTTGTTTATGAACCAGGAGTTGTAACTTGCGTACGACAGGAGAACCATTGGTACTAATAAATCAGCCTCACAGTGCTCCCCTCCACTGGGTTGTAACTCCACCAAGAGGGGCACATTCATTCATCAACCTGCTACGTTTTTGCTTGCGAAGCAGATTATACATCAACTTGGCACTAACACTATATTTTTGAGTGTTGGTCTCTTGCCCTTGAACCCCAAAAAATGTACATTTACTGCAGTACTTTTTAACCCTTTTTCGAGTAATTCAGAGTCCCTCTCATGTCCACAGCAAGGACAAAATCAAGTCAAGGTGTTATGTCGCCACAATGAACTTTGCACTGAAATCAGAGACCTTATAGACACAACTGTGCAATATGAATTTTTGTTGTGGTTATCTTTTTATTATTTCAAACGGTGCAATACACAAAACCTTTTTACTCTTTTTAAACTTTTTAACATGCATATGTTGACAATTGTGTATGTGAGTTGCACGTGTGTGAACTGAGCTGTGTGATATATTTTTTGGATTTATATTTTTAATATCTTATCTATGTGGAGATTCAACAATTAGTTCACAAATGGATTAGTCGATCGACAGAAAAATAATCGGCAACTTTAGTTGATAATCAATTAATCCTTTGCATGCAAAAATGGCAGAAAATGCTCTTTTCAGACTTGAATATGGAGGTTTCCTGCTCTTTGCTGTTTTTATATCATAATAAACTGAATATCTTTGGGTTTTAGACGGACAAGACAAGACAATTAAAGACATCGCCTTGGACTTTGAGAAACTAGGCTGGACTTTTTTCACTTATTTTCTGACATATTATAGACCAAACGATTAATCGGGACAATAATTGGTGGATTAATTGGTCAAGACATCATGATATATTCAAAACCAATAAATAAAAATATAGGCTATAACAATGTTAATGTTTGAATAATGAAACCACAAGGCTGCGAGACTCCATCCCATAATATTGTTGCCAAATTCCAATACGCAGAAGCATGCACATAGAGACTAAGATTAATATTGTACTATATTTAAAGTAATAAAACTAAATAATTATTAATGTATACTTTAACCCATTAAATATGTTGTGGTATACCATATATCCCCTGAAACGCCCCAAATAAATATGAAACTATATGATATTTGTAATAATCTTCGATATATCTGATATTTAGAGGTGTGAGGGTAAAAATCACAATTTGATCACCCTACTTTAACTTTTCATTTCATGTTATTCATGCATGTTTTTGTGTGTGGAGACTGGTGCATGTGACTTACAGGCCTGCCTTTGTGTCCTCGAGATCCTCTGTCTCCTGGAGAGCCGGGAGGTCCCTGTTGTCATAGAAACAAAGAGCCAATCAAAGTCTGAGAGTGATGATATTGCAGTCGTAAACATCACAAAAAGACCTGTCACAGGGGTGCTTATGAAATGTCCCTCAGACGACT
Source organism: Perca flavescens (assembly GCF_004354835.1). Taxonomy (NCBI): domain Eukaryota; kingdom Metazoa; phylum Chordata; class Actinopteri; order Perciformes; family Percidae; genus Perca; species Perca flavescens. The sequence goes on from NC_041341.1 coordinate 31,677,114, forward strand.
CGAGGACGAGCCCGCTGTGTAGAAGTCTTTGTAAGGTGATATTGTGCAGCAGGTAGCTGTCCTCTTATGCCATCTAGTGTCAGTTTAGGTAGTTGAATATTCACACTAAACATGTCATTTGCAGAAGGAGAAATTCTTTTTAGAAGATTGTACGGGGTAAAGCAAACAACACTGATGCTCACCATAGGTCCAGGGCGGCCCCTGATGCCAGTCACCTGCAGGGACATCATCAAACACGTGTGTTATAACCTGAAGTCAGACCGTGCTTTTTGACTGACATTGTAGACCTGTTAAAAAGATTTCAATTAACACTTACAAGTGGCACATCTCCGGGCTCTCCCTTCTGACCCTGAATAAACAGATCAGTGACAAAATATCTCAAACTCATACTCCACGATGGTGAGAATATCAGCAAACATCAATCAATCAATCATTATGTATATAGCACCTTTCAAACATAATAAAATAATGCTATTCAATGTGCTAAACAGTCATTGAAAAAACATAAGACAAGAAAAAAGAATAATAAAGATTAAAAAGAATAATCATGGATTTAGAGACTAATCCACACTAAGACAAAAATAAAATGAGTAAACTATGTGAATCGTTATGAAATATTAAAACAATAATTGTCATCATACATACATACATACATACTGTACATACATACCGTACATACATACATACTGTACGTACATAGATACATACCTACATCCATACTGTACATACATACTGTACGTACATACATACATACCGTACATACATACATACTGTACATAAATGTATACATACATACATACCATACATACATACATACATACACATAAGTATAATCACTAAAGCCATAGAAATTATAAGATACTAAAACAAGTACAAACACTAAAGCAATAAAATCATACATGTAACATGTGATAGTATAAATAATAGCCAACATCACAAAATTGTGGCCTACCTTATAGATCCTGCCCCCGCCTACAATGAGGAAAAAGCATAAAAGATCACATTATTTGGGCTATAGGCTAATTGGGCTGTTTGTCAGGAATAATACAACAATCATCAATAACTCATCAAAGTGAAAAGCGGAGAGTGCTGAGCAGTTCTAAAGAGATGAATTTGTCATCGTTCTGCAGGTCAGTGAAGGTAAACAGAGCCAAGATAGTCAGTGAACACAATCACTCTGATGGCATAGGCTAGTGATGTGCAACAGTGTTTGTTGATTGTTTCTGACAGATAAATAGATTATTTAATTGGCAACACAGTGACATGTTAAATAGTAAAACATTTCTTATTTTTTTGTTTTTAAATTGAGCTTTACAGGTAATTTTTTTGCCGGTGTTAAAACATGGGTGTGTGATTGTGCACTCCACCTACAATGTAAATAGCAAATTAAGAATATATTTATGCACTGACATGTTTTTCACGTCTCGATAGAGCTTCAAAGATTAATCGATTAGTTATCAACTATTAAATGAATCGGCAACTATTTTGATTGGTTTGAGTCATTTTTTAAGAAGAAAAGGTAAAATGTCTCTGACTCCAGCTTGTTAAATGTGAATATTTTCTTTATTTTTTAGTTTCTTTTCTCCTCTGTAACAGTAAGCTGAACTTCTCAAGTCATCTTTTTTGACATTTTAGATACCAAAAAACTAATCGATTAATTGAGAAAATGACCGACTGAGTTGCAGCCTACAGAGGCGGACAAAGGTCGGCAATTGCCTTGGGCCCCAAACTACCAGGGGCCCCATTAACACCTATTAAACTTTATGGTTAAGCTTGTTTCTTAATCTTCAACTCATAATCCTGTCATTATAAAAATCCATGTGCTAAAATGCATGGATGTATTTAGACCAAATGCCATCAGCAACCCCTCTACTAGTGAAGAAGCATGCCTTTGTTTGCCTTGGGCCCTCAAAGTGCTAAATCCGCCACTGCAGCCCTACTTCTAAAGCCAACAAATAACCACATAGAGCAGCTGCTGGCTCACCACCAAAAGTTCCCTGCCCGCCGTCGCCTCCGCCACCGCCGCCTCCACCGCCACCTCCGCCGCCGCCACCACCACCGCCGCCCTGTGAATCAGTCTGACAGACAGGGCAGCACTCGCCCTCGGGGATGACCACCTTCTCACAGTTAGTCAGCTCATCGCACTGGATTTCGTCGCAGAGGACCTGGCCGTTGTCACACACACAGATCCGGCATGGCTCTGGCTTCCAGATGTCCCTGTTGGTGTACACCTGGCCGTCCGCCGTGCAGCTCAAGTCATCTCCTGGAACACACAGAGGGGGAGGACACTGTTAGTTTATCAACTCTGTGTCTGTCCTATTCAAAGCTATCCTTTTGTTTATCCACTAAAGGTGTGCCAAAGACATCCGTTCTTTAGTATGATCGTTTTGAGACATTTACCCCCAAGACTGCAGACAAGACAGGACAAAATGTAGCCCACCTACAGCTGCACCATATGGAAAAAAAAAAAAAAAAAAAAATCAAATATCACTATTTTGGACCACATACAGTACATCGAGGGCTTTCACAAAATATTTACACAATAAGAGTTTTGATCAATAATCATCAGTAATGTGGATATAATAATTAATTAAGTGGGTAAAGGCAAATAACAGAACAGCTACAACAGTCTGTTAAGTTCAGAACATGACATCACTTTACTGTAATGCAGCCTTTAAAACCAGGTAACACTGTCATATCAGGATATTACAATATTCAAAATGTAAGACTATATCTAGCCTCATACTGTATATCGATGTCAATATAATATCGATATATATCGCCCAGCCCTAAGCCTTTAAGTATACTGTATACTATACTATACTATACTATACTTAGCTGGTGTCAAAAAATATCAGTTTTTGTCAAATGAAGATACAAGAAAACAAGGAAGAAATCACGTATTAAACATCCATTCATCTATCCTCTATTTCAGTGGTTTTCAATATGTGGTCAGGGGACCTTTAGGGGTCCTTGAGGGGGTTCCAGGGTGTCCCCAGCAAAAAGAGGAATTTATTAATGAATTTCTTGTCACTATATTTCAATATCATTTAGACTGTCAAAATTAAAACAGAAGTTATCTCAGGACACTACAAAGAGTAGGTCTAGGCCACACTAACACCCCCCCCCTCTGGTCTGACAGTGGCGAGGAAAAAAAAGGCAGGAAAAAATTAACAGGCAGAAACCTCAGGCATAAATCCATATGTAACACAATGAAAGAATGTAGGACTATTTTGGCCATGGGCTTCATACGTTTTCTGTAAAAAAAGAAAAAATCCTATCAAATGGGGGGCCTATTTTATGTCACTTTAAGGCTCCTTGACGTGAAAAGGTTTGTGTACTACTGCTCTATTCCCTCTGTTAAAGGACACAAGTGCTGAGGCCTATCCCAGTATGTGCACTGCACATAAAGTAAGGTTGTAGATTTTTATATTGACACTATTGCTTTAGAGTTAAACCTCAACACAAACAGAGGGAGCCCCGACAGGACTGAACACTGAGCCACCATGATGCCTGAAATGCATTTCATCCTCAGTGGAAGTAGTTGTAGAGTTGGGATCCTGTTTGATAACACTGCAGAGTATTTTATTGCTAAACAAATCGTGATACATTTTATATGCTAATAAAGCCATAATCTCAGGTATGAGTGTGCAACGGCTGCTCTTCAGTTCGGAAGCAATTAATCCAAACAAAGTCATACTGGAGAAAAGAAATGTGCTGAGCAATGCCGTTCAATTCATTTCACAGTGTCCTGTGAAACAAGGCTGGCCACCATATTGTGCACACGCTGTCAGAGAACAAAGGCCTGGGAAACGTGCCCCTTTGTTGTAGTGAAGTCTGCTGCTGTTAGAAATAAGATCATTTCCTCCAGACGCAGCGTCTCAAAAAACTTGACTCAAGTTCAAAAGAGAAAACCTGCAGCCTCCTATGAGGCAACTGTTACTCCCAGAAGTCTCATTATCTACTTTCGAAAGTTGACTTGACTAATTATGATATGCGCCTCACACAAATAGCTGAACATAGAATAATGGGTTTAACTATGGAATCTTACACTTGCATCAAATTATCAGCAGCTATATACACAAGAACCCAGAGAATATTTTTCTTTTAAAAAAAAAAAAAAAAAAAAAAAAAAAAAAGGCAAAATGTATTATCTCCAGAATATATGGTGATGAAATAACCAATGTGAATGTAGAGGGAGGCCCCGGGCCTGTTGAGGGTTGTGCCCGGCTTTAACAGGAGTCCTGTTTATAAGGACTCTATATTTTAAGTCCACCTCTCTCAGGTCTGCAGAGATAATGTTCTGAAGACTTTACCTGTTCCTCCTATAAACAGCAGGTGGCAGCTCTGAGCCTCAGACTGCAGGTAAGTCAGGATAGCCAGCTACAGGAAAAAAGGAAGCTGCAGAAGAGTAGCTCTGACTACTGATGAAGGTTCATATCATTTTTTTTTTTCCAAGAGAAGCTACATGAAGGACTTCATTCTATCTCACATTCTGGGTGGTTCCAAAACCCTTCGAGAAAAACTGCAGGGACAATCAGGTAAAAGGGCAGGTCTACATATACAAAGGCCTCATAGAACAAGACATGTTTTAACATGGCTCAGTCCCATTTTTATATTTGTGTAAAACACGCCTGGGAATGTATACACACTGCCGAGAACAGATAGATAGATAGATAGATAGATAGATAGATAGATATGGAAGTTAGTTGGCCTCTTCATTCAAATAGCAAAAAAAATGTATACACCAAAAAACCATGGCAATGTAAAATGCAATTGATTAAGCCTTCATTCAAATTTTTTGTTAAAATAATTTAAACTGAATTGAGGATTGCATTGCCACTTTGCATATTAAATTATGGGCCAAACAACTAAGAACACAACATTCTGTAGAATGTATATCAATAGAAATGAAATTTTCAAAAGGTTTTCAGCACCCCCATTTTTTACGTTTTTGCATTTTTACTTGTCAGAGTAGGAACAGCACTGGTTAATGAAAGGGATGAAGCCGGATTCCATTTAGCTGCTTTGGTTTCAGGTTCTTGGTATCATTCATTCTGACTCACTTCACTATCAAAAGTCTAAATGTCTGCTGTGGGAAAAGCCTATCACTTTATTAAGCGATTGATTAGGAACAAGTCATTCCTTCAGTATAATACACCCGGGCTGTTAATATCAGTACAATTTGTAGATGTAGTGATGAGGTAGACGGCCCCTAAAGTCGGATGTAAGATACATCCAGACTCTTGGTACTAGATGAGAGCAAGCTAATGCCTAGATACTGTAGATTATGGATGGGAGTGATATACTTGTCTTAACAAGGCAGCAGTGGGGCCTATTCAAATCTAAAAGTCTCGATTTACAGGAAACTCGAGGCTTGGATGCTGTAACAATGCACCATGTAATTTATCACTCTTAAATCCATTACATCTAATCTCATAATTGTACTGTAGGTAGCTGTGATTTGGATAATACCTCAGACAATGGCATGGAAAACACACACACGGGCACAAAAATACACAATTTGATTAATTTGATTTGATTGACAATTAGATTTGTTTTTTAGTTTCTGCATGTGGTGTTTCTTTTTTTCTCCCCTTTTAAATGTTATTATAGTTTTTTCTTTTCTCTTTTTTCACTTTTGCTTATTTAATTTATTTCTTCTTTTTTTCTCTCATGTATTCTCTCTCAAATATTGTGAATAATTCTAGAACTATGAATGTCATCGTGAGTTTAAATCTACTGCATGCACTCTTGCAATAAAGTATAAAAAACTGAATCCAACAATTGTGAAAAATGCTTAAAAATATACTCAGAATGATAAAAAAAAAAGTAACAATGGCATTTCTGTTTTAAGTTTCCTTGTGACTTTTTACACATTGCTGGGACATCTGTCCACCTCAAGACGTGTGCGTATATTATATAATATTATATATGTTAAAGCACTCTGATTTTGGGGTCTGACTAAAGGTCAGGTACAGTACAAGGTACAGTCCCATTCACCACACAAGGTACCCTCAAGTCAACTGTGAATGATCCGTCACAGTGAGACTCAAACATCGCCAGCTCCCACCCAGGTTTTCTCAGCTATCCTTGTTCTGTCAGCAGCAAAAGTCTTTGACGACGTTAACAACAAAACATAGTTCAGAAATGAAAATGTCCCAGTAACAGCTCTTTGTCTAAGTTGTGGCCTATCCAAATGAAAACCAGCACTTCCTGGAACGCAGAGTGCATTTCTCTTCATTTGTGGAGCTGCTTGGAAGCACTTTAGCCATGAATCTTGGTTTTTGGAAAGCAAACTTCTTTTCTTTTTTTTTTCTTTTTTTTTTTACTATGCTGATCTGTTTTTTTGGTTTCACAAGAACAAGCGTAGCTGTTCTCCTCTGCTTTAGTCCTTATGAGTGACTGGATTCAAATTCTAGTTAACACGTCCTTATATTGTTTCCTAAGCTTTAAAAACGCTGCATTGGGCTACCTCTTGTTGCGATCTCATTCAGGCAAGTATTATCTTCATAGTTAAACTGGGTGGAACTTTAGTCTTTTTCCGAGACATTGCTGAGACGTAAAAGCGTAAAACACCAGAGATGTCTGGCCACATAGTTGGAGAGTGATTTTTTTTTTTCCTGTTGGGTTTTAAGAGATTTCAAACGCTGCGTGTTGGAAGAGTTTGAAATTTACTGGAAGAGAAGTGTGGTTTTCAGAGCGGTCTTAAAAAAACCAAAAAAAACACCACAAGCCTTGAGGAGGAGTGAGGAGAGGGACGTTCACTTTTTCCCCTCCTCTCAGCTAATTCACTGCAGGTTGCACACTTTTCCACAGACGCCGTAAAAGCTTGGTTTAACCGTGACAACGGTGAAACGGCACGCTCCCTTTCCTACGGTGACTGCTTGATCTTGATTTTCCACCAGTCAGCGAAGCTGGCAGACGGTTTCCTCTCCTGGTTTAAAACATGGAGTCTGGAGCGCTTCAACATGACTCATGTGTCTACCTGTGCCAAGCATTTAGCACACTACAGCAGACAGATAACAAAATAAAGTAATCGCTAGGGCCGGCCTGTGGCATAGGCAGTATAGGCAAACGCTAGGGGTGCCGTCTTTCCAAATAAGTACTGAAAAGTTAAAGATAATTTTCTTTAAAACGTTGAAGAATGTAGTGAAAAAAGTGCAAAAAAAGGTTGAAAGAAGCAACAAAAACGTCAGACAAGCGTCAAAACCGTGAAAATTCATCAGAAACATGACAAAAACAGCTAGTATCTTGCCTAGGGCACCAAATTGGTTAGGCTCTGGTCATGGCACACATCCAGAAGAAGAAGAATGGAGAAAAAAAAGAGAGATAACCTGTGAAACCTACTATCAAATTTTGATGTAGCTGGCAAATTTGAGGAGACGTAGTATAGTTTATGGATTTTCCTTGGCTAATATGGGGGGAAAAAAACAACTCATAACACGCAGTGTTCGGGGAGAATCTTTTGCAGCCACAAGCGGAGGGGCTAGAAAATGACCTTATGGAAACGATGAGTCATGTAAAGCTGGAACTCTCATTTCCTTGAGAAAAAAAAGAAAGAAAAAGGGAAAAAAAAAGATGAGTGGATCCAAGTGCAGCCCCCCAAACTGAGAGAGATACAGACACAGAGAAATAGTGCCCACTGCCTGGGTTATGAAACCAGACCATGTCGGACGCTTGTTTCCATTCTTGTTTCCGAACAAGTTCTTCATCGCAGTGAGAGTAACCGACACGGTTAATGCCGTTAGTAGAGTACAGCCTGATTCCTAGTCCAGATGCAGATGAGTTACAGCTGCTGAGGGGTGGTTCTGCAGCAGCTGCACTTTCCTGCTTTAAAACGCCTTGTGTCATGCCCAAACATAAATCTTTCCTCTGTGAAGGACCTTTAGCTCAACCCGTGATTGGTCCACGGATAAAGCTGTCCAGAGAAGCAGCCGTTCCACAAAAAAAACATCAGCCAAGGCCTTCTTTTGCCACATTAGCCCAAAAAGTTGTAATGTTAAAAACATGTCAACAGTGTTTTTGTTTCAAAGTGAATCAAGGTCCTGTGGTTTCCCCTCACCCTATCTCCTTTAAAAAAAAAAAAAAAAAAAAAATGAAGAAGCATCCTGTCTGTTTAATATTCTGAAGCATGGAGGATTGGCTGTATAGTGTTCACACACACATACACAGCTGGAAATCAGTAAAAAAAAAAAAGCTCTAGTTTGAACATGCCTGGGCTTCCACAAACAAAGCTCAGTATATCGAGGGAGGGGTAGGAAGCTCAGGCCAGGAAAGTTGAAATTTAATAAGTAGCTTGCTGATTACATGTCTAGGCTTTTCCATCAACAGGCCCAATCTCCAATCTCCAAAATCTCCCAATCTTTTATAGAGGCAACCACAGCTACGAGCTTTTCCTATTCCATGTTCAGGCCTGGGAGGGTTGCGGTCCTGCTAAATTACACCCCCCCACTCCCTCACTTCTTTATCTATTAAACTGACTCATGGCTTTCTGTTGCCTTGGATTTGATTCATCTCATTCGTAATGCTGCATATATTAGAGCAAAACTGGTAGTCTAAATCTGCATCTCCAACTTTTTCACATCAAGGACTCCAAAACTGGCACAAATTAGACCACGGACCCTCATTGGATGAGATTTTGTCCCAGGGTCCCACCATCTGATTGGATTTTTACTTTTGGATGTTTAATTACAGAAAGTGAATAAAATCCACGACCAAAATAGTTATACGTTCTGTCACTGTTACTTATGGATGGAATTTAGTTGAAAATAAATGATTCCCCTATTTGTTGCGGACCCCCTGGAACCCCCTCAAGAAAAACTGGGTGTCCCTGGAACCCACTTTGGGAACCACTGACATACAACATAAGCTTTTCTGAGTTCAACTAAATTAGCTGTAGAGGGGGAACATAAAAAAAGTGGATTATGCATGTGGCCACATATTCTCAAGCATCGGTCACTGCCAGTGTATGAATTATTGTGGCCGAGATCCTTAGTCCTTACAGTTGTACCAATCAAACAGGTAACAGGTTCTGTGTCTCCATGCCATATGGGAAATGTGATTTACAGCATGTTTGTGTACTAATTATGAACTAACTTTTCTGTGCGACAGATGGCATGCCCTAAAATGAGTCATTTGCTTTAATTAGAGAATTAGAAAACCCGAGCTGTTGAAATGGAAATGCAAGCACCTACACAGTAAATGTTCCTCAAACACACACAAAGAAAGGCTGGACCCTCCAGGCTCAAAGTTCAAAACCAAGGCAATCTTTTTCTGGGCTAACAATAATATACTCCGAATAAACGCTAACACTTTACTTGAAGGTATCTACGTAAGAGTGACATGACGCTGTTATGAACACATGGCACTGTCATGACACTAACCCTAACCATAACTTGACACTATGTCATGAACGTTTATGAATTGTTTATAATGTTTATGACACGTTCATGACAGTGTCATGTAACTCTTATGTAGATACCTTCAAGTACAGTGTAAGCGAATAAACTTTATGTGAAATCCTGTCTACTGCAGCAAAGAAGACGAGGTCCACAGTGGAGTGGTGATCGGGCCGCATTTTTCTGTCCGAGCCCGGCCCGCGTCCGACAGAGCAGTAACTGAGCCCGACCCCAAACCCGACACAGTTAAAATCTCATTTTTTTCTCATATTAATGACACATTAATATGAGAAATAAAAACGTGAAAACCCGCTTTTATTAAGCAACTGTAGGAAGGCATTCGGAAATGTCAACAGATGAGCGCATCAGCGCACACGGGGGAACAAACGCACGTTAACACAGGCGCGCACAAGAGGCCCAATAATAAGCTGCTTTAAATTTAAAATGTTTAATGTCTTATCACGCTGACGTGACCGAGCCCGACCCGAACCCGAACATCATTTCTTAATATCTTTACTTTACGTTACTCTGTGACCATTTATGTTCTTAATGTTTGCTTTTTCTCTGCTTTTCTGCATCACATACGTCGCATGTGACATGTGAAAGTCAGTGTTGTTTAGTAAATATCATATACTCTGCATTACTTTATCATACCAAATGTGGAATGGAAACACTTGTATTTACGGCAGCATCCTTCTTTATGTTCTAGTTCATGAACCTTGAACAGCTACGGTGAAGCATCCTTAATGGTCCGCTGACTTACAGCAGTCCCATCACTGTAAAGTCACTTGTACTTCCACACAAACACAATCATTTCACATTTTGCAAAAAAAATATGAAAATTAATTCATATAACAATATAATCCAATAGCCTGCTCTTAAAATTAATGTGTTCATTTCAATTGCAACACAACCAACTAAACTAAGACAGTCTATAACTGCAGGTAAGGTTATTGTTGCCTGTGGGTCAGTGTGGAGTTGCCTCTGAGTACAGAACAAAGCAGCACAACATGATTTGAATGTCACACAAAGTCCTGGTAAACTGTCAAACATATGCTTTTCATATCCTCTCAAGCTAGATCCAGTGCATATTGATCAAACTAAATAACTCACACTGACACACTTTATCACATGTAACAATGTGCGAGATGTACCCAATAGACACAAAACGGTGTATGTTTTTGCAATAATGTACATTAAACTACTGACTCGGTTTCTATAGACAGCTTGGCCATGAGGTCTGAATATATAATCAAACAGCAAAAGCAGGTGTGTGTGTGTGTGTGTGTGTGTGTGTGTGTGTGTGTGTGTGTGTGTGTGTGTGTGTGTGTGTGTGTGTGTGTGTGTGTGTGTGTGTGTGTGTGTGTGTGTGTGTGTGTGTGTGTGTGTGTGTGTGTGTGTGTGTGTGTGTGTGTGTGTGTGTGTGTGTGTGTGTGTGTGTGTGTGTGGACGAAGGAGCAGTTTGGACAGCGTTCAATATTGGATATTAATAAACTGAATAAAACTAAACAACCACATGATAAAGGTTAAGGGGGAAAAAATCGCTAGCAAAACAATGGCTTCACTTGTTTCGTGTCTACCCTTCACAAGAAAGCTCAAGCCCAGCCCAGCTCAAATTCACTCAGAGCATTTCGCTAAGAGGAATCTCCCTAAAAAGCCTTTTTTTGCTGATATTAAGCAAAAGACAGACAATATATCATATTAAGTTGCTGTGAGCTGTACGTTAACCACCTCTAAGTATAGACAGAAGATAACGTTATGTTCGAGCCTGACCGGGCAAAGAGAGCTCTCTTCCTTTGTCTCCCTCAAGTGTGCTAACTTATGACACTAATAACATTACTGCTGGCAAAATACTTTTGCTAATTAAATCCATACTTTAACATTATTAAATCCATGCTTCAACATTACTTTGGTGTACATAATCGGCGCAAACAAAATATATTGTAGAGCACATACAATCAGCTAATCTCCATGGATACATTTGTATAATAAACTTTCTAATACTGTATCAATTAACAGTATTACATTTGGCCGGTCCATGTACAAGCAGGTATGCAGCAAAGGAAAATGGGTGACGTCAAACATTCCAGTTTAGCCGAGCAGAGCGTTAACATATACAAGGGGTCAGAGTGCCCTGGTGGTTAACATCAACTGAGCACATAGCCAGATGTGAAAGAATAAACTGTGGATTCTGTACGCATAGGAACTCAGAGACAAGTTTTTTTCTTGCACTATATGCAATATGTTGACTGAAACATAGCCTAATACAATGAAGGTTAGTGTTTTGGGCCTTTTGTATTTAAAAAAGAAAATTTAAAGTATATCTGGAGATGTGACTAGAGACAATATGGCTACATACTGTAGGTGTATCTAGAGTGAAAGTATTATTGTTGCTATGGGTGTCTTCTCATCTGTATTCTTTCATCTTTCTTCCACTAGGAGTTCCATAAAATTATGACTTGTGAATTTATACACAACCGACTGAAAATAAAATTGGCTGATTATCAAAACTGCACATCCTGTGAGCGTTGACATTATAATGCTTACATCATTTTAATGCCAGAAAAGCTCCTACCCTAAATGTAATCGTATTGGTGTCAGTCAGTGTGTGTCTGTTAAAGGGTCACTTCAGCCACATCACTGAAGTCTTTTCTCACGTACCCCTTGTGGTATCTAGCCATGTAGATCAATTCAACTCAATAAGGTTTAAGATGCCACAATAAAAGGGAGGTGAATTTAAACTTGGCTTGTTTTCAAAGCCGACTCAAAAGACGGAAATAAACAGTGTTGTTATTCTTGATAATCAACAGGCCTCACTATCGCCATTTTTCATTTGACCTACTTTCCATCAAAGAAATAGTCCCTATGAAAACTGATGACCGCATATTCTGTAGATTATCCTGAGAAATCTTTGCTGGAAATTTCTTCCAATGTTATTTTTTGATGCTGGTGGCAGAAATCTCAGAGATTGACTTATCATAACCTCAGCATGAATTCTGAAATAATGTACATGGCTAGACACTATAAATGTTTTTTTTTTTGTGTGATTTGGGTTGACCAACAGTAACAATGCTGTCTGTAACACACATCCCATCCCATCTGTTTTCTGCCTTTCCAAGTGCAGACCGAGGTGCTGGCAGGAAATGTCTCTTTCCTCTCTTTGCATTTCACTTTGAATATTTGAGGAACATAGTCGCAGGCAGTTGCATTAAAACATCTTGTTAACCATTCCCCTAGTGCAGTCTTGTGGCTTTTCTGCTGTCTCATTCACTCATCGGACAACACTGTAGGCCTACGACGTATTGTCACAACTTAAAGGGTAAGACTTCATTTTTAACCATTTCTAACAATCTAAATGCTGACTTGCAAAAGCCAAATAATGGAATACACATGTCAAAGCATTATCATTCTTCAGGTCAGGAAGGTTTTTAAAGTTCTTTCGTGAGGCGTCCTATATGACTGGTGGGGAGCAACCTCAAAGGCAAAAGATTCATTGCCTCCACATTTTGTCTGACCTCATTGCTACAGCAGTTTAGGGATGCTGCTGCTGCATCCACTCCTCACCAAATGGCTGCCGAAGGCTCCGTTTTAAATCCCCTCTTTTTCTTTCGCATTAGCTTGTGTTTTCTCATATCCCTGTCAAGCTCTCCAATCTCCCTTTCTTTCTCCTTATCCCTATCAAAGCACACTGTTTTTTGGACTCCACACTCCTCTGTGATTTTTTTTCTTCCTTTTGGTGCTCTGTTCTTATCCATTTAGTTATTTTAAAAGCTCAGAGAAATGATGCAACTGCTAGGCCACGACACCAGCATATCCTGTATCATATGTGCAGCCCCTCAGGCAAAGGATGGTCTCCCTAAATAGTTACAGTTTTAACAGGACTGCATAGTGTGAGGACACATATGTGAGGAGTTTTAGCTGGTACACTTGATGTCCAAAAAACATTATAAAATGTAAATGTCCAATAATGTTTGCAACAACAGAATACATCTCCCCTTAAACAGCCTCAAAAAAGACCTTAATCATATTTTAAAGGTGCCATGTTATGCTCATTTTCAAGTTCATACTTGTATTTTGGGTTTCGACTAGCACGTTTACATGCTTTAATGTTCAAAAAACATATTTTTCTTATACTCTATGTCTGAATATACCTGTATTCACTCTCTGTCTGAAATGCTCTGTTGTAGCGCCTGTTTCTTTAAAACCCCCTCCTGAAAAAGCCCAGTCCGCTCTGATTGGTCAGTGTTTATGGGCCTTCCGCATCTATTCAATTTCAATTCAATTTTATTTATATCTGCGCTCTCAAGTCTCTGCAACGCCATTGCAGCCGGGGAACGACTGTGACAGCATTATAGCAGCACTTTCTACCATAGTATAGATGTGACATCACAACCGTACAGATGTCGTTATGGCTCGTTTTAAAGGCACCATTTCTGAATACAGGCTGTGTGCATTTCTCTGTAGATTGAGCATTTAGATTCTTTCTCAGGATTTATATAGCACCTCAACCTGCTTTGTAATCAAAAAATACTTTTTAAAATATGGGACCTTTTAAGGTACACACACCCACACCCACCCACACACACACACCCCTGAATGTAAACCAAAAGTCCATTCAATCATGTCCATTATCTCATTAATAAAATATAATCAAAAATATATTTCAATACTTAATAATTCCATGAATGTTTTACTTAAAACATTTTTAAGTTGATTGGGTTTCAATGTATACATAGAAGTAGAAAGGGGAGTGAATACAGGACTTTATGCTACATCATGTTCAATACAAACACACTGGAAGATGCTTGTTGGAAACAGTATGCGACACGATTGTATTTACAGTAATGCAGTTGTACAAATGGGTTGCAGTCCTGAAACTCAAAGCCAATGTTATAGAAAGGCTTTTGGAAGCACCGCGTGAATCTGTAAAGAAAATAGTGTTTGAGCAGATGTTTACGCAAAAGAGTCCTCAAAACATTTTGATTTGAGCTTGCTTTGGAGTTAGCCCAGTATCATCTCTGAAATGGAAACCATGACTTAATTCCAGGTGAGCTACATCAACTGTTCCCCCAGGCACTTCACAGAGACATCTAGTATTACTTTGCTTTGATAATGAGCATCAGTTATTATTCTAACAGCAACTGTGAGTTTAAGCAAAACACAGAGGGATAACAGCTTGGGCAGTTTCCAGTGATTGGCCCTCCACACCTGGGCCTGTCATTAGTTGTAGAAGACTTATCCTTATTTAAAGAGAAACTAGGCGGGGGCTCAACTGGCCAGTAGCCAGTGTTAGCTGTGGTAAATACTGGCCTGATAACTGAGTCCGAGAGGGAAGGGTTCGACACTGTGAGGCCCCTAACTGTGGTGACTTCACTCAAGCTGAAGTCCCGGGGGACACAGAATTTATCACTTTCTCTTTATTGCTCAATGGAGCCCTTGAAGTTTACGACAGCCTGCATTTTCGTAAATGCTATAGGTAGACACAGACAGAGAGAGGCGATGAGGTCAGAGGGGCACTGGTATGATGCATTTTAGTGTAGTGAGGTCACTGAACCCAGGCAAAAGGACTGGCCACATGGGTGTCTTCTGAAAAGGTTTCATCTGTGAAACTTATTGGAGATACAATATTAGACGGACAGATATTTAGGTACAGGTGTATATGTTGACAGATTATTAACAATAAGATGTACGTTTACATGCACACCAATATTCCACTATTATTCTTAATATGATAATATTCCAAATTTGATACATCATGTCATGTAAACAGCATCTTCTGGTTGGATATTCCGAATAAGGCATTTTTTCAAATATATCATTTTCCAATTAAGACGTGGGTTATTCCGGTATTATTCTGGTTTTAGAGGCATTGGACATGTATACAGCACATTTGGAATCTGCGTCTCAATCTGGGTTTTAACCGCAGTTTATGGCCTCCTGCCTGTTTAAGGCTTATGGTCAGCTCTGTGCGTTGCTATGGTTGCTGTAACCAAACCAACCAGCCAGCAGTTTGCACGGCTGCAGACCCGATAAGAAGGAGAAACACAGTCACTTTTAAACATCATCAAAGACTTGGATATCAACAGGTTTTTGGATATTGGCACACATCGCCACGCCGACCTTTTCAAGAAGCTGGCTGAAGGAATGAAAGAGGGACTCTGTGTTCACACAGACCAACAAGTCCACCACCGCTGGTAAACTTTGCAAAAGTCCTGTTTTGCACGGCTACATGTAAACGGGAATATTAGTGGGATATTCACTTTCATTAGCCATGTAAACAGCTTAGTCGGAATATCGTCTTTTTTGGAATTAGAGCAAAATCCAGAATATTATGTGCATGCAAACATTGTCATTGTCTCTGTTACATATCTTGTCCACCAGAGACTACTTACAAATTGATTCAAAAAAGTTGATTTGTTTATTAAATTGCATCTTTATGAGATTTAAAAAAACTCTCAAATACTGGTATTAGTTTCCATAAAATCGGCATCAATACAACACCAGAATGAATCTGCAATGTGCAACTTAACATGCAAAAAGAAACAGAAGTTGAAAATTAAAAACACATTTTAGTACTTATAATTCTAGTACCATTGTTTTATAAACTGACATTTTTTTTTTTACAGTTCGGGCCATCTTTGCAATAATGCTGATGGAACCATGCTGTTACTAATAGCCCACTCTACCAACAGCTCACCGGTCAATGAATAGAGTTGGTGGATTCAGTGTTAAAGCTGTGCCAGGCGGTGTTACAGTGTCTTCAGATCAGGGACAGTGGTGAATAGAATATAATCATAACCATAGGCAATGATGTCCAAAATCCTTTCCTCTATCTGTTAAAGAATTATTAAATAAAATCTCTGTATGCAGCACTAATGGACTTCTGGTTACTAACCGAGCCAGTCTACAATAACATTAGCATTAGCTCCTGTGTAGGAGCAAGTTATATAACCTTCAATTTATCAATTTAATGCTTCTTGTTCTTGTTCTGAATTTTGCTGACAGAGTCTAGCATACGTCTTTGTTACTTTTGAGATGAGAAATCAAATGCTAAAATGCCATACTACCTAATACAATTTCATGTTTTGTGAAGGACATTAAGTCCAAATTTAGTTGTAGTTGAATCGACATATAAGTAAATACACACACACACACACACACACACACACACACACACACACACACACACACACAGAGTGACCTGTTTGTCTCTAATGAGAGAAGTATGAGAGGAATATTCCCTCCCATGTCCAAACTGCATTGACCAATGAAGCTCTACTTTACTAACATCTTGAGAGCGTTCCTGCAATGTCATGAGTGCCAAGCACAGGCTTAAATCTTGGCAGATCTGCTGCAGTTTGTTTGCTGCAACTCCTCCCTTCTATCAGTAACAGTTGCATACTTTATTCAGCATGTCATCAGCAGCTGGGTGAGCCTGAGAAATGTCTTCCCAAAAAAGGCAGACTCCAACCAGAAAGAGAGGCTGTTTGTTGTCTTCAATTCTAAAGATTTAATCTAATTTGATTAAAAAAATACTTCTTTTTTTTATATTTTGAGCACAGACCGATGTTGGACATAGTGTACACTTCCTATACTTTTGTCCATAACATATCCTTAAATAAGTGAACTAATTATTTTAATTGTCCATAGGGGAAGGCAGGCATTCACACTCAAACATGTCAAACAGTAATCTTTAAAGAAAGTGTTTTAATCTTGTGTTTGTCTTATCTTCTGACCATGAATCACAATGGTCATTAACAACAACCACCAGAGCATAAACACATGCTTTTACAGAGGAAATTCCAGTTTGACATGACTTCCTGTGCTGGAGTTGGACCAGAGTATTGCGATGTACAGGGGGTAGAGAATCAGACTACAGACAAGTATTAGCCCTTAATGACACATACCAAACAATCCTCTGGGCTTCCCTCATTGCCGCGTCTTCCACACCTTTCACATTCTCACTTTTGTTTTTTCTCTCCCTTTTCTGCCCTGTTACAGATTCTAGCTCGTATCCTCTTTCCGTGTTTTGACTCCTCTCTGTCCTCTTCCTCCTCTTTTCTCTGTCAGCCCTCTGTTCTTTCCACCCTGATTTGCGGCTGCGATTTTCTTCCCATTCAATCCCCTTCAATCCCCCCCCGCTTCTTATAGATATGGAATTATGATGAAATTAAGTTTCCTCCTGCCAGTTTTTATCCCACGTTTAAAGGTAAACCCCTAAATACCAGACCACATCAGTGAAAGTCAAAGCCTATACTTAGAGCTCTTATTTAGCCCAGGTAAATACAGATGGATACAGACAGATGATGCACTAAAAAAATTCTAGCTGTGTAAACCTGAGGTATTTGTTAGTGTGGAACTGGTGGCTGAATAAGTGAAGCGTTAGAGAAAATGTCTGTACACCACAGCAAGTACAAGGTTCTTCTGCAGGAAACTGTTTCTTTCCAAAAACTCATGTGGCTTTGCTTTAATCCTCAAGTATATTTACAAATATATGCTAGTATACAGTATGGCGCATTTGGATATAATTTTCAAGCTAACAGACTGTAAATGACCATGCCAGCGTTTGGATTTGTTGTTCTTCTGGTTCAAATGTTCCTAACTTTTCCTCCGTGTACTGTAAACAGTTAAAAGCTGGAGCAGTAGGGACGCTTGATATGTGAAGCCTCTTTAAAACGAAATTACCATATTTAATGTTAGCTTTGCCACTTTAACTCGTTTTAAAAAAACTCCATGTCTTTGAGCCACTTCTCTGCAGGAGCATTTTACTAATTTGGTGAAATCATCTTAAATGGTAGCCATGAGTCACCGTCGGCTACAAGCAGACATTTCCACATCTCAATGGTCTGGCTCCGTGTGAGCCGTGTTTGTTCGGGAACACTGACTGGACATTGCGGCCAGTGGGTAAGGGGCAGCACAGACTCGCATTGTGTTAAAAGAATGCTCCCTTCTCTCTACTGAATAACTTACTTCCTTACTGGACATGTCACAACCCAAAAGATGCATCTTTTGTGCGGGGGCGGAGCGGGAGGGTGGCTTCTAAGGCTCCAACCCCGAATGTTTTCTCAAAAGCCCAGACTCCTTCAGATTTTTAAAAAACACATCCTTTTACCTAAACGACATTATAGGTCTGTTTCCAAAGACTCTAAAAAACGACATATACAACCATTTTATTTACTGCTGCACGGTGGCGATTCAATCATGTTATTGTAGCATAACGGTTGCTGTTTAAACACGTAGTAAATGTTTGGAAACTAAATTAGTTAAATTGAGGCAACAAAAAACTAAGTTAGGGTTAGTAAAACAGGGATTGGGGTTAGTGTTACTGGGGTAGGGGTTAGGGTTAGAAAATGTGATGTAATGTGACGCTATGAGCTGCTTGTTTAATCGACCCATATGGCCGTTTTCTGGGTGAAGACGGGCTGTTTTTTAAAATACCTTTAACTGTTCTATGCTACTATTATTATTACTACTAGCTAGAAATATAATTGAGTGAATGTTCTTTTGGGGATTTTCATATTCCTACCCTACCTATGTCACAAATAAAAAAATGATTGCCTGTTTTAAGGTGGCAGGAGTGAAATTAACAGTGAAAGTCTTCAACATTTGCTGTGTTCTGGTTTCAGAATGATAGGATAGGATGTAGGCTCTACAGGATGATTCTTTTCCTTGGAAACTATCATGTTTTGTTATTTTTTCAAATTATCAGATTGTTAGGCATACGACTATCTCACATGGTTTAAAAAAAAAAGGTGCACATAGCTGCTCCCCTGGGGAGCGTACCCCCGGACCTCCCTATAGGTTTGTGCTGAGCCCCTAATGTTTACAACTTCTGGCTTTGCCCCTGCTTTTGAGTCTGTTACATGAATCTGAACAAGCAATGCCAATTTTGATACAATGATCCAATGAAAAAGAAAAGCTATCTTTTGAACACTTCTGACTGTCTTTGTGCTTCACGGAGCTCATTGTGTTCCCGGCTAATACATGCATCTGCTCTGCACACACTATGAGTTTACGGTAGATGACATTTTAAGAAACATCCTCTCCTCTGCTGAGTTCTCCAGTGCTGCATAGTAAAGACTCCAGCTAACTAAACCTAATGTCTTTTCCTTCTGAACATGAGCCTCTTAGAGATTATCTGTGTTTGTAATATGGAAGATTCACATGCACATGCATTATAATGATTCATTCTGCCATTGATCATCTCTGTTTTAAGACTGTATTCCATTGATCTGGTAGAGAAATATGGAGAGCACAAAACACTTCTTGACAGTGAACAGGGGATTCCCAAAATATGTGGTCCAACTCAGTCAAGGCATCCATCATACATAAAGTAAAAAATAAGTCCACTGTTTTATAGGATTCTGAGAAATACAGCATGCCAGAGCTCGCTGATAATGATGCTTTAATCAATCCCAAACAGTGCAGTGGTTCTCAACTAGAAATGAATCATGTGTAAGACAACGTACAATTTCATTTTATTACTTTTCACAGACTGCAGTAATGCAATTCCCCCTTCTTCAGCTCCACTACCTGGATACAAAAAATTACCTCGAGGCATTTCACCGTCGAGCCAATCAGCTGTCCAACAAGTTAAGAGCCTAAACATAACTGAGGCCACATTGCTAACCCTTGTCACCCATGCAGCTCGACTGGCTCACCCGCTGTGGTTGTAGTATACACAACCTTGCTACAACTTAGAATTTAGGTTGGACCATAACCTGCAATTATGGCTGACTGTCACCATGTTGTGGCGTTTAAACAAGTAGTGCCTGAGAATTTGTTTTTTAAAGAATTTATGAGGGGAAGGTTACATCTAAAGAAATATGGGTGTTACTTGCTATTAAAATGCCATCAAATTCAAGGCCAAGTATGCTACTACTATATATTAAGGTCTGTCTAAAGGTCAACTGTAACATGGGGAAATGTGTGCATGAGTCAATCATTGCTTATATTACTGACAATGACTCTCCTTTGCTCAATTGGAAAATTCACTCAGCAGCAACTTTAATCAGATTCTGCTGAATCACTACCTGGCCCAAAGCACTTCACCACACACAGAGAGAGAGGGGTTCCCAAATGGGACCTAACATCTCTTGAAATTGGAAGATTTAAAGCAATTACAGCAGCCTTTGAAATAGTGACCAGATATGTTCAGAGGGAGGGCTGTATTACACGAAGACCTGCCAACCTGCAGAGAATAAGCTCCAAAGGACAGACGTCCTCCTGATCTTCTAGAAAAACTACAACCAGCTGTATCAACACTCACTGTACAGGCACAGTGCGCTGTGCACCAGAAACAGCAGGCTTTCTCAAAGGCATTAACATGACTGTTCGGTTTGTTTTCCTGGCATGTGGGGATGGACAATATTACTTTTTAATTGTTAAGAGAGATAATATGTGTCTAAATTAGATGACAAAAAACAATCATCTATTAAATATCTATCAACAATACTTTCATTAACACTTAAAGAGGTACTCCACCAATTTAGTATTGCACCATAAAATCAGGGGACCCACAAGAGTGAGATTTAAGAAAAATAGACTATTTGACTATTTCAAAATGGAAGTAGCAGTGTCTGAGATATCCTTTTAGTCCATAGAATGGGTCAAGCTACAAAAATGCTTAATCCTGCATTTCCCATGATGCAACACAGTAGCATCTTTCTTCAGACCTATCCTCACACCTCCAGGTTGTTATACAGACTTTTCATTAAAAATAAAATAAACTCTGAAGCCCAAGCTGAGATAACCCTGACATCATCATAAATTTGTGGAGTGTGCCTTTAAAGGTCTCATATTGTAAAAAGTGAGATTTCCATGTGTTTTATTATTATAAAGCAGGTAGAAATGCTACATAAATACTGTTAAAGTTGTAAAATGCTCTATCCACAGAGAAAGGCACCCAGCCTGTATTAAATAAACTGTGCCTTCAAACGAGCCGTCAGGACTTCAATCTGGTTGGGATGTCACAACTCTATTATACATAGGTAGAAAGTGGTGTTACAGTGCTGTTACAGTCGTTCCCCGACTGCAATGACGGTGCAGAGAGCACAGATACCTGCAAAAACACTGACTTATCAGAGCAGACTGGGCTTTTTCAGGAGGGGGGCTTAAAGAGATGGGTGTTAAAAAGGAGCATTTCAGACAAATGGTAAATACAGGTATATTCAGACAGATAGTATGAGGAAAAATAACGTTTTTTGAACATTAAAGCAAAACATGTTCTAGTAGAAACCCAAAAATACAAGTATGAACCTGAAAATGAGCATGATATGGGACCTTTAATTTTTACCTTTTTTCTACATTGATGGAATACACTATACACTGTGAATAGCACAAATATCAACCTGGAATTAGTTTTATTTATTCAATTACCACACGTCACATGTAAATGTAGTGGCCAAGCTCTTTCCATATGACTAGTATGAGCAGCAGTTCCGGCAAATTCTTAATTAGAATGAAATTAAGACAATTATAGCACTTGAGAATCCCAGCCTGTTCTGTGTTTACGTTCTGTCCTGTCATCCTCCCACATGGACAGACAGAGAGGATAACAGGGCAGATTGGTAACTAAGTGCCAATCAAGGGCCAGGAAGCCTGTCAGAGGGAGCTGTAATTGCATGTCTTTTAAACAAATAGTTACTTTAACTTGAACCTGTGGAGGTGCTCAGTGTAACGATACAGGAGAAACTGCCACTACTTTTCACATCTATCCAAGCTCGACCCTATTGACAAGTTGTGTCTTACATCAACCGGTTAACGTCCTCCCCTTCCAACTGCATCTAAAGGCTAAGATGTTTCTTTTTTTATATTTTCCATATACTGCCAAAGCAACTATTTTAACATCTGGAAGTCATCCCCCCAACCCAGGCCTCCATTTGCTGACTGCAATAATTTGGTTTATAAGTAGTTCCCATGGAGCAGTCCTCACAGGGACAATCTGCACTGAAAATCTATCAGCTCCATCATCTGTGCCACCGAGACGTCCCAGGATCACCGCTACAGGCGCTACATATCAGACGACTGTTAAAACGTTGACTTCCTCCAACGTGTAACTTAAGACAATGTCCAATCTGGTGAGCGCGACCCCCTTAAACGTGGTAGAAAAGAGGCGTGTGATCAAGTCATAGCTCAGAAATGCAGCATGTGTTCCTAATCAAGGCCGTCTGTGGACCTGGTTGGATTCACATGTTTGGACGTTTCAGCTTTGGTAGAAAACAGCCCATTTGTTGCGATGTCAGTGATGTGGCAACAACAACTGGAACCAATTTGGATAACCGAGTGACCTCATGCAGGTTTTTTGATTTGGAATACCAGATTTTTGCTTTCTGCTCATGCATTTCTCTAAGAGAGAGGGGGGGGGGGGGCGTTTTGAGTTGATTTGCATTTTTTGGCTGTGATGAATATCAATAACCTGGTGATGATGGGACAAATGTTACAAACTGAAGCAATCCACTGGGTTCACAAAGTGTTTAGGCTCTTTGATGTAAGACGCTAAGTGGCATCTTTGAAGATGTTTTACAGCTATGTCAGCGTGTGGGAGGAGCAATGTTCAACACACACACATTTCTATCTCAGGCTAAAACTGTTTGCACAGACTCCTGCTTTCTGTCATTAGAGTCAGTGATCTATTGCCGTTTCCTTTTCCATGATTACATCCCTAAACCTTACTCCAAATATGATTGGAAGACTTCTGCTTCTTCCACTACAGGTTGTAGGTTCTGTATGAGGGATGTACTATAGTATATTTCATCCTAGTAATCTATACTGGCGTCACCATTTCCAATTTTGAGCTTAAAGTCTGCTACTTGATCTCATTTGCCAACTTGTGTTCTTTTGCAAACTTTCCGCACATGTGCAGCCAGCCATATGACTTTCATTTTGAGCTGTGTAACTGTATTGACTGAAAAGAAAAATTAACATTTGTTTTCAACAGTTTTAAATCTTCAAAGAACCATATTTGCTTTTGTAAATTCCACTAAAGATATGGTTCCTCAGATCTCTTTACAATAACATCCATGTCCTCAACATAGACTTTTGCAGACTTCTTTTTATTCTTTAGAAGAGACTTTAAAACTTTTGTTGATTGTTTACTGAGACAATGAGACTGCTTGCATCAACATTCAACCACACTCAATTTGAAGTTTCATCTTTCCATATAAAGGTCCCAATTACATGGGGTGACATTGGTAATTGTAGCCATGTGCAATTGCAAAATGCCAGTGCTGCTCAGCGTTTTTTAAGCAGTTTGAGTCAGCCCTGTCTCAATAACAATAGGTTCCCCTTATAACTAAACTGCATTCACAATTACGTTTTAAAGGTCCAGTGTGTAACGTGTTTAGTTGTTCATTATCAGAATCTGTGCTGCCCGTTCACAAACTTGTCCTTTTTCCATGAATATTTACCACCGTCATCAATTCCAAGTATTTCACATTTGCATTTGCATGAACTGGGGTAGACGCTCCATATTCATGCTCCATCTTGACATACGTTAGCCAGTAAGGGACATACAGGACGTACTGCTCCGCCTTTCGCGTTTTCGCTGTCACATGATAAACTCACAGGTGATGCTAATGCTGCTAATGGGTATCGTAGCTTCCCGGCCCCGAGCAAGTTTGAAGAAGGAAACAAAATCCAAATTTCAGGAACCGGAGTCTTCTTCTTCGCCCAGAAAAACAACAACTTATTACCACTATTTTTACACCATTTCTTGGGAATTTATGGTCAATAAAGCTCATTTAGCCTATATGAAATTATATCATTTTTGAATAAAACAGCAGAATGTATGAATTATTTTGACTAATATTTAAGATCAGAGGATGTTTGTGGATAATGACAGACTGTCAAAGTTAAATCAGAAAAATGCTATAAAATAAGTTAAACACCTAAAAGTCAATACAATTAGTGAACTGATCCTTAATTTGACTTGTGAAGAGCAATTCGAGGAACCATCCATGTTACTTTTGGGCAATTAGGTTGAAAGAAACCAACATTTCTGCTATAGAAACTTTGAAAACGGGTCAAATTTGACCCAAAGACAACATGAGGGTTAACATAGTCTTGCATTGTACAAGCCTATTTCCATACCGGTTTGTCAGTGCTGGAGTGGTCTGGCTACTATTCTCGGATGGAGCAAAAAAAACGCTCTGGCTTGTTTCTATTTCTTTAAGCCAATCACAACCGCTGTGGGCGGCGCTAAGCTCAGATAGCAGAAATAGTGAGAAAGGAGGGACATGTCAGGCTTTATCTCAGCAATGTACATCCGCTTAGCCATACCGGGTTTAATGTGATATTACCATGATATTTGTGAGGGTCTTTGTTGAATTGTTGAGTGTGTTTCATGCTGTTCTCACAGCCCCTTATTGGTGGTTATATTTTTCTATTCAAACTAAGCATACTAGCCAAAGAAATAGTTACAAATGTGGATTGTAAAACGCAAAAAAAGATTCAGCATATTAAAAACCAGTCCATACTAACTGGTCATTGTGTGGAACAAGCCATGAAAGCCCCCCCACACACACACACACACACATGCAAATTGTCTCAAAGCGCTGGTGAACCATATTTTCCCTTAGTCTACAAAAACCATGAACTTTCCACTGTTTTTATTTGGTCGAAATGAAATCCCCTCACCCACCACTATTCCATGGAAAGAAGCCTGCAACAGCACTGTGCTGTTCCACATGGACAAATATGGACGGAGACAGGATGGAGAATCTGATTAGAACAGAGCCACTTAGAACTTTATAACTACATAACGCAAACATGCATTAAAAATACAACAAGAAAACATGTTTCCCAGGTCAGAACAGCAGAAAGCTATAGAGCTTGGGACAGTTGTATATCCCTTCACTGTCTGGTAAAGTTTCCTTTTAAAAGTTTGATTAATGTCCATATATAATTCAGTGAGAATGTGAGAATTTGTCAAATGCCAGCATTAGTATTAGAGCTAAATAACTTCTTTAAGCCTAAACGTTAAAGTTAAAGTGCAACACGATCAGTGTGAGACAAGTTTTGGGGCCTAACCTGCATTGACTACAGGGTGGCGCTCCATCTGGTGCCCCAATACCGCACGACTGTGTCTGCATTACGTGAAACCGATCCTAAAGAGTTTAGCCAACTCATTTTACTTAATGATATAATGAAAGAACTGGTTAAAGTATCTAGAGGGAATGACCGCTTTAAAAAAAAAAAGAACAGTACTGTGTGTGCTGCACGGCTTGACTCCACGCTCCATCAGGGGCCCATCAAATGAACTTTCCAGTGCTTAGTGCGGCCCATGACATCATACGTATAGAAACAACACAAGTTCATGTGACAACACAAGACCTCAAACGATCCAGTCGGAAAACGAAAAAAAGAGGGGGAAGCACGGTTGAAGTAAAACAAGAACATTCAGGTGTTCCAGCTCTTGGCGTTGCCAGCTAAAGACATCAGCAGTACACCGAGTGAGAATCCAACAGCATCTCTCCTTCTCATGTCTCCTCACATCTGGCCTGAATTAACATGCAGGCTGCGTTGCCTCAGAGGCGCGTGAGCTCCGGTGCTGAAATTCTTTTTGCAGATGTACAATGTAGTCCGAAGGGGGGGGGGGTTGTGGTAACACTTTAATGAATGTTCCAAAGTGGTGAAGTATTGCAGAAACCGCAAAAGGTGTTCATTTCCCCTCCTCTGCACATTTCCAGTGCCTGAGGGTGACATCACTTGCAATCACTGACAGATGTCCACCAGGTCTGTTTCCTGACTTACATGGCTTGTTTGAATTGCAGATAATCCACAATAGAGCTACTCTCATCTCTTTTTAAATCTTCTCTAAGCTAGTCTTCAATAACCACGTAAGGTTGTGTCATCCCTGCCAAAGATCTAACTTACATGTTCCATGCACTACACTACATTATCAGCTGCTATCCAAATTGGAAAAAGGCAATTCCTAACAAGGCGATTGAGCAAATTGAGTTGTCATGTACGAGGAGACTTCACTCTGGCACAAAACAAATCCAATGCAGGAAGGAGGAAATTAACAAATCGGTCTCATTTGTCTTATCAAAAATGACTTCTCCCTTAATTTAGTGCACACTTAATGGAGTTTCTGTTGCCTAAAACCACTGGGCGATAAAAAAAGGAATTTGTGCAACTTAACCCAACTGCTTGTACAAGCACAAACAAGAAGTCCAAGCTAATGTTCCGTTAAATCAAAGGGCAACCATTAGAAACCTTCACACAGTATACTCAACAGCAGTTAGGCGTTAAAATAAACAGCAGAGGGGCTTCACTTACCACTGTTCCCGTCTTGACATGTAACAATCAAAACCTGAGCTACGGAGACTACCAGAAAAAAGAAAGTCCTTAAATGCACAGAGCTCATCATGTCTATAGAAAAGACATGAGCCGTCCTCGTGCGTAAAGCAAGGGGGGAAAAAGGATGAAAAGGCACAAAAAAAATAAAATGCTCAGGTTATCACTGCGCCACCATGAATACAAGAGTAGCTCTCCTTGTAAGCAGCAAGCAGACCCAGCCCAGACTGCGTGAGTGCTTTTTTTGTGTAGTTACAGCTTTAAATGAGAAGAATGCTGGCCAGCCTAATTTTCCTCCCCCTTTTGTCAGCCCTCTCCCATAGCCATCCTCTCACAGGCTTTTGTGGCTATGGGAGAACTACACCCATGTTCACAAGTTCTCATACTTTCCAGTCTTTCTTTCTGTCTGTCTAGTTATCTCACAATGTACTAGTCTTTAACTCCGGTTCACAGTAAAAGATGCAAGTGAACAGATAAGGAAAAATGACTTTGGTTTGTTTGGAGGTGTCACTGATTTTTTTATTTTTATTTTTTCTTCAGAAGTGGTTGCTAAGCACGATCATAAAACAGCTGTTTTATTGCTGTCTCTGGGGCACCAAACAAGACACAGTATTAGCTCAGAGTCCCTTTTTTTTACTGGGCAATTAAACATAAGAATAGAGTTTATAACTGCTGTTTTCTGAGGAGAAATTGTAGTCAAGGAATTATAGCATATGTCGATTTGTTTGCTTATAAAATAAGGGGTGTCTCTTTAGTTGCCCTGTTCTTAGTCAAAAGTGCAGAAAGAGAGATAAAAAGCAAACTGTGTGTGTGTGTGTGTGTGTGTGTGTGTGTGTGTGTGTGTGTGTGTGTGTGTGTGTGTGTGTGTGTGTGTGTGTGTGTGTGTGTGTGTGTGTGTGTGTGACAGTCTCTGTGGGTGGCCACGAATGTAGGTGGTCATGATAGGGAATCCAGAGTGTAAATTTAGAGACAGGTCTGAGGTCAACACCTCTTGACTTATGGTGAGAACATGGAATCCGCCCACAGTGCTAATACCAGTTTGAAATCTGATTAGAATCCAATGTTTTAAATAACTAAGATCAATATTAATATATTATACTCTGTCAGATTATTGTGATGCATATTGCGTCAGTGGGAAATACCAATAAGGCTATGTCTAAAATTCTCAATCTGGACCCTAACTAAAGTATATATACAATTGTTCTGTCATTGTTGTCATGTAATCCAATATCCAATATGGTGCAGGATTAAGACCCAGACATATAAAGTTTATGGATTCAACTCTTAATTTGACCCCACCTCTGTCAAGTGAGACAGCTTGAAATGAAGAGCCATTCCTTTTTTCTCCCAAAAGACATGAAGGAATCTCTTGTAGTTCAGTTCTCTAAGTCACTGAAATGGCTCGTAAAGAAGCCACAGAATCACTTTTTTGGAAAAATAGACGTAAGAGGGGAAAAAAAAAGACCAGAGGAAGGACTCTGTAAAGAGCATTTCTTTCATTTATTTTCTCTGTTTTGTTTCATTCAGTTGTGGCGAATCATTTTTGAGAACAATATGTTCTCCTTACATACCTGATATTACCATCAGTTTACGCTTATTCTATTTTGGACAATTGGGAAATCTCCATTTAGAGATGTAATAGTATATAGTAACTGTGCACACATTTTTCTAAGCTGTAAGTTCATAGTTTGACAAACATAAACACACATTTAAATCTATGTGCAAATTCATTTCAAATAAAAGTTATTAATATTCGACTCATTAAAATGACACCAAGGTTTTTTTGCCCGAGTTTTACCGCACACAACTAACGCTCAAGCGTATGACAGGAAACAGCTGTGTGCCATGTTCACAAGGTGCTAAAGGCATCGGGTGATTGGCTTTTTTCTTGGTCTTTGAGAAAGAAAGGAATGCTGTGTGTGTGTGTGTGTGTGTGTGTGTGTGTGTGTGTGTGTGTGTGTGTGTGTGTGTGTGTGTGTGTGTGTGTGTGTGTGTGTGTGTGTGTGTGTGTGTGTGTGTGGTGTGTGTGTGTGTGTGTGTGTGGGGGGTTCAAGAGACTAGAGCAGAGCTAATGAGAAAGACAGCTGTTTTGTCGTTGGCCCTGCCCACAACACAAACGGGTCAGCCAAGAAGAACAAGAAGCATCCGTTGTATTTTCTGAGGAAACATTGATGAGAAAAAAAGGAAACCTCACAAACAAACTGCAAATTCTGCCAGTTGTCGCCTGCTGCCAAATATGTTGTCATTATAGAGAATGTTGTGGAGGGAAGCTGCTCTGGGAATCAATTTGTTTTTTGTCCCCTGCTGGTCTGATTGCAAACCGATCGGTTGGAAAGTAAACAGCATAGCCGCATTCGGAGCCAGTGCACCTGGCTATTTGTTAAGCACTGGTACTGCTAACATAACAGGCAAAATGAAACTCAATAAAATGATGTTCATAATGCAAAGGTTTTGCCTGCACAATGTGCATCGACGTCTTGGTTGATCCCCATCTGATAGGCAGCAGATCAATCTACAACTCCTGGTTTCCTTTTACATAAAGGCACAATCCCAAACATTATGCTGTCATCACTAACAATAATTCAAAAGAGAGAAGGAATTTTTTTGATTCAGATTTCCGGGAGGTTGGAGATAATTATCCTGCTCTGCTTCCTGCCGTAAAAGATTTCAAAAGCTTGTTACAGTACAGCAAAGTAGCAGTTACAGTAACATTAGCTAGGCACAGTCAAAGAAATGCTTAACTGTTAGCAAATTGTTTGAGGAATAATAACACTAGGTACCAAGATTCAGGAGACTTTATGTTAGAGTTAGCTACAGGATTAACAGGTAGAAGGTCTTTTAACTTTAGATAGATAGATAGATAGATAGATAGATAGATAGATAGATAGATAGATAGATAGATAGATAGATTTTGGTACCGAAACCGGTTCCACTATGGAACAGATTCCTACGCAACCGGTAGGAATCGGACCGGATTAGAACGCAAATTTCGGTTCCTCATTTCAGTTCCACTTAAAGTGTCGACTGAAATATTTTCCCTCTGTCGCTCCAAAACGGACGTAAAAATATCACACTTTCTCTGTAGTCTACCGTTAGCTAGCTATCGTAAATGTAGGCTACTTTTAAAATGCCATATTTTCCTTCTGGGCTCACCAAAACGGACGTAAAAGCATATTAACCATTCACTGCACGTGATCGCTAGTAAACACATTACACTTGCTCTGCTAGTCTATCGTTAGCTAGCTAGCTGTTAGTGTAGTTAAAAGGCCTAAAGCGAAGCGGTCAGAAGTGTGGCTGTATTTCATTGCATTCATGTCATTTTTCAGTTTTTCAAGAATCGGTTAGGAATCGGAATCGTTTTAAAAGTACCGGTTCGGCATCGGAATCGTAAAAATCCAAAAGATACCCAACTGGATGGATGGATAGATGGATACATAAATTTTGATAAAATTTGGCATGCCTGGCCGAGTGGCACTATATCCATGGTATTAAAAGGGGGATTTAATTCTTGCATGTTTTGTTTTGTTGTGCATGATCAAAATACATCCCCCCCCCACCCCACCCCACACCCCCTGCTTTTTCCCCAAATCATACCCTAGATCAATAGAGGACTTTGCAAATGGTATGTTTTGAGGGACACTGGCAACAACAGCCCACACAAGCTATTGCATAGAAATTGTTGGTGATCCAATTTTTTATAAAGCTGCTGTAGAAGGAAGTAGCAAGCAAAAACTGCAATGGTACAATTGGCATCATCCTCCATTTCACTCCTCCATCTCCTCCCAGAGAATTCAACTCCTCCTATTGGCCGTTTTTTTAGTTCTATAACTGTGCTTACAACATACTTCCCACATTCTCCTCCTCTAATGTGATGTTAAAATGTCTCTTTAGCGGAAATCAATGGCTGCACTAGTTACAGAAAACTTATGTTACCGTGATGTTGGATACAGGCAGTTTTTAATAAAAGATATCCTAGGTTCACATGGATCTGATGGTATTGACAGACACGGGTGCTTCTTTGATACGATCCCAAATAACCTTAGCTTTGGACTGAAACAGAGAATGGAAATAATAATCAAGGTCTCCAAGGTTACGCCTGCCAAAATATTGCAATAAACAGACTCTGCAGCCAGAGCTCACACACCATCAGCAAGCTCACTATTCCTAGGACAAAGTAGCCTTCCATAACCAAAAACGAACATAATCTTCACATAGGGTTTTCAACGATCCCAATTTAATCCACAAGACAGAATTCCTTTTACTTCTGTTGCTTTCTTGTAAACTAAACTATTGGACAGGAAGAACGCTGGGACAGATGGAATGCACATGCAGTCCATTGTAAACTGCAGAACCCCATGTTCCATTCAGAGTATATGGTGCTGTCAAACTATCACACAGAGATAAAAATAAATAAACCTCTGTAGCTTTTGTACTAATATTTGACGGCTGTACTATAATGGTCATAATAATGATGTCGTCCTTTCGAAACTCCTTCCGAGACCATCATAAAAAGATGAAACGGAGAATAAAAGAGCATCAATAAGAATAATTAGTACAATATTGGACAATTTTGCAAGACACGTGATTACTTTCAATGCCAAGGTGTTTCTACATTCAGTGCTATTGTACATTATGGACAAATTCCATGGAATTCTGCTCTGTGACAATAACCCTTAAGGCCTTTGTTGCATGTCATTCCCCATATCTGCGGCTGTGTCTAGATGGTTACCCAAGATTTGCGAAAGTCTCGCGAGATGGTTGAGGTTAGCATTGACCTTGAATAGTTAAGGTTAGGAAAGGTTGTCGGGCAGCAGGTCTTACAAGAGTATCTGTGACTTTTCATAAATATAAGGTTACCATCTAGACACAACCCATTTCTGTCCCTCTAATTACCTGTCATCTCTCTAATGTTGGCTGTCTAATGAAGACACAAAATGTCCTCACAATAATCATATTGGGTATTCTTACAGATTGAGGCTGTTCCAGTTTGTACATTCTGACCACAAATGCATGATTACCCTTTAATGTTGGGGAGTTCAAGAAGAAACTTATCGGCAGACCAATGGGTATATTCCAGAGTGCAAGGAGTCCAAAATGTAGGTTGGAGCTATGCCATTAACCACTATGTATGTGATTAGGAACATTTTATAAAAATCAATTCCGAATTTAGGTGGTAATATGTCTATCTTTGGCATTTGTTAAGGACTGGCTGTTGTGTTTTGGGCCAGTTGTAAGCAGCTAATGCCAGATTAAACAGCTGGAGTAGTTTTGGCGAGATGAAATGAAAGCATGATCTCAGTTTGTCGAAGATAGGAAAGATCTCACTGAGAATATATAGTGTTGTGGATACATGTGTGTATATTTGCCTTAAGTTTTGTATTGTTAAATGTGATCCAGATGATAAAATCACACAAAACCTTTGCTTTGTTGCACTGAAAGTGAAACTCCTGAAAGAGCTGGTTGGACAGGCAGAGACAGGCAGAAAGCCTTGACAGAATTCTCCCAGGCAATGTAAGTTGTGAGCGGACTTCCTACAGTGGAAAAACCTCCCCTGTACTATCTCTTACTTGTACTTCAACAGTCCTCCCTCCACTCCAAACTAAGCCTAAGTCTCTGACTGCCAAGCCTGTGATGACTTTCCCCTCTTTCCTAACATGTAGTTTCATGGTCTTGGCTCATCTGCTAAAGTCATTTTGCCCCCCTCACACCTATTCCCCCTCTCCCAAACCTAGAAGACTTTTGAGTCCACTAAAACAGTAACAGGAAAGTCTCATTTTCTTAACAGAACGAAACTCATGTCGAAGGTACACAATGTCCAACACAAACAATATTCAACTCCATTTTCCACCTCCATACTATATGATGTGTTGTAAAGCTGTTCTGGTGAAACAACAGCCATGTGCCTGTCAGCAGAAATGATACAACATCTTTTTTGGTAAAGATTAGGACAGATCTGTCTTTCTGATTCATGGTACTTATCCTCTATTGTCAAATGGGATCCATGAGCCTCTAGGGCTCAGTGAATGTTGAATTACAAAAGCTGTATTACTGCTTTCATTTAGAAACACTTCGGAAAATGAACATTGCCTTGTTATTGATCTTAAGTTCTTGTTTTCTCACTGTAAGTGAGGATGAAACCGTGTTCTCACCAAATTAGCTTCTTTGAGCACTTAATTCAAAACTCATCTGGACTGCAGGGGGACTGTTGTTTTTAGCATGAAGCACATTTCCGGTGAAGGAAACCTCGTAACGTATGGCAGGGGCCCTCCTCAGTGCCCACATCTGAACGCCGCATGCTGCAGTGAACCCTGGGTTGACTTTCTTTACCCCAAAGAGAAATTAATTGTTTCCTCAGTGTTCCTGCTGTACTCTTGACACAAGGGCACAGTATTCTGAAGAATTACTATGTCTAAACTTTACTCTGTCAGGTAATACAGTACTGAACCCTGCAAACGTGTTAGCAAACAGTTGTCTATTTACACATCCAGCAGACCCAAAGCAATATTGGCATGAAATTGGCGTCATTAGATGCGATTTGTGAAAAAAGAATTAAATCCCCCTTTCAATACCATGGATATAGTGCCACTTGGCCAGGCATGCCAAAACACTTAAAGGTCCCATGACATGGTGCTCTTTGGATGCTTTTATATAGACCTTAGTGGTCCCCTAATACTGTATCTGAAGTCTCTTTTATATAGACCTTAGTGGTCCCCTAATACTGTATCTGAAGTCTCTTTTATATAGACCTTAGTGGTCCCCTAATACTGTATCTGAAGTCTCTTTTATATAGACCTTAGTGGTCCCCTAATACTGTATCTGAAGTCTCTTTTATATAGACCTTAGTGGTCCCCTAATACTGTATCTGAAGTCTCTTTTATATAGTCCTTAGTGGTCCCCTAATACTGTATCTGAAGTCTCTTTTATATAGACATTAGTGGTCCCCTAATACTGTATCTGAAGTCTCTTTTATATAGACCTTAGTGGTCCCCTAATACTGTATCTGAAGTCTCTTTTATATAGGCCTTAGTGGTCCTCTAATACTGTATCTGAAGTCTCTTTTATATAGACCTTAGTGGTCCCCTAATACTGTATCTGAAGTCTCTTTTATATAGACCTTAGTGGTCCCCTAATACTGTATCTGAAGTCTCTTTTATATAGACCTTAGTGGTCCCCTAATACTGTATCTGAAGTCTCTTTTATATAGACCTTAGTGGTCCCCTAATACTGTATCTGAAGTCTCTTTCCCTAAATTCAGCCTTGGTGCAGAATTACAGCCACTAGAGCCAGTATGTGCCATTTCTGTGTCTGTAGCTATTGAGGAGGAGAGAGAGGGGGGGCAAGGTGGAGGTTGGGGGTGTGGCCTTGACCAACTGCCACTTTGCTCGTTTGAAAGCCATGATGTCTCTCTCTCTCATGGGTGGGCCAAATTCTCTGGGCGGGCAAAGCAGAGAAAGGGAAGGTAACCTTGCTCCTTATGACCTCATAAGGAGAAGATTCCAGATCGGCCCATCTGAGCTTTCATTTTCTCAAAGGCAGAGCAGGATACCCAGGGCTCGGTTTACACCTATCGCCATTTCTAGCCACTGGGGGACCATAGGCAGGCTGGGGGAACGCATATTAATGTTAAAAAACCTCATAAAGTGACATTTTCATGCCATGGAACCTTTAAATATGCACTTCAATATTCAATGGAAAATAATCTGAAAATTAAATTTCACTGGTACCTTGACCCAGAAAACAGTCGTTCGTTCCTCTACCATCCATGGCCCCTGAAAGGACCGTCATCTGGCGGTGTCTGTAGCCGGCTCACAGTCACCTATAGGCGGCTAAACAACTGTCCCGGAGCTCTGTAGCGTTTAATTACAACCGGGATATATAGACCAGAAAGGGGGAAATGGAGCCAACGCAGAAGTAGCAAAAACCTGCATTTCTTTGAACGGCTGCTTGAGGCTGGCTCCAGAAGCAAGGCCCCTTTGACCCCTATGTTAAATTGTCCTTCTGCCCAGGCTTAAAGTTATACATAATGAAGGGGGTGGTTGCTTTTGTGACCGGTAGGCTGCCGTGACAGGAGATGAGCACAGACTGTAGGCTTTATTCAGCCCGTCTCAGCTCCATCCACGATCCACGTCTTTGCCCATTTTTGGATTAGGGGGCGTCAGGCACTGCCAAGATGGCGATGGCCGGAGCCACCGGTAGCCGCCCCATTTGAGCTTCATTTTGGCTCTTCAGAAACCTATTGGTGACATCAAGGAGACTACGTCCATATTTTATACAGTCTATGGTCTCCACCAACTCCTAAGAAATTATGTTAGTTTGCTAGATGCTCCTGTTACCCAGCTAGTGGCTCTCTTTGACTACCATTTCGGTATTTGGCATGTAGCATACAGTGGGTTTATCAGTGCTTTTGTACTAGAAACATCTGTCTTTTGCAGTTGGAAACAAGGTTCTCGAGAGCTGAATTAAAAAAAAAAGAAAACCATTGCGTGAAAGAAGTTAAGTAGACCTGGGAGTGACAGCAGAATTGGATAATAAATGTTTGTGGTCATCTTCAACAAGGGACCCCTTCCACATTACCCAACAAAACGGTCTCTTGATAATAATTTTTTTTTAAATTCAGTGCAGCTTTAAAGTTACCCTCTGTAGTTTTTGACCACTGGTAGCGCTATGAAGCACTTTTCATATCAGCAGGTGCCAGTTTTGTTTGTCTTGTGCATTTGGGGTAAACAATACAGTTTTCAAAATGTTTAAAAAATCCGCTTTACAAATGTTTTATGAGGAAGAAAATGCTTTTACCACATCTGCTAAACTCCAAAGATACACACAATGAGTTTTGGTGAGTAACACTGAACATAAACATAACTTTTGACAGCTCACAAAAAAACCTTCACAGGGCCCCTTTAAGGGAGTGGACGTCTCAGTTGGCTCAAGCCAATTATCTGTGTCCATTTAACCTCTATTTTCACAGCCCCTTCGCTTACTTCTCCTGACAACGGTGGTTTTGACTTTGTAATAGTGATGAATGCTCTTGAATAGATTGTCTAGAAGCTACCAGAACAAGTCCCAACAAAATGAGCAACCAATAGGAATGCCGAGTGACAAATGAGAAAACGAAGCCATAACACAACAGTCATCAGTCACAGTCTCAAACAAGCTCCTCCAGGCGGATGGCGTGCAGATCTGGGGAAGGGATTTCCTCAGTAATGTGGGAGGACTAACATGGGAAGTGAGCAGAGCATCTCATTTATGGCAAAAAATAAATGCACTTCAGTGGAGAGTATTTTTAAAAGCAATCCATTTCCCAGCGTGTGTCAGGATCTGCTTGTATAACACATAAGTCATGTGCTGTAGATCATTATTGCAAACACATATTTATGATGTAACATTGAGAGATAATGAAGAAACCTGCCTTCTATCTTCAACATGGATGGGGAGTACTTTTTTTGAGGTTGACAAAATCAACGCAACATAAGGATGTAGCGTTGATTTTGTCAACCTCAAAAAAAATCATTCCTGTCACCATCTATAAAACTGTACAACAATTGATAGCTTTGTGTGAGATAACTTTCTCATTACCTCACACATTACAGTATTGCACTATTATGCTACATGCTCACTGTTTACTTCATATATAATATTATATATATTATTTTGTTATATATACTATGTATGTAGGTTGTACATTTTTATTCTACACTTGTATATAGATGTACATTTTTTTCATTCCTCTAAATATATTTTATATAGTAGTGTGTGTATGTCCCTGTAACATGCTACTGTATTTCCCAGTTTGAGATCTATCTATCTATCTATCTCTCTCTCTCTCTCTCTCTCTCTCTCTCTCTCTCTCTCTCTCTCTCTCTCTCTCTCTCTCTCTCTGAACTTAAGTGGTGGCAGTAGCTTAGAGACTGTCATTAAGGCCTGAAATGGTTAGACATAATAATTACACATACATCTATCATGATCTAAGAATTCTTGAAAATATTACAACCCCAATCATTTGTGTGCCTACATATTTAATGAAATACTTTCCTATCCTTGAAACGCTAGTTTCAGGATGGGAGGTTGCACTGGTGCCAGATAGCTTCAGCTCTTCAGTGCTTTGCCTCTTTAAATGAGCAGGAACAGTCAGAGAACGGGAACAACCAGAACAAATAAGTGGTATAAAGGTTTTCGGAGTGGCCTAATGTCTGACCACATGTACATTTGGGTTTACATGGTTGTGGGGAAATGATTTGCACCTTGTGGAAAATGTGAGGAGGGCTGAGGCCACTGAGCATGAGTCATTGGCCAGCTATCTTTGAGGGGGATGGAAGTCCTGCCTTTGAGTGCCGGACTCAGACATTTGTTTACTTTCCAGACAGAGGAGCTGAGAGGCACAAGAAGGGGGAAAATGGCGGACAGGAACGTCACGTTACACATTTCAGTGTTACAGGCAATGGTTTTGATACTAAATAATTAAAGCGTGTATTGTGAAAGTTTCTTTTAATTTTGCACAGTGAATGAAAAGAAGACAAAATACAAAAAATGTTGACTGTCTACATGCGAACACTGGCAGAGATGCTTGATAATGTGAGGACACTAAACGTTTTAACAATGCTACTTTGGGCTCTGTGCACTACTCAGATTGTACACGTCATCATTGCACTCAACGTTTAAATTAGTTTGAGCTCTCGAAGTGTTTTAAATCAGATCACTGCAATAGTTCCAGTTAATCAGTTATATAAATGAAATCATGACTAGTTCTCTGGCTCAAAAGATGG
The DNA here is from genome assembly GCF_004354835.1 of Perca flavescens. NCBI lineage: Eukaryota > Metazoa > Chordata > Actinopteri > Perciformes > Percidae > Perca > Perca flavescens. The sequence continues at coordinate 31,714,573 of NC_041341.1, forward strand.
GGCGGCTCAGACTTTTTGTCATGTGTAGACAGCCTTAATAGAAACCCCGATGCTTTCCTAATAAATTACATTGAATGATAGAAATGAATGTCAATTAAAAACAATTTGTGCAACAACAGAAAAAAGATACTATCACGACTCTATAAAAAATGGCTTCTCATACTCAATAGTCATCAGGGTTTTTTTTTCAAGCAGCGGTTGTCTTCTGGATGGCGTTCCCATTAGATCATGGCTAGTCAGAGGATCTTAGTGGCTGAAAGAGAAACGAGATGCACCAGACTGGGGAAAGTATGACTACCTCTCAGGAGCTCGTCCAACTCTTCAGTGAGATGTGAGACACCCACTGTGAGCAGACATCAGACAACTTTACAAGGACCATGCATCTTAGCATATGGTGACACTTCTCATGGCATTCAATAAGTCTTATATATCAAATATTGTGTATTTGAAAGTGTTAATGTCAAAGAGAATGAGTAGAGAATGAGCAGTTGGCCTGTCTTTTGAGGAAGGCGATCGTGACATATTTGTTTGATTGACATGAGTCTCAGCCTATCGACACTAATCTGCTGCATGACCCTCCTGCTTCACCCAAGTCTTCCCTTTTTTTGTTTTACTATGCATTTTATTTAAAATCTGAGACAGAAACTGATGCTTCACTTTCGAAAGATGTTCTCTTCTGAGAGAAATGCAAAGAAAAAAGTTGGTGGGATAGATTTTTCTTTACATAATAAGAAAAATATAATAAATGATCAAAGTTAACAGAGTGTAGGCTACAGATCATCTTTTTTATCCACTTTTTAAATAAAAAAAATATTTATCTTATTGATATTTTAGCTAGTGCTATGGAGGTCTATACTGTTCGGTTGGTCGGTCTAACATTTTTGTCCAGACTCAACAACAATCTGAATGTTTTTTTACAAGCAGTCATGTTGCCAAGAGGATGGAGCCTAACGGCAGAAACACACCGCACGCAGAAGCGCTGTGAACAGCCGTGAAGTGCCGTGAAGCAGAGCTATTTATATTTTGGCTTTGTGACCGGTGCGGAGAAATCGGCGGCTAGTATGAACAGCCAGGTGCGCGATCGGGCACAAATCTACGCTTCCTGGTGCTTTGCCGGCAGTGTGTTCCCAATTCAATTCAATTTTATTTATAGTATCAAATCATAAAAGAGTTATCTCGAGAAACTTTACAGATAGAGTAGGTCTAGACCACACTCTATAATTTACAAAGCCCCAACAATTACAGTAATTCCTTCAAGAGCAAGTATTAGAAGTGGCTATTGCGACAGTGGCGAGGAAAAACTCCCTTTTAGGAAGAAACCTCGGCAGACCCAGACTCTTGGTAGGCGGTGTCTGACGGGGCCGGTTGGGGGTGTGATGGCGATAATAGTCGCATTAAAGATAGTGGAACAGTGACTTTGAAGGTAGTCGTTGTAGTTCATGTCACAGCAGGACGTTGCGGGATGAAACGTGGCGCTACAGAGCATGGGTGGGTGTAGCAGACGCAGCGGGACGCGGCCGGGCGTTGAAGGGAAGAAGAAACATAAGGACCCAGGGGAGTAAACTCCCCAGAGCTAGGTTAGTAACAAGCAGTTCTGGGACAGGATGCATACAAAAGGAAACAAATGAAAACATTGATGAGAGGCTGTACTGGCCCGCCTCCCTCTACTCTCACTTTATTATTGATTATATCATCAATAAATCTGATGACTATAAAGAGAAGCAGGTGGGCCGGGTTAGGCGGACGCTGCAACTCCTCACTTCTTAACTATAACCTTTATCAAAGAGGAGAGTTTTCAGCGTCATGGCTTTGGTGATTCCCTGACTTTACCTCCAACACCACTATGAGGTTGACATTTTTGGTTTCTGGTTAGATTGCTGTGAAATTTGTTAGAGATATTCGCGGTCCCTGCTAAACATCTGACATTCCCATCAGCCTCAGCTGCACTTTGGTTTCAATGCTAATTAGCAAATGTTAGCATGCTAAACTGAGATGGTGAACTGTGTCAATATTACTATCAGCATGTTAGCATGGTCACTGTAAGCATCTTAGGCAACGTGGTGCTTGGAGCATAATGCTTAGTGCAGCCTCACAGTGCTGTTTTGCTATGTGATAATCATAACAATGAACACTTTAACAATTATATTGCAATGCACATTATTTTCCTGCTAGTGATGGATGACACATTACCATCATTCAGCAGGCCCAACACTTAGTTCAGAGCGTTGCATCTTGGCAGCTGCTATATTCATGATCATGAGAGTAAGATTCCCATTGATTTAGATGACCCTCTGACCCTCGTTCATCCATGATAAGGTATCTTGGAAACTACTGGCTGCATTTCCATGAAATTCAATGTGGATTTTCCCTGCCCACAGAGAAATACAAGTACTGTTTTTTCATGACATCCCAACCATTCCTCTTGCAAAGTTTCCACTGAGCTTAACAAATATCAAAAGCTAAATCAGAAATTGCAAAGCCTTAACTTTCCCAACCAAAGTATCAAGCTAAAGGCCTTTCCCCTGGAACAGGACTGAACTTGCATGTTTGTGAGTGCAGTGGAGGCTTTATGTAGGTTTAAAGCACTTTGCATTTCCTCGGGGCTTGCAACATGGCTGTCGAACTGTTTGGGAACCGGCAGGCAACCTGGCTGTTAGCGCTATGTCTGCGGATGTATAATGGGAGCTCAGACCTGACTTGAAGAGATGAAGAAATACTTGAGTTCATTACTTTTGAGCTTAATCTGACAAACTGTGTCCCACGGGCATCGGTCATGCAGGGAGAGTTGAAACAATGGCACCAACAGATGTGACTTCATGGCACAACAAAGCACTTCTTTAAATTACTGTTTTTCAAGAGGCACTCGTATAATCACCTAAAAGAAAGACAGTTCTCTTGTTATTTCAGCTGCACTTGTCACATTATTTTAAGTGTCCTCGTGCCCCTAAAGTAAGTTTTTCACAGGCTTTTCAACTGCAGTAAAATACATTGGTATTTACAGGCCCGGATTATCCATGAGGGCGCTTGGGCCAGGGCCCAGGGGCACCAACCATTCACAGCCAGTGGGGGGGCACCACATGACACAAGCTTTAACAATATTTTCCGTAAATTGTTATATTATTCACTTGAAATTGTTTAAGATCAAAAATATCATACATTACTCATTTATGAACACTAATTTCACAATAATAATAATAACAATAATAATAAATTATAAATAAATCAATATTACATGACCACTATCGCTCCCCCTCCCCGATCTGTCAGAGTTGAGTTGGTCCACAGGTACGCGCAAATGTATCATTTGGAGGATGGGGGGGGGGTTAACAATAACCAAAAGTGCCCAGTTTAACCCCTCCAAAAATGTTATCATAATAATCAATGTAAAATATTAATTGTTATAAAAAATTATAAGTGGTTGGCTTTCTTGATTAAATGTAAATGGCAAGCAAAGAAAAACATTTTTCACACAAACCCCCCCCAACTCTGGGTGAGAATTGGTTGCGCCCAAACCTCACAGCAAGGTGCACTTCGTGAGTTTATTCAGTAAGCAGAGAGGTGTAAAAGACCGGTCCACAGTCTGCGCTTCTTTTCCTAGAACTCGTATTTCTTTCAGAGGACTGTGTGCAATAAATCATTATTCTTAGATCTAATATTGATAGTCTTTTGTCCATATCTTATTCATTTTAGGTCTTTTTATTGTCATTAGCTGTGATGCTAAAACAGTTTTAGCTTTCCCATGATGCTTTTGAAAGTTTTTGAACAATCAGAGGAGTTGCTTTCAGGGCCCGTGAAATAAAGTCAGAAAAATACACATTTGACCGACCCACAATGCTACAATATATAGTATTGATTTTGGCTTTTTGAATTGATAGACATTTTGAATTGATAGACATTTGAATATAGTGCTCACTGCTCATATGCCTACATGTATGTATCTGGATAACTTAGTAAATTACATTTGAGAAATCCCCTTGATTATGTCTGATATTTTTGGCAAGGGGAAAGCAAGTGTTGTTTTCTCTTTGCATAATGAAAATGCTTTGTTTTTTGTTAGTTTTTTTGGCTTGTCTGCTGGGCTGATGTACTGATATGTATTGATTTTGACATTTTGATTTGAGTGCTGTGCTTTTTGAATTCAACATTTTGAATTGAGACATTTGAATATAATGCTCACTGCTTATATGCCTACATGTATGTAGTTGGACAAGTTAGTAAATTACATTTGAGAAATCCCCTTGTGTATGTCTGATGTTTTTGCCAGGAAGACAGCACGAGTAAAGGCGGTGGTGGACGGGGGCTTTTGAGGTATAGTGCCCAGGGGCACCACATTGTCTTAATACGGGCCTGGGTATTTACATCGGAATTTAAAAAAATTTATGTTTTAAGTAGTAATCATGTCATGGTGTGGCATGAGATCTGTATGTCTTATTGTGCTTGCTATATTTGTTTATTTATTTATTCATTTATCTGCATTGGCTAAAAATGAACTATCTAAATTTACTAAATTGAGCACGTAACGTGACATAACTTGACATCATTGCATCACAGACTAAGGTCCATAAAAGTCGTTTAACTTCAAAATGACAGTTGACTTTTGGTTTCACATGCGAAACAACCCAGATCTCCTGAATAAGGCCAAGCCTTCCTCCTTGAGCAGAATTTGGCGCTCTTATACTTTGGCACTCACTTCTCGTTTGTTCTTGTGATAATTACCAGAGCCACGAGAGGTCGCCACCTAATAAGAAACGTAATTGTGGGTCGTTATGAGCTACTTGCATAATCGACCTAAGCGGCCGTTTTCTGGGTGAGGGTGGGCTGCTCCTGGGGGATCCAAAGGCACTCCCAAGGCATGATCGAATACACAGTATAATCCATCCACTGTGTTCTGGGCCTGCCCCTGTGTCTTCTCCTACTTGGATATAGGGCTGGTTATCGTTAAAAATGTTTGATATCTGTACCGATACCAATACCGTGACTTCAATGCTGGTTCCGGAATGATACTTGTTTATAAAAAAAAATTTACAGTGTTTCCTTTATGTTGATTTAGTAGTGGCAGCCCGCCACGGCAAAATTTCTGCCGCCACGGTATCAGAAATAGGGCAGACACACAATAGGGTTTCCGCTATGTACATGTAGCAGCGGCGCTCCGCCGCTCCTTCAGCTGTTTATGAAAAGTCATAAATTCGTAATTACATGACTCTGCAGAGCCATCTACTCTACTGAACTCAAGCGGTATGTCATCCGCTCTCTCTCCTTTTAGGTTGAGCAAATGGAACCGTGACAGGACGTCATCCCTCGCGAAGGTATGGCAACCAAATAAACAACAGGGCGAGTACACTTGTCACTCAATCTTAAGCAAAGTGACAAACCGCAACGAAAGCCGCGACATGAAATCTGCACGCGGGTCCTGTGAAATATGACAGCTACATTGTGGACACTGAATTTGATGAATTTACTGTTTATCAGACCCCAGATGAGACAAGAAGCTAACGTTAGCGAAAACTGCGGTCCCTCTGCCTTTGACTCCCCGCTGCAGGAGAAGCTGTATTAACGTTACTGTTTGAAAACCGTTTTCCAGGTTAGTGGGGGTGCCTACCGCTCCAAACCAACATGAAAAACGTAGTTAGTAATGTTCACTCAGTGTTTTGTTTTGTTGTTAAACTGTGTGGTAACGGCACCCTACGGTACTGTCTATTTGCTGGATGGTTTCAAGGTAACAGTCGGTAGCTAACATTAGCAGATAAGCCCGTTGACAGCGACGTTATTGTTCATATTTTGGCACAATGTTTCTGACCGTAGTAGTGGCCATAGTGACTGAAAGTGTGATGTGAGATGCTAAAAAGAAACCACGTGCTGATTTCAGATAATGTTACTCTTTGACGTCCAACTCTGACATCCTGATCAGATGCTGTAACCCCCTAATCTGGCTCTTTTTTAAATGTGAAGAAGCAGTGGTTCTGAACCATTGTGCCTCTGGGTGTTAGAGGTTATTATCCTGTTCCTTAAGGCCCTGACGCACCAACCCAGTGTCAAAGAACTTGTGGCATTGTCCTGGTGTGTCAGGACCTTAGGGGTGAGGCCAAAGGCAAAAATGTGTCAATATATTTCAAAACATCCACAAAACATTCTCAAATTCCTCTTGCAGCTTATAATTTTTCTTCTTTGATCTGTATGTTTTAACTATAGTTAACAAAGTTTCTGTTACACTATTGCCTCCTTTTAACTCTGAAGTGCCGCTATAGCATTAGGTTTTTTTTGTTACTGATTATTGGAAAAGAGGCTGTTTTTGCTGAGCATACATTTTTTGAGTTTCTCTAGACTTCTTGGTACTGTAGTTTTCATGACTTTGCATGAGGTCATCATCAGCAAGTAAACTGCTGTGAATCCAAGCAAAGTGCGGCTTTTTTCCTCCACAAAGGAACTAACTACATGCCTCTCATTCCTAAATGCAATGAGTAATTGATACGCAAATACTTTTGGGGTATTTTAGGATTGATGCAGAAATGTACAAGCTCTAATTCAGCTAAATTAAATAATATCTTACTCCACCCACATATGAGCCTAAGTATCACCGTCTCACATTAAACAGTGGGAACAACCCTCTTAACCACCAGAACTGGTTTTACATGTTGAAAGATTCCATTTCATCTCAGCACTATGAGCGATTTGAACCTTTCACTTCCATTTCAAACCATAATATGCACAGAACCCTGGTCCAATTAGGAGTATTTGGTGTAATAGCAGAAGTAGTTTTCATCCAAGCCTCTGTGACCACAAACTGGGGAGCAATTCTGCATACGGAGGCAGAAAACTTCCAGGCTTCTTGGAGCTTGGGGTAATAAAGCCATCTCTCCATGCACTGCAGATGAGGTCAAATGAACTTCATAGTCCCCGGGAACGTGAATATGGGATGTTTTCCGTAATAAAAATAACACCTCAGGCTACAACTTTGCATCGGACTACAAGCCTCACTGTTAGTGGTTGTTTGGAACAAAGACATATGGTGCCACACTTTTTTATTTTTGCAGTAAACTTTTCAATTTAATTGTATTCATAGTGTCAAATCATAACATCCTAGGACACCTCACAGATAGAGTAGGTCTATACCACACTCTATAGTTTACAGAGACCCACCTATTTCCCCCAAGAGCATTTAGTGCGACACAAAACATCTTCCTCTTAACAGACAGAAACCTCAGGCAGACACTGGCTCTTGGTGGGCGATCTACTGACATATATGCTATTCTGAGTCTCCGAACCATCGTGAGTTTTTATTTTTGTATTTTTTATTTTTTTGTGGCCCTTTTAGGCCTTTAATTCCACAGGACAGATGAAGACATGAAAAGGGACAGAAAAGGGGAATGACATGCAGCAAAGGGCCACAGATCGGAGTCGAACCCACGGCCGCTGCGTCGAGGAGTATACCTCTGTATATGTGCGCCTGCTCTACCAACTGGGCAAACCCGGCCACTGTTATTATTTTTTTTTAACTGAAACCAAGACAGAGAAGTTGAAGTCAAAGGAACGAGGCTGGAGCCTTATTTTCTTATGAGAAAGTTATAGTCAGTAAGACAGGGATAATCACTAGGTATAAAACAAATGCAGGCACTCTGGTGATGTCACACTTTTATTAGGATGTGGGCCTTTTTCTTTCCACAGCCGAGGGGGAGAAAAAACTACCCGGCCGGCCCTCATATTCCAGTCTTCTACACTTCTACAGATGGGTAAACCACCCCTGTGTGTCTGGTGAGTGGGGGTCTCCTCTAACCCCAACTGGAATGCACCATAGTCATTTATCACTCTGAGGTCTGTGAGTCAAGAGGAAAGAAGAAGTATAATTCCCTAAGGGAAAAAATAACGTCCAACACCACTATGTGAAGCGTTTCACAATGAAGACTCACAAAATCACCTTACAAAAATACCATAGATGGTAAATGATTTGATATATTTGTTATCAACGGGAAAGACTAAAATGGAAACTTGAAACTACCTCTTTGCCTCAGCTCAGATATGGGGACTCAAGTTTGAGACTCCATAAAGCGTGAACAAGATTTATTGCTAGGTAACGTCTGGTGAGCTGACCCTAACCTCTAACCTACCTAACACGTGATACGTAACGTATCTGCTGCGTGCAGCTACACGTGAGAGAGGACAACAAACATGTCCACGGCTGGGTAATTCATTGTTTATTGATCCCCAGTGGGGAAATTACAATTAGAAATTACTACACACAGTACAAACTGTGTACAAATGGAGAGATGTCAGACTGAGTTGGCTGCTAGTGCTGGACCAGCACCCTGAGAGGTTGGGGGGTACGGTGCCTTGTTCAAGAGCACCTGGCAGTGCCCAGGAGGTGAACTGTCATCTCTCCAGCTACCAATCCACACTCTGTACTTTGGTCCGTACTGGGACTTGAACCAGCGACCCTCCGGTTCCCAACCCAAGTCCCCAGGACTGAGCTACTGCCACCACGTTAAAAGCTTTGGCTTTAAACACTTCATACAAGGGCCAAACAATAGAAGCACAAAATGCTAAATATGTGGTGAAACTGAGGTGGTAACATTGCTATTTCCCAATACGTGTAAAAGTTTTATTTATTGCTGGATTTTGATTGATCCAGCAATTTCGTTTGATTGTGTGCAAACTAAATGACTGTAGATTTGTCTCTGTTGTTCCATTCTGCTGATCTCAGTCTCATACGGTCCCATCTGAATGATGAACAACTAAAATGCAGTTGTTCAGCGATCGCCTATGAACTAATCACTACTTTTCTATGCAACCAATGTAACGTTTTTGACACTGTTTTACAGTATAAAGGATCAAATTTGATATTTATGAGAAAACCTTTTTAATGTCTTACCTTTGTATATTTGTGTAAAAAGTTTGTGTTACCTGTCTGGATGACTACAGATTGAGATGGGTTTTTTTTGCAGCGGTTTCTTCTCCATTTGGAAAACTACTTAGCTATCGTAATCTCAAAGCATTAAGCTGATGATCAAGGCAATCTTGGGGTTTTGAAAATACCTATACAGTTCAGTATTCTGCCTTTTTTTTTCTCTCCCTTTTGAGCATCTGATGAGTTGGTCCATACTTTTTGACAGGGGTTGGATACTCAAACGCACAGATTTTGGCCATTCTCTGTAATGTCCTGAATGGTATAAGTTTGCTCAGAGACTTGAGACTTGATTTGGACTCCAGCTCCAGCCTGGTGGTACAGTAAATCATGGTTGTACAAAAGATAGCAGGCTATTCCCGAATAGCAGCGCTACTGAAGTTATCACCTCAGGCCCCCTGGACTCCTATGACAACAGTATCTGTTTGCCTAGCAGTGTTCTTTACAACATGCCTGCTGCATGCCTGTCCAGACTCCCCTTAATGTACACAGACGCCTTAAAGCAGAATGACTTGCCTTTGCGATTAGAGCTGAGTGATGGAGAGGAAAGGCTAACCTCGGGCAGGTAATGTTACAAATAGCTGATAGCTGAGTAATGACAGCTCTTCAAAACGGTATTTATTCAACCATGCTCGGCTGCAGTTGGTACAGGTAAGCAGTGTTCGCCTGCCTCGATCCCTGCCTGAAGAGATCTGTGTGTGTGTGTGTGTGTGTGTGTGTGTGTGTGTGTGTGTGTGTGTGTGTGTGTGTGTGTGTGTGTGTGTGTGTGTGTGTGTGTGTGTGTGTGTGTGTGTGTGTGTGTGTGTGTGTGTGTGTGTGTGTGTGTGTGTGTGTGTGTGTGTGTGTGTCTCTTGTCAACTGTGAGGCATTGATGATGTGTTGAGTTTCCTTGCCAATAATTCACAGAGAACACCTTCCTCACCTTGTCCTAACTTGTGAAGCTTCAAAGAAGGAAAGAGAAGCACAGCAAGTTCTTTAATCTTGTACGCGGATAAATCAGATTTACAAGTTGAAATGTACACGTTTGCTCTCCGTTTGAATGATTTCACCACAAAACCTTTTTCTGGTTTAATTTCCGACAATAACTCAGTTTAGGATTGTTCTCATGCACCGTTCACACATGTAGCTACGAAAAGTAAAGCACCGGAATTCGTATGTATTCAACGTCATTTCTTTTGCTGTATGCACCGCATTGACTGCTGCTGTTTAAGAGCGGACTGGAGTGTTGGAGGAGGTTAGGGTGGATGGCTGGGCTTCATAAAACACAAAGCTTCCAACCTGGGGAACTGGGGTAAACACAAGACTTTCACCCAAAAAATTGGTGTATGTGTCCCAGGTGTTTTAATCCAAACCACAATCCTTTTTTTCTTATCTTTAACTAGTCGTTTTGGTGCCTAAACTTAACTGTCAGCTCGGCATGGCGGTCACTTTTTGTCAGCTAAACTTCACTGTAACAGCCGCTGATATGACCGGCAGCTCACAGTGCCCTCTACCCGGCTCACGGTAACCTTTTCTCAAATAAACGTGACTGTAAAGACCGCTAAACTTGTCAAGTGACCGGTCGTCATGTGACCAGCCGGCAGTCGCCTAATTTTGTAGGGTATTATACGAACCCGTTCATGAGTAATGCATTGCTCGGTTGATGAGGGTTTATGTTTCTAGGCACATCTTATTAAAAGTCACAATGGCTTCTATTTTTTACAAAATGACCTTCATTGTCATGCAAGCCAACATTTGTATTGTTGGTGTGTTCCTGATTGATATGAGTCCTGCTGGAATGAGTTTGGAGTGAAGCCATGTTCTTCAGCTTGCAAGCCTGACATGTTGTCATTTGGCCACCACACCTGCCTTATCCTCTGACTTTACCATCTACTGGTTTATCCAATCACAAACATGCAGACATGCATGCACTAATGCACCCACAGTGCCACATACATGTATAGTCTATATCCACGACGTTCCACTTCCGGGATTGTTCCGTTTCCTCAGGAAATTCTGCCGGATGTCCCTCATTTCAGCCGGATGTCTGTTACCTTACACTTTGTTTGTGTTGGAATTCTAAACTCTGGTGGATTTCTGAGGACTATGGTTAAGTGCTCCTCAGATCTCTGCAGGGTAAATCCACACAGCTAGCTAGACTATCTGTCCAATCTGAGTTTTCTGTTGCACGACTAAAACAACTTTTGAACGTACACATGTTCCACCAAAACAAGTTCCTTCCAGAGACTATTTTGCAGAGGCACCGTGGCTCCGTCCGGCGCTTAGCATCGCCCATGACGATTGTGATTGGTTTAAAGAAATGCCAATAAACCAGAGCACGCTTTTTTTTCCCATCCCGGAATGCTGTGTGGACTAGCAAGACCCTCCTCCGCATCTCTGTGGAGGAAGGTCTGGCAATGCAAGACTAATACACATTTGATGTACAGTGTTTGCAGAAAAAAAGTCCTCCTTTTTGAATGTACAGATGAACACACACAATTGCATGCATGTGCGCATGCACAAAAGAAAAAGCCATTGTGCAAATAGAAGTCTGGTTTCAACTCTTCATGCAAACGTATGTGTATGTGCACAATTTTTAAAACTCCACATCATTTTATTATTCTGAAAGTTGTCAGAATGGGAAAATGTGCTTCAAATGATGGACAAGTCACATGATGGAATGGTGCAGCCATAAAAAAGTCTGGAGTCTGAATAGTCAGTGTAAAAATCGTACAATAAAGAGCTAGGCGCGCCCTGGTAGCTCACCTGGTTGAGTGTGCGCCCCATATACTCTTCAGCTATCAAAATAGATCGATACAGAATAATAAAGGCAGAAAATCCATGTTATGTACTTCTTTACAAATGAAGTCAGTGTCAGATCGACTGACTGACATGCGATGTGCATTCTTCTTAGAAAACAATTTGTTTTTAGAAATGTCTCATGAAATATTGTGTCTATAATTAGCGTATGATTCGACTTTTGCTCTTTGTTCCAGGATTCCTCTCTTGCACACCAGACTTTACTTTAGACAAACAGAATAAGGTCAAATTTTATCGGATATCCCACTTTGTTGAAGCTGCTATTTATGGCTATACGCTTACATAAAAAACGAATAGTAGTATATCTTGAACATTCAGTACTTCGCACTACTTTCTGCTTCAGATTCTGGTGCCATAAGATTGGTTCAATGTGGCTCATATACTGTACATAAAATCACACCTCAGGAATTCATCATTTGTGGCCAGTTGGCTGCCAAACTGGAATCATTCCTTCTTGCCTCTTCAGACTTGTTTGATATGTTCACATCGTTATGTCTTAAGGCAGTCTTTGCTTTTAGATGTCCACTGTTCCCTGCCTTTTTTGGGGGTCTGGACATGGGAGGTATAATTATTTCCATGTCTTTAAAATGTCTGCGTGGAGCTCAAGAAGTGTTAAATTTGAATGTTTTTTCTAATCCCTTTACACGCACAGTGGACATGTCTTCTACACTTTAACATGTTTTTCTGTGTTTTTGCCTTTATGATACATCAGCTGGGTTGTGTTCTTCTGCTACAGCCTCCTTATGTCCCATTGCGTTTGTCTTTTTCATGTTTTTATTTCTCAGTTACTTGCTAGGCTTGGCACAGTTTGTCTTTTCACTCTTTCATCAGAAACCATTTTCTGCATAAATCATCCTGCTGCTGTTTTAAAACCCAATGACTGCCTTTAGAAGTTTTTTGTGTTACGAAAAAAGTATGAGTGCAGATCAAATTTCAACTCATGCACTCTGGTTGTTTGCGCGGTAAAAACCTTTTGAAAAAATATCGAGAATCCACACGTGCAGGAAAGGAGGGACTGAGCGTCTTTCCCAGACGAATGCTCAACGATGACCTCAGAGCTCAGATCTGTTCACCACATTAGTCTGGATAGGCTGAGCTAATTATCCTCGTTTCCTGGAGATGTGGAGACTCAGGCTGGACTCCCCCCAGTGTGGTGAAGGTTGTGCTGAGTCACATTCCCTAGAGTGGATGATAGTGCAAAGGGGTAGCGGACAAAAATGTAGCAGTACTACACTTTTACAGTCAGGGGTACTACAACATGTGCTGCTGCAGTGTTTGGGGATAGCGTGGGGTGTCTGCTGCATGTGTGGGATGTAGAATAATGTCCATTTCAATGGGCTTTAAATGGGACCTATTACCAGCACATATCCCACAATTGTTTTTTTCAGTGGCTCACCCCCTCCAGACTGAATGAAGTAACAATGCCAAGAAAACAACAAGTCCTCCAAACCATACGACGATATGGGTCATTTATTCCTACCCTCTGATACGCACCGTTAACGTTGTGATATGGTTGCAGTTTGGTTAGGTTTAGGCACAAACGCTACTTAAGTTAAGTTTAGAAAAAGTTAGTGGTTTTGGTTAAAATCAGACTTCACTTCACTTCCGGTTACGCTGGTCGTGATGTGACTCAGTTTTGTTCAATTATTTTCCTTAAAGTAAAAAAACAACAACTTGCCCTTAAATTTTTAAACGGGACACAAACCCCCGGTCTCCTCGGTGAAAGTCCTGTGTTTGTTTGACTGTTTGACCCATCCTCCACCACAACTTGCCTCCTTATGAGAAACTCGGCGCTCTAATACTTGTCACATTACTTCCTGCTTTCAGTCGGTCGTAATTGGCGATGGTGATGACGCAGTGGATATGACAGATGCCTTTGGTGTGGGAGACACAGGTTCAATTCCCACTGCGATACATCAACCAATGTGTCCCTGAGCAAGACACTTAACCCCAAGTTGCTCCAGAGGTGTGCGTATATAGCAATTGTAAGTTGCTTTGGATAAAAGCGTCAGCTAAATGACATGTAATGTAATTGCTGCTTGAACAAACGACCTATGGGAGTGTTTTTTGGAGGACAGTCTCCAAGGAAATGTCTATAAACCTGCCCCCATGTTGCAGGTTCTTTATAACAATATAATGTAATGTTGTTCTGTCTGAGACTCAACAATTTCCAGTGTTTTTGTTGGATGCTAGACAGGCTAGTAATCCAACTACTTGTTAAACCTTCTTTAGCCAGAGCAGATAAACTGTATGAGGCTGTGCCACAACATTCAAAGCTTCATCTGGATGGAGGGGGTAGTTTTGAAACTGTTTACACAGTTCCTCTCTGGCAGCAGACCATGTTTTCCTCCATGTAGATGTGCCTGGGTTTGTGTTTATGCAGGAGTTAGACCTTTATACCACCATCCCTACAAAAACTGTCAGAAATCAACAGACGCCTTGATGTATGGCTCACATGTGGGGGAAAGATGCACTTTAAAGTAGCATTCAGCATTTAGCATCACTGTCTCCTACAATTTGGGTTCACTCATGAAATACACTGAGGTCAGCAAGTGTGTGTAGTTAAGCTTGGACTGACATAAGCAAATACTTTAAGGATGCAATGGGCATTTTAAGGGGACATAGAAAAACTAAACTGGCACAAATTAGACTACGGACCCCCATTTGATAAGATGTTGTCCCAGGGTCCCCCCCATCTGATAGGATTTTAGCTTTCAGACGTTTTATTGCAAAATGTGTATGTAAATCAATGTTAAAAAATAGTAAATTATTAATTTTTAACTCTCAAGGACCGGGACTCCACTTTGGGAACCACTGGTTCAGGAATCCTGGCAGAGAATTTTAAGTATTTGTGTTGATAATCTGAGTCATATTTGGCGCTGACGACACATCTTCCTGATTTTTTTTCCCGTTTATTGTTTTTTTGCTGACATGCAAAAGAAATACGACTGAGGAAATAATAATTAAGATAGCCTACATGCATTGTTTTATGACTTCTGGGAAACTCTCCAGAGGGAAATGAGGGGTTCCACGTGTTCTTAGACTAGTTCCACTAGCAACTCAGATGTCCGATTCAACAGAGCACTCCGTTGTTGCGTCGTTGGACTCACCCAACCCTTTGGGTCTTTGTGGGAGCTGAGGCAACACAGATGTTATTTGCTGAGTCGTAAGTCGTGTTACGGCTCTTCTACTGTTCTACTCCCTGCATTGTGTGGCTCACCACAACGTTCCCCTTTTACTTCTCCAGTGGAGTCGGTCCTGTTGGGAGTTGTTTTCAGTAGGTTGGTGTGATTGAATGGTATTATTTTTTTTTACCCGCAAAGATTTTTCAGCTCTTATTTTCTAATGTAACATCAGAGTCTAATACACCCTAGCTACTTTTCTTTCATGATACTTTGGACCCATCACAATTCATCTCAATTCATCTGGACTGCCCCTTTTAAGATGTTCAGCTCTGTTGAACCAGGCTCCCACGGGGCACGCTTTTCATCATCTGCACATTTGCAGTCCCGATCTGCCAACTTCCTTTCAAAAATGTCTGCTTTGACTTTACCATTTTCCAGCACAGGCGTGTACTGGCATTACTCTGACAAATCCTCATTCATTATTCATTTAAATGGCAGAGCACTGGGCTCATGATGGAAATATGCAAGGCTTTATATTGAGTTAATGAATAGTTAATTCACCAAATAAAAACATTGGTACTAAACTGTAGGGGGGAGCAATATGTTCGAACCCAGTGGTTCCCAAAGTGGGGTCCGGGGACCCCCAGGGTTCCTTAAGGGGGTTCCAGGGGGAATTTTTATTTTTTTGTTAACATAAGTAACACAATGACAGAATGTATGACTATTTTTATCATGGGCTTCATACACTTTCTGTAATAAAAAAAAAGAAGCAAATCCTATCAGATGGGGGCCCCTGGGACAAATTCTTATCCAATGAGGGTCTGCGGTCTAATTTGTGTTAGTTTGGGAACCACTGTTCTAATCAACGTTACTAATAATACTTCTGGCCTCAAACTGATCACCTGCATCAGCCTCAAACCAGAGCTGGCCCAACCCATAAGCGAACTAAGTGGCTGCTAAGGGCCCCTTGGCTACCAGAGGACACCCAAGAGCGCTTGAAATGTCCCACAATAGAGCTCATAATAGATAGCGTTGCTGCTAATAGGTCTCACATTAGTCTTTAAATGCGTATTTGTACATGATTAGTGCTTAAACTAATATTTACAATACACAAATTGGTTTAGTGCCAAGTGCAGTGGTCCTGCTTACGGCCCCCAAAAGTCTAGGGCCGGCCCTGCTCAAACCCTTGCCAATAGTGAATAATAAGTGTTTAAACTCAAAAAACTCACAAAATGTTTTCATACCTTCTGATTTGAAAACCGCTAGCACGCTAAGGCCGGCTGCACACTGGCTGCGTGGCGCAAGCGTGTCAGCTGCGTGGCGTGTCCGTTTATATTTCGGCTCCCATGTTAACAGGTTAGAGCTTACACACTGCCTGCGTGACACACACATCTCAGTTGCGGCTCCAGCCGCCCCCGAAGATGCGTGCATGCTAGAAATAGGACCGCATGTTGGAAGCGTTTCCAGGCGTTTATGTCATTTTGACACAAATACATTTAATAAATGACATTTTGATGTTTGAAAGTCTCTAAGTTTTGACATAAATGCAGATATAGTAAATGTAATGATTTTCTAATATTGCACCCGTCGATACAGAACAAAATATTCTGTAGCCTATTTTGCCGTCAATACTGCCAACGTTGTCTTTGCTGTAATCAGATCAGTATATATTTATGCTAAACATGGTATTTCAACATCCATGTCATCCAAGGCTAGCAGCAGCAGCAACGCGTCAGACACGTTTCTGGTGTGCAAAGACGTAGAAAACGCCACGCAGCCGCCACGCATCAGAAACGCCACGCTCACGCCACGCAGCCAGTGTGCAGGAGGCCTAAGATTGCTAATGAACTGTCCTTCAGATGACTGCGCACTGTGGACACATTTGCCTCGGTAACGCACAACAGTGGTGCTCTATCATTGCTGGTTGCTCTCCCCAGATGGGCTGCAACAACAGCAGAGAGAAGCGGAGGGGCGAGCTCTGACTCGCTTATCTGAAAAGGAAATCTGTATACAAAATAAATGAATTGACTCCATCAAATTCCAAAGGATGAGAGGGCGGGATGTACTGATTTAAATGAAATTATAACCACTGGAGAAGCTGTTTCATGACGTCGCTATTTGAAGAGCAATTTCTCGTTGGTGTTTATTTATTTTTTTTTTTTTAAGATTCCCCTCTTGTAATACACTGACATGCTGTTTTTATGTGCCACATATTTTGTTTTTTTCAATGTATCCACCCTAAGCACATGTTGCATTCCCAGTGGTGGAATGTAACTAATAACATTAATTTAATTACTGGCTTTAAGGTACTTGTACTTTACTTGTGTATGTCCTTTTTTTGTGCGTCTTTATACTTTTATACTCCACTACATTTTAGAGTAAAATATTGTACTCTTTAGGATTTTTTGCCAAGTAAGTAACACTTGGTTGGTGCATACATAGATTATGAAATAAACAATAAATACAAAAAGTGCATACAATTATTGCAAGATGTGTAAAATATGCAATACAAAAAAATTATAGATTAAACCACTACAGAAAAGGATTAGGGCCACATGTGAAAAATATATTTGAGTTCTGACTTTGAAGTCATAATTGTGAGAATAAAGTCAGAATTCATTGTGAGAATAAAAAAAATAAAATGTATTAATGACTTTAAACTCAGAACTCAAATACATTTTTCACATTGGCCCTAATCCTCTTCCATAAACCACCCATCAAAATATAACCACTACGGTCAGCTAAACCTGATTAATTTACTGATGCTAACACATGAATGCATCAGTAACAATAATCCAATATTTCAACTACTTTTTACTTTAAATACTGAGAGGGGAAATTGGTGGTAATTCGCTGTGGGTTTTGTGACCCCTTTAATATTGATTCATTAATAATATAAAAAAATATATTGATTGGCGCAGCTTTAAACTAAACAAATGAAAAAGACAAAACTTGAGTCAAATGTAAAATAGTCACGCATTGCCAGACCTATCTCCACAGCGCTGCGGTGTAAGGTCTGGCACCAGGAGCATACACTCCTGGATAGGAAACAGTCAGGGGTTGTTTGCATTTCTTTAAACCAATCACAATCGTCTTGGGCGGCGCTAAGCTCCAGACGCAGCGAACTTGGGAACTTGTTTTGGTGGAACATTTGCACCCCGCAAAAAGAAAATGCGACATACAATATTAAATGACGTTAACTGTTCACACAATACAGTACCGTGAACTATATAAATAAGCTGGATACATGGTTAAATGTCATTTGCTCTAACCAGTGTATCGCCATGTGTACTTCATCCATAGCATATCCCCGCCTATCGGTCTAAAACGTCCCCAGTTAGAGAGGTAATGCTGTAAACATATTCTTAGTAAATCTTTACAATCATTCCCTGAATGAACCAAGCAGACCTGCCTTGTTGCACGATCCAAATTTTCTTCAAAACTGGACATTTTCTTGGGGTTCCTGGATAGCTTACTTGGTTAAGCTTGTGCCCCATGTGCATAGGCTCATTCCTTGCTGCAGCGGCTGTGGGTTTAATTCCAGCCTGTGGCCCTTTGCTGCTAGCCTGGGAAAACCCTGACGAACTTCCGGCAAATTTGAGATTTGCTCTGCAAGTCAGTCTGGCCAAGAGCCCATTCAAGCCCATTTCCAGTTTTTCCAAATCGAGGCACCAACCACAACCGTTGAGGCGGGCCTTACACAACGACGATAGCGCAGCGACGGCGAGCAGCTTTTTGTTTACATTCAACACGACGGCCACCGAACCCGTTGATGCCGCTGTCGCTGCTACATCACTCGGATCGTTGGTCTGATTGGTTGAAGGACTATCCAATTGCGCCCAGAGGCATTTGAACGGTGTCCGTTGGTGACACCCCTTTGGAAATGAGCTGTGGATGAACGTTCCCCAGACCCACTCTGTTACAACTGAGAAGGGTCTGGTTGTCAACCAGGCTACTTTGCTGCATGTCTAATACAGGCCTAAAATGCCCCAAAAAATAATCTTGAAAAAACATATATGTACACTACCGGTCAAAAGTTTGGGGTCACTTAGAAATTTCCATTCCACTCCATTCCAGACACAATACCTGCTGAGATCAGTTGTATTGTTTTTTTTAACCAGGGCAGCAGTTTTCAGATTACATTATGTGCTTACATAATTGCAAAATGGTTCTTGACTGTTGTAGAAGGAAGTGGCTGAAGAAACACTTGAAATTCATGCTTTTTGGTCTAAACGTCATACCCAAATTAAAAGTGGTACAGCTCCCATATACTTTGACACTCAGGGGTGTGCCTGATATCATTGGAAAGGTGATTGATGTGGGTTTGTTTGTGTATTCGAGAAGTGTTGTATTTTGTAGTTTTTTGGCTTTTTTATTTGCACTTTTCAAATAGAAATAAAAAAACGCACAGACATATTTGTAGAAAAGAATTCATATAAAATCCATTTTTGAGTCTTTTAGCTTCTGAATTTTTTTCTGTAGTAAGCTGAGACGTCTGTCACCTGTCAGATGTGTTTACAGCAGTGTATTTTAATAATTTTACAGATTTATAACTTGGACAGAAATAAAAAATCTCCATTCTAGCCTCTGTAACTCTGTGTCAGTAAGGCCTAGAATCACCCTGACACTTGTAACAAAAACTTGAGAATGTTTCCTTTCCAATGATATCAGGCACACCCCTGAGTGTCAAAGTATATGGGAGCTGTACTACTTTTAATTTGGGTATGACGTTTAGACCAAAAAGCATGAATTTCAAGTGTTTCTTCAGCCACTTCTTTCTACAACAGTCGAGAACCCTTTTGCAATTATGTAAGCACATAATGTAATCTGAAAACTGCTGCCCTGGTTAAAAAAAACAATACAACTGATCTCTGCAGGTATTGTGTCTGGAATGGAGTGGAATGGAAATTTCTAAGTGACCCCAAACTTTTGACCGGTAGTGTATATACTTGCCATTTTCAGTGTGTAATGTTGCTCAGAGGTTCCGTGTAATGTTCCTAGATGCGACTGGAGTTTAGGGTAAACGCAAAGAAAGCGGAAAGTGAGTGACATCTGGCGGAACTTCCTCCGGGGCCGGAACTACCCCCGTACCCGAAACGTCGTCGATCCAGACTAAATGTAAAGCAGCCAATGGTTTGTAGCAGTACTACAGTTAGAGTACAAAACCAGGACTGAGTTGTGACTAAATTTATCAGAAGAAGAAAGGTGTTTGGACAGAGTGAAAGAAAAGACTGGTGGTCTGGGAGTATTATTTACCTCTTGAGAGCCTCAGGGACTGACGCAGCCAAATGAAACATCTTGTAAAAGCACCTGAGGAAGTCTGTGTGAGTTCACATGTAGGAAACACGCTCAAAGCGAGTGATTACATACCCCTGTAAGTTCATCAACTCTGCTGAGAGAAGGCTCTGGTTCTACTGTACGTGACGTGCGTGTGTGTTCACCGTTTTTGCCCTGCTGACTCCGTTCCACAACTGATCCCCACGTTTTAACTCATTCTTTGGCTCCGAACCTGGCCCTGTGCTTTCACATTCGACACCGTAACATTATTCAGATGCCGTTCATCTTGTTCATCATCAAATTGAAAGATAGCCACAGTGGGGAAACCCGAACATGGAGATAAGTGTCATCCCTGATTCCATGGGAACAGAACATCATACGTTCCAAGGTTCCATTTGGACAATGCTCCAGCTGTGAAATGTCTGCCTTGCACATTCAAACATCTGTGAACTTTAAACATTAACAGGGTTTCCTGACACCACTATAAAGTCTGCCATATAAGATGTCTTCCTCTCTTGACAGGATGTTGTGTGGCAGCCACTTGCCACGAACTGATCTGAGGAATAATGCTAAAAAATGTTCATTCATTCATTTTGAAAAATATAGGAGATGAATGCATCAGTGCTTGTTCTTCATTACCTGAGGCTTTACTCTTCCTGTTCATATTATAATTCATATTTCCTTATATATATTTATAGCATCATAAGCATTTGAGCAACATTTCTTTTGTAATTATGGTGACATACTGTACATCATGCACAAGTAACTCTTGCTATAAAATGTGTAATGCCTTTTTATATTTGAAGTTAGGGCACCCTCTAGTGGAGTAAACTCATATTGCGTATTGGCACATCTGTAGTTGCATGCACCAATGTACAGATTGTCTTCCCTCTGTTATGTGTGTACTCTAACTTGAGAACTACGCCTCACAAAATGTATTTGGAAATTATATGCTTGTGTATTAGGTGTGTTTATTTTGTGCAAAACTATCTGTTTTTTTTGGGTTTTTTTACAATCATTTGGCCACAGGTTCTCATCCATGTCCCAATGGATGTTTTCATTGGTCAAACATCTTGGAAAAAACCTTCGGGCATGGCGAACAATGTGGTTTGAGTATGTATGTATATATTTATAGTATATATAAAGTATATATCTCAATCATCAGTAACGAGTTGGCAGAATTGGACAAGCAGTTCCAAGGGGCTGCATGCATACAGTGCAGTACTGTCAATACTGTAAATAGTCTGAAAAGGTGGTCCATGGGAGCATAGAAACAGTGTCTGATAAACAGTAGTACATTACAGTAAAGAAATATGATGAAATATTACATCCATAGATACTGTAGTCTAATTGGTTCATGCTCCACGCTATTTGGTGACAATAAATCTTGTTATCTTGAAACTTTCATGATCTAAACATGGAATATTGTTTGTCTGTTTCCGTACAACTATGCATTAAGAGTAATGCAACAGTTACTTATCATTTTGAGCAGTTGTATCGAATTGATAGTTACATGATTGTAAAGGAATGAATAGACAATCATCTCAAATGTAATGTGTGAATTGCCTTTTGAAATAGTAGTACTTTGAGGTTAAGTTGTGTCATATTGAACAGGTGATGATCTTAGGTTTATGTGTATTGTATCCAAGCAATTGAAACAAGTGAATTGAAACAAGCCTACCCTCTGTTTAGGGTCAAATAGAATTCTAATTTACGGGCGCCTGTGTAGCTCACCTGGTAGAGCGTGCGCCCAGATACAGAGGCTCAGCCCTCGACCTCTGACCTCCCTTTGCTGCATGTCATTCCCCCTCTCTCTCCCCTTTCATGTCTAAGCTGTCCTATCAAATAAAGGCCTAAAAATGCCCAAAAAATAATCTTTCCTCTGGCCTCTGCCTTTCAGTCTCTCAGTGCCTCGTCTACACCAAGAACTGTTGTGTCTTGCATCCGAACTGTCTTCTCACCCAGATTGCAACATTCAGTTGCAGTTTTTTCTTAGACTCCTCAACAGGCGGAAACACTATAGGAAATAATGAAGGTGTCACACAGGCCCAAACAAGTGTTAGAGTTTTGAAAAAAATGGGAATCACAGGGAGGAAAAAGAATTGTTTGTCTGTCTGACAAAACCTGGAAAATTAAAACTTTGAACAGAGACAGAAACAATGCCATGGTTTATAATTAATTAAGAGCTGACAATACTATGTGCTCTTACATGTTTAGTTTCTGTATCTGAAAAAGTGTGTGTGTGTGTGTGTGTGTGTGTGTGTGTGTGTGTGTGTGTGTGTGTGTGTGTGTGTGTGTGTGTGTGTGTGTGTGTGTGTGTGTGTGTGTGTGTGTGTGTGTGTGTGTGTGTGTGTGTGTGTGTGTGTGTGTGTGTGTGTGTGTGTGTGTGTGTGTGTGTGTGTGTGTGTGTGTGTGTGTGTGTGTGTGTGTCTGTGTCTGTGTCTGTGTCTGTGTCTGTGTGTGTGTGTGTGTGTGTGTGTGTGTGTGTGTGTGTGTGTGTGTGTGTGTGTCTGTGTCTGTGTGTACCTGTTTTACTATATCCGTGGGGTCCAAAAACCGGAGACTACAGTATACTTGTGGGGTCTGCATGGCCTTGTGGGGACCAAAATGCTGGTCCCCACAAGTTTAAAGGGCTGTTTGAGGGTTAAGACTTGGTTTTAGGATTAAGGTTAGAATTAGGTTAGGGTGAGGGTAAGGGTTAAGGTTAGGCATTTAGTTGTGATGGTTAAGGTTATAGGGTAAGGGGCTAGGGAATGCATTATGTCAATGACATGTCCCCACAAAGAGTGCGCTAGGAAGGAACTTGTTTTGGTGGGAAATGTGTACGTTCAAAAGTTATTTTAGTCGTGCAACAGTCCTCATGAATCCACTGGAGTTTAGAACGGCAACACAAAGAAAGCAGAAGGTGACGGACATCCAGCCGAAATGAGGGACATCCAGCCAAAATGAGGGACATCCAGCCAAAATGAGGGACATCCAGCCAAAATGAGGGACATCCGGTGGAATTTCCAGCGGCACCACAGCAAATTGAAGCATTACTGCCACACAGTGGCTGTGATTTCCCTTGTCTGAGACCTCAATAATAAAACTGTGTAGGATGTTACCTGGGAATGTTATGTTATGGAATTATGTGTAACACTGTGTGGAACGAATTCTTTTCTCTATTTAAAACATCATGTCTATTTTTCTCTAGTTTTCATTTAATGTATTATATTTTATGATCCAACTAGCTCTTTCTTTCTTCAGTTTACTGTAAAGCTTAAAAAGCTGGAATTTGGTTGAAATTAATGTATTATTAATTATATAATATAAAGTATTATTTATATGTATTAGACATTTATTTCTCTGTTATTTTCCTATTAGATAATGTTTCAGCTGTATACTGTCACCTGGCAATCCTTTTTTGGTTTAATTTTGTGTGTGTGTGTGTGTGTGTGTCTGTGTGCGTGAGTGTGTACGTGTGTGTCTGTGTGTGTGTGTCTGTGTGCATGTGTCTGTGTGTAAAATATGCATGTGGTGTATACTTGTAGTAGAAAAAGAAGTTCCCTGTGTTAAGTCTGCATATCCTCACTGCACCACAGTAGGGCTGCAACTCGATTATTTTCATTGTTGATTCATCTGTCGATTATTTTTCTCCAATAATCGATTAGTTGTCTGGTCTATAAACTGTCAGCAAGTTAAAATGTCTTGTTTTGTCCACAACTCAAAGATATTCACTCACTGTCAAAGAGGAGTGAAGAAACTAGAAAATATTCACATTTAAGAAGCTGCAATCAGATTTTTGTTATTCATAAAACACAAAAAATGACTCAAACCGATTAATTGATTATCAAATGAGTTGCTGATTAATCTAATAGTTTATAACTAATCAATTCATATTTGCAGCTCACCACAGCCCCTACATAGCCTATAGCATATACTGCAGCCATGAGGCTTGTTTACAGTTTAAAGTTAATTTCACTGTTTTAAGTGAGTTGTAGGCTAAATACAATTACATAAACAGTAGGCTAGTAATAGAAGAAGGTCTTCTTCTTCTACTAGTACTACTACTACTACTACTACTACTAGCCTACTACTACTGCAATGAGGACAGATGTATCTCTGACCTCCTTCCTCCCTAAGAATCCTAACCCAACATGTTGACTGTTGTCCATCTATCAGTGACTTCACACTGCCAGGTTGTACTCCAGAGTCACGTGCTCATGCTGAGCATCCTTCGCAGACCCAGCAGTCTGCGTGGCCGGCGTGTCTTCTTCTCTTCACTGGGTTAAGGACCAGTATAACGTTGTCGAGCCGCCGTGTATGATAGCCGCAGCGTGTCTTGCTCGTAGTTTTTCCACCGCTGGACTGCTCTCTGAAACTGCAGGTAAGGCGACGCGTATACATATACGGCGGTTAGTTAGTTAACAAATGCAAATGTTACGGCAGCGTTGACTTCTGAGCGGATGGTAACTACGCACTGGCATCAAAATGATGCCGAGTCGCTGCCTGGGAAGGCTACTTGCTATTCAACAAAGACACACATTTGCGCCTCAGCTAAAGGACATGACGGGCTGACGGTATAGAATTTAGGTTTTTTTGCTCAGACTGAGAAATACTATACGTAGTGAATTGATGCTAGGTCCTCAGGTGTAGTGTTGCCTTTGGGAGCAGGGCTGCACTGTGAGGCAGAGCCGTCCTCATTGTGCTCCGGAGGCGGTGGCTTAGATACTGATGGGAGTATTGATAGTGGTTGTGCTGCAGTGTTTCGCCTGTCCATTATAAAGTATTGTCTTGCTCAAAAAAAAAAAAAAAAAATATATATATATATATATATACCAGAAGCTCTATAGGTCACGTATGAGCCGTGTGCAATAGTCTGAGATCCAGGTTCAAACAGAAAGCTGGAGGTGGTTAAGGTCACATACAGTAGTAATGACTCAGCAACTATCGTCTGCTGAGAGTCAACTCACGGTGCTTCACCGGATTTCCCTAAATTGAAAGCTGAAAGCAGCTGGCTGTTTAGTTCTTGGGGGAAACCAGCTATGTGGCATGTGGCAACCTGACACATTTGCAGCTTTAAAATTTTTTTTTCTAAATAAGGAGTTTGAGAATTGAGTGTGAGTATTGATTATTGTAGCACTTATGGAGCAGCCAGAGCGTGGGAATTCAAAAGCTGTGTAAACTACAGTAGGCTAGGTCAGCCATTAGGCCTGTTAATAAAAAAAGGGTAAAGACTCCAAATCTTTAAGCTATAGCACCTTTTGAGAGACTCGATCCCATATCTATTTTGCATGTTACATACAATAATATTACACATTTTCTAAACTCTTGTCACTTCATATAAAACTGATGATTGAGGGATAAGTGATTAAAGCGTCCGTTCCCCCTAATTAGCCCATGCATAATACACATTTTCTCACTTGCCTCTAGTTGTAACTCACCATGCGGATATAGTATTTTTGAATTGAGTTCTTTAGTCATCTGTGAGATTTCTGACTCCATCCCAATACAATCAAAAGTCAATAGAATTTTGTTTAGAGTCTACAACTCTGAGTCTGAGTCTAGCAGCTTTGCTTTGAGCTACATGTCAATATGCTAATTTGCACAAAATGACAATGCTAACATACAGCTCTTTGAAGACTGTAGTATTATACCCATTACAGTAAGCTACTCATTGTTGTTAGCATACTTTATTTTTGTTACTCAGCACAGCTTCGCCAGTCTGTCTTTAAACAACTCCAAAGCCTCCACACATATTCTGTATGTAAGTAGAAGGAACACGAGAGACATTTTTGTTTAAGCAGCCAGTTACCAAGTAACGTGTTACTAACCAGAGTTGACGCATAGACTGTATAGTTTTTTTAAAAATGTATTTCACCTTTTATACAGGTTAAAGATGAGACAGAGACACAGGTTTCGTTCACAGCTGAGCCCTGTGTACAGTAGAGCTGGGTGATATTGAAAAAAATCTAATATCACGATATTGTTGACCGAATACGTCAGTATTGATATTGCGGCGATATTGTAGGGTTGACAATTGGTGCTTACAAAAAAAATATTTACACAATGAGATTTTTGATATATAACCATCATTAATGTGTAGGCTATATAATAACTAAGTGGGTAAAGACAAATAATAGAAAAGCTAGAACAGTCTGCTGAGTTAAAAAAATTACATCACTTTACTGTAATGCAGCCTTTAAAACCAGGGACAGATAACACTTGTGTCATATCACGATATTACGATATCCAAAATCTAAGACGATATCCAGTCTCATATCACAATATTGATATAATATTGATATATTGCCCAGCCCTAGTGTACAGCATTATTAAAAAAATGATTAAAATCACCTACAGTAAGTGTTGATTTCGAAATTTAGGTGAGAAGACTCTGGGCCCTATCTTGCACCTGGTGCAGCAAAAAGCCCGGGTGCATTGTTGGCGTATTACTATCTTGAGGCAGCGGGAAGTGATCGCGCCATTGACCAACAAAAACCTGGTCTAAAGTCAATAACGCAGCATTTCATTGTTATTTTAACAGCAAATTTGTAAAATGTGCCTAGGCTCGTGCACAGCGCGTGCACACTATGCTTGTTACACACACACAGGAAAGCACAAAAACATGCAAAAGATTACAAATAAAAATATTACGGTTAGGCCTGCACGATATTGGAAAAAACTTACATTGCGATATTTTTGTTTCCTGCGATATATATTGCGATATGAAAAAAAATAGCCCTATTTAGAAATACTAAATCATTCTCAACTACTGGGGTGATTTTGTAGGGGAGTGCATCTACAAAGAAAATAAAAATGAAAATGGAAATTATCTTATGTGAACCAGTCTTTGTTGAACTTTAATGCTTTACAAAAACCAAAACAAGTAAGTGCTGTGACTACTCTTCTGAAGTGATTTTGGAGAGGGAAATTAGGAAGAAATATACTGGTTGACTGACATGACACCATTGTATTCATATAATATCAATCCAGGCTAAAGTGAATGATGTTAATAATGCATGCATGTTGCTTCCTCTAAATTTCTGGTTGTGGTCGACTAGCGGGGCCTGCTTTGGTTGTTTGATAAATTGATTAAAATTGATCATGATTGGTTGTTTTCTGTGCATGCAGAGCCTGCATGTCACACTCTTGCAACAAACTGTGTATCCAAGAGCACTTCAGTCAGTGTAAATTACGTTATATCAGAAACAGACTGCTGTTGTAGATTAGTGTTACGTTTCCAGCGTCGCAGCTCCGAACCGTAACATTAGTTGGGACAGACGCCTTGTTTCTTTAGGCTAACTATGTTAGCTTTAGCCTGGCTGGTAGCAGCTTTCTGCGGTGATAAATGGCTGGGAGGTGTCGGGATTACGTTGCATTAATCAGGTGATTTAGTTTGTCTTTGCAGCGTACATAAAAGTATTAGCATCACTGTGTCAGTGGCAGCTAACGCTTACGGTACTTTTCTACACACGGGCGAGCCTCACTTCCCATAACAACCCCCGTCAGACTAACGTTACTACACATGACCACCTGTCTGTCTTAAAGGGGAAGGGTCGGCCGGTAACAATCATGTAAAAGGAGAACAGTGAAAGTTTACTTTTCTATCAAGCAGCAAACATCGCAACGTCCTGCGATGTGACTATCGCGCATGCGCACATCGCAATGTAGACAATGAAACAAAATATCGCGCAGCCCTAATTACGGTGCAAATCCTCCATCATAATAGCAATGCGCCATGGTACAAACGCGCCTGGCTTTTAAAGGGAATGGGAGAGGACACTCTGATTGGCCCAAAACACACTCTATGAATTAAAGAAGACACTATACAACCCTTTTGAACCATGCGCCCGGCGCAGGGACCCTTTTTTCCGCCGTCAAACTAGCAAAAGTGGATTTGGACACGCCCTAAATGCACCTACGCCATGCGCTTCATGCCATGCACTTAGATTGTTAAAGGGCCCTAAATATGTAGTTTGCCTTGCATTTACCACCAGTTTAAGCTGGAAGCCAAAACATCGATCACTCCCTGGATGCTGGCTGCAGTATAGGTCATAGACCCCACACCGTCCATGTTAGCTTTTCTGATAAGTTTGGTTTTTATTAGCTGCTATAAATGCCATAAAAACAGAGTTGGGTATTCCTGCAGTCCTGGAGCCTCCTGTCTCATGCCTCCCATCTGATGCCCTCCCGTCTCATGCCTGGGCCCCGTCTCAGGAGGGCATGGTACCGGAGGTTCCAGGCTGCACCCATACAGTCTTGTAAAAACGGGGAAACGTTGTGTTTGACAGCTGTGATTGACTTGTTATTGGTCGATCGGGTGTATGGGCAGAACGTTGATACAGCGTCTCCGTCTCTACTTTGCAGACTATGGCTCCAAAATTACAAGATGGCGGCACACGTATCCATATTTTGGCTTCACTTTTGTACAGTGGGAGGAAGTGGTGAAACACCGTCTATCTTTGTATACAGTCCATGGTTACTAAGGGTTATTGTCTGAAAGTGGTTAGCATGCTAACATTAGCTTACTGGCACCAATTAGGGCTGGGCGATATGGCCTAAAAATAAAATTCCCGATTTTTTCATTCATTTTTCCTATATATTCAACAACAACAAAACAGATGCGTGAGATAAAGCTGTTTTCACACATAGGCCTACAGGTAATTCACTTCTCGTTCCTCGCTAAAAGTTCAAATCATTTTAACGTTATTGCGCGACCTTGCCCCTGTTTTCACCTGTTGCTGAGTAACGTACGTTAACATCCCATGGTCTCTTGAATGTAGCATACCTGTAGCAAGCTTGTCGAAGCAGAGCTCCGTGCTACAGAGCGCCGATTGCTAGTTGTTTAAGCCGCTACAGACCTCCGTCACAGCTCGGTTGTATCAGCGGCATTTAGTAGTTGTGTTGAGCTGCAAAAGAGTTCCTCAACACCGCCTCTGGCGCCCCGCATGGTGCTCCGTCAGGTCAGCGGTAGCTGGTGGTTCAGATATCCGAGAATAGGTGACTGTCAGCCGGGGACACAGCAGCGCGAGCTGCCGGTCATTTCGGCGGAGATTACAGTTAAGTAAGAGAAAATCGATTTTCATTTAAACAAAATCGACGTCAACTACACATTCGAGTTAATCGATAAAATCGATTTATCGCCCAGCCCTAGCACCAATCACAGGTAGGTTATACCTGATGGCGCTAGATGAAAAGTTAAGGGGTCACCAAAGTTATATTTCATGTTAGTGGATTGAGTAGTTATCGAGGCATCTCACTTCCAATAGTTGTTGAGATATTTAATTCTGGACCAAAGTTTTTAAAATTCAACAGTTATTTGTAGGGCTGAAACCATTCCTCGAGTAACTCGAATAATTGGATTACTGTGATTTGCCTTGAAGGTTCGTTTAATTGATGTTACCAATGTTGTATCGCTCACAGTGTTTCCGAACGGAGGATTATTACTATCGCACACCGGGCTGACGCTGTTGGTATCACATGCTATGAAGACTGATTACAAAATGAAGAAAGAGTGTAATGGGCTAAGAGACCGGCTGGAGATAACAACAGAAAGTGTCCAAAGTTTGGAATCAGTTCAAACGTAATTAAAACTAAAACTCTGTACAGTATGTCTACTGCAAAATCAAACTAGCTTACCACGATAATAGCACGACGTCAGTGCTTTAGCATCTCAACAGAAAACACTGAGTCGTATGGACAATGAAACTACACCAAACACAACAACTACCAAAATCCAAGACAAGAAAATACGTAGCGGTGACCACAATTTGGTCTAAAGAGCTGACACGTTGACTATCCCTTCGGAAAAACAGCTGACTGTTGCACAGCACTCTCTCTCACTTTCTTCTCTTCACGGAGAAACAGCTGATCAACGATCTACTAGCATAAGTGTAACAGAGCTGTGTAGCATTGTAATCAAATATATAAATCAAAATAGGTTAAGTATAACTAATATTTACATATAGGCCTATGTACAGATCAGTCTCAGGTAGAAACTTGTAGTTCTGAAAGTTAAGTTGCACAAATTGAGGTCATGTTTATGTATGTTTAATGTATGCCTTAGTTTGAGGTTGTTATTGCATTTCAGAAAATGTTTTCTTTAAAAACAACGTAACATGGCACTTAATATGTTTAGTTTTTTGAGAGATGATATTGTAAGCAATGTAGGCAATATTATTCAGATTATTCAGGGCAATAGGATCATATTTTGTGCAAAGAGATTTTGCTGTTGGATTTCTTTATTTTTTTTATGTTTTTGCGATGCTGTGAATTTTATAGGCGAGGAAGCAGAAATCTGACAGACACCGTATTTCAAAGCCTGGGCTAAACTGAGTTTTTTTTGTAATTCGGATGAACTGACCCTTTTAATAGCCTTTTCTGTGTTTGGATACAATAACATTGTGAGTGTAGTAGAGAGGTGAGACAGTGGAACGAGTTGAAGTTGATAAATGACAAATGTTTGGTTTCCATCAGATCTACTCTTTGATCACCTCTATTGTCTTACTAAATGAATGTATGAGGAATATAGTGATGCAACAATATTTGTTTATTGTGTGTACACTTTGGCTCTGGCCTTGAGGCGTATTCCGTTGTGGCACCTGTCTTCCCCATCCCGAGTTTGAAGCCTTTGTAGAACTATGAGCCACAGTGTCTCTGAGTTTGCTGCCCACTTGTCTCTAAATATAGATCAATACGTCAAGAAATAGCTTGCGGCTGTGTCTGGAGTGGATGGATCTGGCCTGGAGTGAGGGGAGTGGTTATTACTGGGCAAAGACCTGTGAATGAAGACTCTGCAGGTGGCCTCTGTTCAGACTTACTGGCCAACACGATTGCATTGTGTTTGCACAGATGGCGCTTTTGGCAGTGCTGCCTGTTAATAAAAGCTGTGTGCATATATAAAAGCTGTGCACGGCTCCATTAATCAGTCAGTATACCAGTAATGATCTGTGTGGTTTAACAGGTTAACTGTGGTTTGCAGTGATTGTAATCTTAACTCTCTCCCCCGTACACTGACTGTGAAGTCCCGTCCATGTGTGTCATTATGTCCTGTGAAACTCTGCAAGATGTCTCGGCACTGATGCCAAGAGTCATTCTTCTTCAGTTTTTCTTCAAAGTTAATCACTCGCCGGTTTCTTCAGCGCCATAATAACTCCCAGATGATTTACCGATTTAACGATTAGCTAACACCTTGAATTGCGCAATCAGAGTATCTGTTGCCAATCCAGTGCAGTTGGTGAAACATTTTATGGTGAAAGCAATTGAGAAGTTTCCTCACCACCTGAGGTTTCTGCCATTGTAACTTTTTAGTGACACCATCCTAATACACACACCTGAGTAGGGGTTGGGACACAATATCAATACGGCAATATATCGTTGTCCTTCTTTGTGCGATACGATAATCGACACGCTGGCACCAAATATTAATATTTTTAATCAAGGAAATAAGGCGCTCTGAATGGATTTCCCTGCTCCCAGCGCTGTTACTTCATGGCTCCTCGAAGTTGCGCTCAAACCATTAATGAGGGAAACTTGAACATAAGTTAACTAGCTGAAGAGGAAAAGGTTTTCAACGGATTGGCAGACAGCAGTTTGAGGAAAATAACAGATGCCCCATCCACGTTTAAGTTCAAAGTCCGGACCCATAGTTGAAATATAGTTGTGTCATTTTAATTTACAGTAAGAATTTGTGCTGCAGAATTGTGCTGTTTTCTAACAGTTTGGACTCGCTGTAAATACAGAGAGAAAACCTGCACCTTTTCACGGGCATTTTTTATTCAAAGTTAGACCGATATCGTGATGTATGCTGTGTTGTGATTCAATCGGTATCGTGACCTGTGTATCGCGTATCGTGTTTCGTATCATATTGGGAGTTTACCCTGTGATTCCCACCCATACACCCGAGGGCACGCCATCCTATACCTTTGACTGTGGACAATACTTCCCAAATTCTTGAAGTTTCAATCCTGATGCACCTCAGAGTGAACAGAGCCTCTTGTGACCATCACATGAACATGGACTTGGTGTGTTTGTTTACACTATGTGACAGGTGCGTGTGCAGCCACGGACTCCTGCTGAGGGACACAACTTTTTAATAATTCTATACATTAAGGATAAGTTTAATTAAGTTTTATCTATTTTTATTCTATTTAACAATAGAAAAAAAGTGTATTACCCTACACTAGATTTTTAAAGAAGTTCTACTGAGCTGAAGACTGATAGTGATACTAACTTTTTTGGAATTTTGGAAACATTCCAATTTGGAAACTTTTATGGGAATGAATGAAAATTATGGGAATTAATGGAAAATTATGGGAATTAATGGGAATTTACGAGAATTAACTGGAAATGTTGGGTAATTCATACAAACTCTATCTTATACAAACCTAAATATAAACATTTCAGCTTCAATCTGCTGTAGAATGTTGGATTCTAGAAATGATCTGTGCAGTGGGTGTGGCCTCAATAGCTAAGTAGTAGCCCAAACCATTGACCTTTAGCTTAACCTATGAAGGTAGCTAGCATGCTGCCTTTGATTTACTATGGTTATGGTTATATGTGTGCTAAGCTAACAATCAGCGCTGTCTATTGTTTCTAGCCTATCAAGAACAAGTGGGCTATACAATTAACACAAATAGGTTAATAGCAATGGGTTATGTATTCCACCCCCCCTCCCAAAAAAAGAAAAAAAAACTCCTGTATTTTAAAAACTAATAGTTGGCAAGTATGTAGTACCCTTTGCCGATAACTACATGCATGCATGTCATTAACAAATGTAGGGAAGACATTCAACTGAAGTTGAATTAAATAAAAAAAGGTTTTAACCAAGATTATGCTGCAAGATGGGATTTTTTCAAGTACACTTAAAGGACAATTCTGGCGCAAAACGAACCTATGGGTTAATAACAGATGTGTACCCACTCTGTCGTTCTATGGGACATGTTTTCATGCTAAATGAATGTGTTTGTAGCTTGGAACATGCTAGCGCGGACCGCTGATTAGCTTACAATGCTAGTATATAGGGCACAGGGACTCTCAAATTAAATAAGCTAAAGGTAAAGGTACTTTATTTGTCACATACACGTACATGTAGCGAAATTCATTCTCTGCATTTAACCCATCTCTCAAGGGAGCAGTGGGCAGCCAATGACAGCGCCCGGGGACCAACTCCAACTCTGAGCCAGTGCCGATCAAGGGCACTGCCTGGAGAACCTAGTACATGTCTTTGATGGTGGGGGAAACCGGAGCACCCGGAGGAAACCCACGCAAACATGGGGAGGACATGCAAACTCCACACAGAAAGGCCACGGAACGACCTGGATTCGAGCACAGAACCTTCTTGCTGTGAGGCCACAGTGCTAACCATTGGGCCACCATGCTGCACAAATCGCTATTTAATACCACTAAAAAGGCTCAAAATATCACCACACCTTAACGTTAGTATAATGAGGGTCCCTAAATGTTAACCGAAGCATTGAGAACGTTGTAAGTGTACAGATAGTTTATTGAAAAGATAGATTATAAAGACAGTCGCGGGCGCACAGACACTCCTGTTCGGTGGCCATAGCTTCACAATGTCTGCAGGTACACCACCAGTTTCCCGAAGTACGAGGCTGTGTTGCTGCATTGACTACCGGTAGTTCTCTCTCTCTCGTAAGCCCTTTCACGGAGCTCCCGTAACTCTTCGTCAGTATATTCCGGCTTGAAAAGATAAGGACATCCATCAAACTGAAAGGGTTTGTTGTCTATGTTTTGAAATTCGGTTAAATAATCCGCCATCTCTTTAGTGTATATCCTGTGGAAGCACTAGCTAGCTAGTCTGTTGCATTGAGCACTTCTCTTATGCGCTCAGTGCTTTCTTCCGGCAACATCGGACCATGGGAGATTCCACATTGCACGGCGTTCGGCTAGTCATGACTGGTTTCCAAGATGGCGCCCGCATGTAAACATGAACGCGACTGTCTTTATAATCTATCTTTTGTACACTTACAACATTCTCAATGCTTTGGTTAACATTTAGGGACCCTCATCATGCTAACGTTAAGGTGTGGTGATATTTTGAGCCTTTTTACTGGTATTAAAGTGTCCCTGTGCCCCATATACTAGCGTTGTAAGCTAATCAGCGGTCCGCCCTTGCATGTTCCAAGCTACAAACACATTTGATTAGCATGAAAACATGTCCCAGAGAACGACAGAGTGGGTACACATCTGTTGTTAACCCCTAGGTTCGTTTTGCACCGGAATTGTCCTTTAAGTTCCCTGTTATAGACTAACAGTATTATAAAAAGCAATATTAAAAATATCCAGTTTATTCCCATTAATTCCCGTTAATTCCCATATATTCCCGTTAATTCCCATGGAAAATTCACGGAATTTTGCAAGCCTATGCGCGACACACACCAGCTGCGGAAAAAATAACCACACTTCACATCAAACTGCTCCGTTTTAATTTGGTACTAGTCATTTTGCTGCTTTGTGGGTGCCAATTTAAAGTTCACCCTCCTCTTTCTCTACTTCACACTTTCCCTCCGTCTCTGTTTCTCTCAGTTTCTTTCTGTCCACATCACCTGGCAGGCTTCTGATATAATGTGATACAGCAGAACTATGACTGCAGTCATTTCTGTTCAATTTAATTGAGTAAGACAAGATGTAGCCTAAGTTAACTTGAAAAAAGAGAAATGTTCCTCTGGATATTCATGTAAAAAGGTTAATTATAGAGCATTGGTAATTGATACAATCATATAAATGGCTTAAAGAAACTATTGTTCAATGGCAGTAATGGCATTATTGTGAGAGGTACCCGGGTTAAAATTGATTATCTTATTTTCCCTAGAATGGGTATTTAATTTATTTTTTACCAATGATTCACCTAAACATTTTCTATTTATACGGTACCTATTTTAGGGGTTCTGTCCTGCTGAGTCACCCTCATCATCTTTATTGTAGCCCTGTCACTCACCAGAGGTTTTGTTTTCCTTTTTTTCATGTCTGTTGGCATTCCTCAGCTGCCCCCGCCCCCCTCACCCCCCTCTCAACACTATCAATGTCTGTCAATTCTGTTTGTCAGCGTCCCCTTCACACATTCAAAGGATGAGCCACGCAGAGCGCTCTGATTACACAGCTGGTATGAAGGGGGCGGGACTTGTGATATGACTGTTGCAGGGAGTTAGCTGGTGGTGGTAGTCCGGAGCTGGGTCAGCTTTAGCCAAGGTTACACACTCCACCGGTGGCCAATCAGGATGACACACTGGCCCGTCAGACACACTGGAAGGTAGGACGGAACATGTGCAGGCCCTGGGTTTATTAATAGGGCAAAGCAATATATCAATATTATATATCCATATCGATGTACGAGGCTAGATATAGTCTTACATATGGATATCGGGATATGACGTTGTAATGTGACAAAGTGTTGTCTTTTCCTGGTGTTAATGGCTACATTACAGTAAAGTGATGTCATTTTCTGAACGTACCACACTGTTCTGTTATTTGCCTTTACCCACTTAGTCATCATATCCAAATTACTGATGATTATTTTTCAAAAATCTCATTGTGCAGGGGGTATATTTCCCCATAGTAGGGCTGGGCAATATATTGATATAGATAGATAAGACATACTTTATTGTCCCCAAAAGGAAATTTGTTTTGGATGTCTGTTCCGCAGCTTTACAAAGACAACACAAAATACAGAAAATAAGCATCTCTCAACACATATTCTCATGCAACATATATCGATATCGATATATGAGACTAGATATCGTCTTAGATTTTGGATATCGTAATATCTTGATATGACAGTGTTGTGTTTTCCTGGTTTTAAAGGCTGCATTATAGTAAAATGATGTCATTACCACACTGTTGTAGCTGTTTTGTCCACTTAGTTATTATATCCACATTACTGATGATTAATAATCAAAAATCTCATTGTGTAAATATTGGGTGAAAGCACCAACAGTCAACCCTACAATATCGTCGCAATATCGATGTTGAGGTATTTGGTCAAAAATATCGATATATTTGATTTTCTCCATATCGCCCAACCTTTCGCCATAGCATATTTAAATAGCACAAATACCACTGTAGTTACTGAAAAGGTGTGAGGTGGTGGGAGTTGCTCAGAATGGATTCATCCATGGATGTGCAGGATTTGGTACATGTGCAGGCTGTTTATTGAGCTGTTGTTCTTGGAGATGCAGCACAGTGTAATAATGACACATTGTGCACAAGAATTGCCCCAAGTACACTTCTGCATCTCCTACTTTTAATTTGTGCAGCGCCTTGTGCGTAATGTGAGCTATATGAGCCAGCTGTAAACGTCTCAGAGGGAGCAAATGATTCAGCTAAATAAGAGGGAGACAGATGCAGAGCCTCTTATTGTGGGAAAACAGCAGCTCCAAACAGAGTGGGTCACTTGGGACTTATCAGCCATATTCCATCAATTCCTACGACTTCTTTATATACACAGTATCTAATATTCATAATGCATGCTTGATAGGGCTGCACGAAATGAGGAAAATATGCGATAACATTGCTGAATATCGCAATAGCGATATTACTTGCGATACACAGATATTAAAGTGTACTCAGTTCTGCATTTCTGCTGATTTCAGTATTCTGCTAAAGTACAACAAATTGCTTGTTGAATTAAAAACAAACAAAAGGAAGTAATTTCCAACATTCTTTTATTGAACAAATTGAACATAAAATGCACCACTAAATAAAGAACAGTAGTTACATTTTAAAGTTCCGTTTTCTACAGATATTTTCTTTAAACTAACTCAAAACATTTCTGAGTGTCCGAGGCTTTTGCCATGTGTTTATTGCGCAAGTTGATATTGCGATGATGAATCAAAATAAAGAATGGATTTGATTGTGCAGCCCTTAATGCTTCATTCAGTCTAATAGTGTATGCTTTTTTTTTTTTTTTTGTGTCATCGTCACATGCACTGTTCTAACTTTATAATCAGGGATCACAGAAGCACCACATTCTGCTATGCCCTATTCCAAAATTCTGGAGACAGACTAAGTGGCAATGATAAATGACCATGGTCTGGCCTGCCCTCTCACACACTGCCCAGAATAATAGCAGACCAACAATCCTTGGCATGTTTACATGGATGAGAGGCACCTGTTTTCCTCCCCGTGAAAACCAAAATAATCAGCAGTGTCTATTTAGGCATCCCCGGGATAATTAAGCGGGCCCCAAGGTGCCTTCTCCAGTTTGTTTATGCCCGTGTGTGCTACCGTGGCTTTCTAATTAGACTGATAACTGAGGATTAAGATAAGTTAAGTGATGCCTGGATATGTTACTGAAAATACAAGACATGGACTTTGATGAGAGAAAGGTTCATTTTATCATCATGTCGCCACCGGTAACAATTTACAATCAATCTGAAGTTAAAAGTTGCTAATTGCTAGGGCTGTGCAATTAATCGAAATTTCAATTGCGATTACGAATGGGATGAAATGTGTCAAGTCTTGAGTTTGAAAACAGAGAAGGTTTCAAGGGTGTTTATTGCAACAACAAAAAACTACCATAATGACCGAATATAATATGACCCTGATTATAAGACGACCTCTTCTTTTTCAAAACAAATTTTTGGAAAAAGACTTTTTGAAAGCCAAATCTCATTTTAATAAAGAAGTCTGTATGAAAAAGAGCGCAGAAATTCTCTCTGCAGTCTGAGGGCAAGCGCTGGGCGAGACTTGTCCTCAGCCACAAACACGGCCCGTTACAGTGCATCATTCGCCTGCACTACAAGCCGAGGCTGGCTTTAAACTCAATGGCGGGTATTTTTAACTCTCTGGTGATTTCCAGAGATCTCTTTCAGTCACACACCCTCCGGTCAAGCTCACGGAAGTGGCCAGTTTTGGGACCGCAGCATGTTTTTCTTTGGCTGTTGGCATTCGGCGACGGTCTTTTTGGGCTCGCCACCTCCGTATATTACATTATGTGATGCCATATTTATTGGCTACTTGGCAGTTTTCTGAGAACTATGCTGCGCATATCACCATCATCTCACCGTTAATCAAAACTTCTTTGCTAACTTGGTCTACTTTTGAGCCGCTTTGTTCGGGATCGCTCACCATGTCTCTGCATCTTTCAGGCTTTCTCGCTCTGTTGGGAGTTTGGATTGACGGATCTGGTCATGAGAGTACATGAGGTACATTCTGTTTACCGCTATTGGGCACCACCTGTTGTTGTGGATGTTTAAAAGTCTAGAAAAGTTTCAGATATCTTCATAGAGGGGAAAAAACCCTGTCTTACAGTTGGGTCAATACGGTAAAAGTCATTGATAAACTGGCTGGAGGCAGGTGGTGGCAGTTGAGTGCTGGCTGGCGTGGCAGATGCAGAAAGTTGTTTGTCCTGAAGAATCACTCGAGAGCCAGAGATCACTGGAACACTGGAGACTGTTCACATGGAAAAACTGAGATTAGAGGACTCAAAGAATACCACTGAACTAGGTAGTAAACTTGCCCTCGGTCGGTTTGGTTTGGTTTGGTTTCACACCTGGAAAAATCCAAGTGTACCAAAATGCGTCACTACAAATCAGGCAAGAACATCCAGCCCAATTAGTCGGATATGTCTGGGGTCAGGAGCAAGAAAGTAAATACAGGAAGAAGGTCCTGACTCCTCCTTCGCTCTGCTCTGCCGGCGTCGTTCTCCAATTTTAGCGGCAGCTGGTTTGACCACGGAGATACGAGTGACTGAGGGCAAGCTTGACCGCACTCTATTTCTGTGATAGAAACACTGCGAGCTGCTACAGTTTGCTACTCTGCTGCATCGCAGATTGCTGAACGCACCTGACTACAGGAGACATTAGCTCAGACTTGCGGAGTACATATTAGTTGGTGCGGTTCGAGTATGGATCACGTCCTCACCACAAGCAAACCGCTCCAGAGTTTGATTGAAAGCGTACCGAGACCACTTCTTCAAGCAGGTCTCGGTATGCTTGTTTGGTCCGCTTTTGGTGCGCACCCGAGTTCGATTGCTGCATTCTCACCTGCCCAAACGAACCGCACCAGCGGGGCAAACAAGCTCTAGTTTGATTCAAACAAACTAAAGGCTGTGGGTGTGAAAACGCCCTATATCGATGGCATTTCATTTCAGGGATTGTTCCGGTGCCGCCGGAAATTACGCAAGATGTCCCTCTTTTTCGTCCGCATGTCTGTCACCTTCACTTTCTTTGTGTTGGAATTTTAACCTCCGGTGGATTTCTGAGGACTATGGTTAACTGCTCCTCAGATCTCTGCAGGATAAATCCAGACAGCTAGCTAGACTATCTGTCCAATCTGAGTTTTCTGTTACACAACTAAAAAAACTTTTGAACGTACATATGTTTCACCAAAACAAGTTCCTTCCCGAGGCTATTTTGCAGCGGCACCATGGCTCCATCCGGCGTTTACCACCACTCAAGACAATTGTGATTGGTTTAAAGAAATGCCAATAAACCTGAGCATGTTTTCTTCCATCCCGGAATGTTGTGTGGACTAGCCAGACCCTCCTTTGCAGCGCTGTGGAAGAAGGTCTGGCTGCGTCTCTTAACCCTTATTTGATAGCTCCTCAACGGCTTGGTCCTCAGCTGAACCGGAAGTTGTTCTGTCCCTCCTCGGTGAAGGCCGTCTCAAAGCCCCAAGGAGTGAGCATCGAGGAGGGAGGGGGGAGAAGAGAAAAAAAATCAAACAAAATCAAACACCACCATGACAGAAAGGTCCTATATTCTTAGATGATCTCCTGTTAAAAGTGACAATCTTCACAGTGTAATAATGAGGCACCAAAAAAAGTCTTATTCATATCAGTGCATAGTATTCTCCTTTACTCCACTGAGACACCAGAGGTAGAAAGTATCAAATCTGCAGAGGTGACATGGGTGTGACCACCCCATCCTTGCTTTGAGACCAGAAAGAGGCTGTGTAGCATGTCAACGCCCTCTCTGTCGCCATGGCAGCTTATAAAAACACCACAGGGAACATGTGGCTCATAAGAGATAATACATCTAAAATAAAAAAACACAAATGCCATCACATGGGTGTGGAGCAGCAATGAAATGCCATGCTATACAGCATGTATAGCATGGCATTTCGCTAACGTTAGACCGAGCGGCAGTGGGTAGTTTTCTACTAATATTATTATATTGTAACAGTTGATATCACGATGTCAATAAAAAAAAACATATATTGTGCAGCCCTAGCTTGGTTACTGTCCAAGAGTTGCCCATATATTGCTCGTATCAGACTTGTAACGTTGTCACTCCTGTCCACTCTCCTGCAGGTTATGCCACCCGAAAGACTTCCTGGATCCCCAGCCGTGAAAGAGAAGGGCTGATCCCCGTCCTCCCCCAGGTTCCTGCGGCTTTGCACCCCAACTTTCCCTACTTCCCTCTCCTGCTTATTCCCTTCTCCCAACCGCACTAAACCCCACCCGACTCCTACACCCACACCCGACCGTGCCCCTCCCCCGGTCATCCTTTACCTCACGGACTGTTGGTCCAGTCACATCCCTCTCCGTAGCGTTTCCATACCCAGGCTCTCTGTTAAGTCTTACTCCAGCCACTAGCCGTCTCTTCTGCAGCCCCCTGCCCTCGTCATAGAGCTAATCTCCCCCAACTGGCTGCACGCCAGGCCCCATGGCTACAGGAGGTCATGCCCCAGAGATAGATGTGTTGATCAACCTACAACAGGTAAATATTACTTTAAAGAGTGTTTTCTTTTTTTCCCATCTTTTAGTGTGTTATATAGTTTTTTGTGTGTGTAATATATGTATAAAGTACAAAAAAGCTCAGGCAGATGGGCAGTATGAGAAACATATTTTGTTTTTTCATCATATCAAAGCATGCAAACCTATTCTAGTAGACCCCAAGAGTACAAATATGATCAGGGCTCGACATTAAGGCTTGTCCGCTTGTCCGGGACAAGTGGATTTTTTGTAGGGCAAGTGGAAGAGAAATGTACTTGCCCCACTGGACAAGTTAAAACTCAAATAAAATGGACCTATAACGTTAGACCCCACAGCAGTGGGTAAGCGGACCGCTAACGTTAGACCGAGCGGCAGTGGGTCAGTGGTCCTCTAATGTTAGACCCAGCAGCAGTGGGTCAGTGGTCCTCTAATGTTAGACCCAGCGGCAGTGGGTCAGTGGGTTAGACCCAGTAGCAGTGGGTCAGCGGACCGCTAATGTTAGACCCAGCGGCAGTGGGTCAGTGGTCCTCTAACGTTAGACCCAGCAGCAGTGGGTCAGCGGACCGCTAACGTTAGACCCAGCAGCAGTGGGTCAGCGGACCGCTAACGTTAGACCCAGCGGCAGTGGGTCAGTGGTCCTCTAACGTTAGACCGAGCGGCAGTGGGTCAGTGGGTCAGGTCAGCGGACCCTCGTTAACCCAGCGGCAGTGGGTCACCCAGCACCCAGCAGCAGTGGGTCCTATAACGGACCCAGCAGTGGGTCAACTAACGTTAGACCCAGCAGTGGGTCCGAGACCCAGCAGCAGTGGGTCAGTGGTCCTCGTTAGACCCAGCAGCAGTGGGTCAGTGGTCCTCCGAACGCGCCCAGCGGCAGTGGGTCAGCGGACCGCTAACGTTAGACCCAGCAGCAGTGGGTCAGACCCAACGGCCCAGTGGGTCAGTGGTCCTCTCGTTAGACCCAGCGGCAGTTCAGAACGTTAGACCCAGCAGCAGTGGGTCAGCGGACCGTGGGTCAGACGGACCACTAGCTAGCTGTTCAGCTCATTCTCTAGCGTGTCAGACCCAGCAGCAGTGATGAATGAAGCATGAAGTTAATTTGACTCATTTAGCTTGCTGGCTCTCCATGCCTCATAGAAAACAAGTTAATAAAGCTGTCACTCGTGGCTCCACTGCTCGTTTATCCGTCAGTTATACTAAAACATTACGTTATATTACATGTCATGTAGCTGACACTTTTATCCAAAGCGACTTACAATTGCTATATATGTCAGAAGTTGCACACCTCTGGAGCAACTAGGGGTTGCAAGTGCCTTGCTCAGGGTTGATGTATTACAGTGGGAATTGAACCCGGGTCTCCCACACCAAAGACATGTGTCATAACCACTGTACCTCACCACCCACCTCAGCTAGGTGCACAACCTCAGCTCCGAGACTTTCCGGATTAAATATTAGGTAATAATCAAGTGTAAAGTAGCTACACCTTTTAAAGGATCCCTTGGTAAATCAGTCTCTGATGGGTAGAAAGTGAAATTGTAGAAAGAAAAAAAACAAAACACAGACATTTATTGGCAAAATCCATTGTTATGTCTACGAAATTATTTTAGTTATAGTATAAGTTCAAGTCACCACCGCACACCGGCGTGAAACGTATAACTTTGTATTCTGGAGTCTGGAGATCCTCTTTTCTTGTTGAAGGGGAAATCTATTGTTGGGACACGTTTGTTTCTACTGTTTCAACTGAATTTTATTAATGTTGATAGTGTTTGGATGCTTTCAACAGTTAGTTTGAATTCTGCATTAGCAAAACACAAAATTATAAAATGATAAATCTTTACCTGGACAAGTGACTTTTGTGCATGGATAAGTGAAACGTAAATGAAGCCCTGTATGATGCTGAAAAGTAGTATAATAGGGTCTCTTTAAGGTATTTCTTAAATTGAAAGTGGTATTTGACAGACACTGGACTACTCCAGTGGTAACTCAGTTTACATGGACAGTACATGCAAATAACCTGTGGAGAAAACCATCTGGAAGGGCTTTGAAACTCAACTTGCCATTCAAAAGACCCTTTTACAGTATTTATCCAGTTCTGTTCAAGGAGGGTTGTTTCTGCTAGCCACCCACAACGTTATCGCTTCCTGATTTCCCAAATTACGGAGCCGCCCGAGGCCCAAATCACTAAGAGCGTGCATGCGTTAATCCTGCATCAAAAAATTAGTGCCGTTAAAAAAGGATTGTGCGTTAACTTGTTTTTATCCCGTTCATTTTGACAGCCCTCGTTAAAATGTACTTTTTTCTCAGAAACCATACCACCATATGAATTAGGCTTCTGCTCATGTGAAACATTTCTTAAACTTGAACTGTTATAAGCTAAGTATAGCAAACCACAAGCTCCTCTTTTGTTTAACCCAGAGCAAGTCCATTCTGAGCTGGAGAGATTCTGTTGCCTTTTGGCCAGCAGCCCTCTCAAAGGTTAACTATCCAGTACCGGGCTTTGAGTGGCATAAACTTGTGATAAAGCCAAC
This sequence comes from Perca flavescens, assembly GCF_004354835.1. Lineage (NCBI taxonomy): Eukaryota > Metazoa > Chordata > Actinopteri > Perciformes > Percidae > Perca > Perca flavescens. Next base: position 31,757,854 of record NC_041341.1, read on the forward strand.
AGCTTTCAGTTTGATGTGAATTGCCCTAATTAGGCCGAGAGCTCTCACAAGTAACTACGAGATTAGGAACAGTGACAGAGTCCCTGTGGCAAGTAAGGTAAGAATACACTAAATGGGAGAATTTCTTTGTTTGCTTGTGGTTTTCTTTTAAATTCACAAAAATCAATGAGCATGTGCATATTCAAAGGAATAGTTTGACATTCTGGGCTAATTTGCTTTCTTGCCAAGAGTTTGATGAGAAGATCCATTCCAGTCATGCCTGTAAAATAAAGATTTAGAGCCAAGAGGCAATAAGCATAGCTTAGCAAAAAGACCGAAAACAGGGGACACAGCTAGCTCTCTCCAAAGTTCATATTTTTGTATTTTCTAAAATGTCAGACTATGCCTTAAACAGAAACTCAAGAACAAAAGAAGAATACAGTTATGCTGTCTTGGCTATATCAGTTAACACACATACATTTGTGAAACTGGATTCATACAGCAAGCATTTTGTGGTAGCCTATTTAAAACCACTGAATGCAAATATATATATATATATATATATACAGTACAGGCCAAAAGTTTGGACACACCTTCTCATTCAATGCGTTTCCTTTTTATTTTCATGACTATTTACATTGTAGATTCTCACTGAAGGCATCAAAACTATGAATGAACACATATGGAATTATGTACTTAAAAAAAGTGTGAAACTGAAAACATGTCTTATATTTTAGATTCCTCAAAGTAGCCACCCTTTGCTCTGATTACTGCTTTGCACGCTCTTGGCATTCTCTTGATGAGCTTCAAGAGTTAGTCACTTGAAATAAGTCTTGAAGGAGTTCCCAGAGATGTTTAGCACTTGTTGGCCCTTTTGCCTTCACTCTGCGGTCCAGCTCACCCCAAACCATCTCGATTGAGTTCAGGTCCGGTGACTGTGGAGGCCAGGTCATCTGGCGCAGCACTCCATCACTCTCCTTCTTGGTCAAATAGCCCTTACACAGCCTGGAGGTGTGTTTGGGGTAGGGCTGGACGATTTTGGCTAAAATCATAATCACAATTAATTGAACAAGTTACCTTGATTACAATTATTATTTATTATTATTATTATAAATTATTATTATTTTTTCTAATGAAAGAGTGCATATAATCCTATCTTTGTGATTCTAAAATAAGGAAACAACACACAGATAGCAGGGATCCAGACTAACTTTTTTCACTAGGAGCACAGTGGCCCCCTACTGAAAATTTTAGGGGCGCAACCAGAAAATTTAGGGGCACACACCGTAAATCAACATGCTAACCAAATATTCAAATTTCTACTAATTTCCACTGTATTACTAATAAATACTTTGATAATAGATGCAGAAATTACAATGTGCTGTTTCAAATTCAATGTCACTTTTGAAGATGCAACATAGAAGGCACCATTGTTGTCATGACAGTAAACAAAATATTAAAAAAATATACCAACTCTAGTCTACAATTACAATGAATTCACCTTAAAATTAAACATGCATTGTTTAGGCTACTACCCTTAGGGTTGGGTACCTTTCGCATCTGAACCAATATTGGTACAGATACCTGAAATTATAACGGTAAATTTTTTCGGTACTTTCCCTCTGTAATTACAAAACAATTATTTCAGTTGTAAAAATAATTCCAAACCTATTTATCCTATGTACTTAGAACATTATGTTATTTTATTAGAATATGTTACACTCTAAAGAAATTAAACAAAAATAAAAATAAAACCCCTCTCTCTCTCCTCCCAAACCCATCCCTACAACCTATTAAATTGAATAATTATTAATTTTTTACTCACTGTAACTTTTTTAGCCTGTTGTATTTTCATCATGACTGGTTTTCAATTGCTCTTTAATGTTTCATGTAAAGCACTTTGAGTTGCCTTGTTGCTGAAAGCTGCTGTAGAAATAAAGTTGCCTTGCCTTACAGCCTCAGCCTGTCAGTCAGTCCCCAGGGCACAGTTGCACACTGTTGAGCCTGCTGCTTTTCTCAGAGGAAGTGTAACGTCAACAGCACCGTGACTGTTTTTAATATCATATAGCAACAAAACGCTGTCTGCGTGAAGTTTTTAAAAACTGTAACCATACTTGAAACCACTTTATCGGCATCACTCACTGTGACTTCAACAAAACGACGTAGTTTGCGCCGATCGCAACTCTGCGCGTGTGTGTGTCGGAGCACCGCTCTCTGTCAATTTTCAGAGAGGACAGATAAGCTTGCGCTTACGCGCTCAGGTACCTACGTTTCAACATTTAACGTGTAAAAAAAAAAGGGGGCAATTTTATTGGTCGCACATGTGCGACTGGATGTAAAATTCAGTCGCACACTCTCAAATTTTGGTCGGAAAATGCGACCATTTGGTCGCAGTCTGGAGCCCTGGATAGCAATTAATGCTTATTTATTAAATATTTCAAACAACAGAACTAAAATCTACAACAGTAGATTTTACAATGAAATAAAAATGTCTCATAAAAAAGTAATTTAAGTTTTAATGTAAAAAAAAAAAAAAGTTTCCTAAAAATGTAGAACAAAGAAGTTTTAAAAATAGTTATTTTTGTAAACAAAATTATGGTAAATATTGCAATGCCATCTTAAAAGTAAAATATAATTTCTCTCTTGTAAACAAAATAAATTATTGTAAATAAAATAAATTATTGTAAATATTGCCAAAATATAACTTGTATCCTTTGTAAACCTTTTGATCTTCCTCTCAGGGATATTGTCCTGTCACTCTCTATGCATAAGCGTTTACTCCAGGTTCTTACTAAGAAACACTAGCATGTTTACTAGGGCTGCAACTAACAATTATGTTAATAATCGATTAATCAGTCGATTATTTTTTCGATTAATCGATGAATCGGATAAAAAAACAAAAAAGCATTAATTTACATCAACTCAATACATACTTACATACATACTTGTTGTTTTAGTTAATAGTTGTGTAAAGGTAAGTAACCCAAATAGCAGATACAGACAAGACAGACAGACAGACACACACACACACTTATTCATTAAATTACCATCATTATAAGTGCAAGTTAGTATATTGCAAGTAATATATTTGTCAACAATAACTGATATGGGACAAAGCACAGAATATATACATGACAACAGATGGAAAAATTAATGGGCCAAAAAATGCGAGTGAATAAAACCGTGTCGTTAGTCTTGCAAAGTATACCACCCCTGCTTTATTACTGTTATTAACGAGCTAACGCTAGCTTGTCATGCTAGTCAGCTGGATAACGAGTAAACAGCAGCACCAGAAGAGCTACTGGAGGGACGGTACGTTCCTCACTCAACGGAACAGAAGTAAGATTGTGTAGTGACTTTACCCTTTATAAATGTCAATGACTTTACCCTGCTGTTGAACTCCCTTCCTCCTCCTCAAGGACTCCAACATGTTTACGTTTTAGGTGCTGACTCATCACCGTGGTGCGCCCGTGCCATGCCGTGTCGCTTTTGCTTATCTTGCAATTAACACGTTTTTGATTTATTTAGTGTGAAATGCTCCCACACCTTGGATGACTTGGGTCATACTGATTTCTCTGCCTCCGGCGAGTGTTTCAGAACAACGTTACGGGTCTCTCCGGTCACTCTCCGTATTTCCTCTACCCCCGCTCTGCTCTTTTTTCTTTTCTTTCGCTCCGCGCTGCTCCTCTCTAACCTGACTCCGCCAGATGGATTGCTTCGCATTTGCTCGGCATATCCATCTGGGAACTTTCCGTTGGAGAACTTTTGGGAAGGGGCGGAAATACTGGTTAGCTGATTGGATGAACCATCTGTCTATCACCTATGTTGGTGATAGACGGGCCAAATCAACCAATCAGATCCACAAAGCGTATGAAAATACAACCACAAGCCCGCCCCTGCTGCTGAAGGCAAAGCATAGCTCGTTAGCTCAGCGTTTGTGTAACGAGTTAGTTTGTGTAACAAATTTAGGAATAAAAGGCACCATTTCAGGTTCCAGGTCCATATTCCAAAAGAAGGATCCAAGAGAAAAAAGCATTAGCGAGCGGCTAACAGAATTAGGGCTACCGCTGTCTGAAAATACTGGTTAGCTGATTGGATAAACCATCTGTCTATCACCACCTAACCCACCTCAAAACCAACACTGATTGGCCCGGTCGTTTGGCTAACGGCTCCAAATTTTCTCTATCTCAAGATGCCAGACTGATCTGCGAGTGGAAAACTGGAGCTCGCCAGATCAGGACGGTCTCACAAGGCTAGCTCCTCTCTGCGCTCAACTCAATTTTTTTTTATCTCCGCGAATAGGTGGCATAATAGTTGCGTGACACAACTAATCGATAATTAAATTTGTTGCCAACTTTTTTAGTAATCAAATGTTATCGATTTTATCGATTCGTTGTTGCAGCCCTAATGTTTACCTTTTCAAAGTGCTTAACAGACTCAAGTCCAGCAGCTACTTTTTTACGATATGTTTGGTACATGTTGGGCAGCGCAGTTTGGGAAAAATAGTGTCGCGATGGCACAGTGTGTCTTCTGTCGAGTGTTTTAACGAGTTGTTTAAACCCACTGTGCTCCACCGTAGCTATGGGAGCCATGTCCTTCGCGATGTAGTAACTAATGGCGTCAGTTATTTCTCTCCATTTTCTTGAATCCTTTTCATATTGTGTAGCATTTGTAAATGCGTGTGTTATCGACACTTGCTTTGTGGAGGCATTTGTTGCTGGGCGATTGTCAGCCTCTCTTTTTTTGAGCCATGCACTGTTCCTATTCGGTAATGTGATTGCACTCCAGGTGTTGAAATAGATTGCTGGTATTACCTTTGGTCGCTATAACAGTTTTTCTGCAGAGTTTGCATTTGGCTTGAGTGTGTTCGGTGTCGTCTTTATTGAAACCAAAATGTGTCCAACGACGGACACTGCGTGTTTTTTTGGTACAAGCGGCTCTGGCTCCTGTTGCTGAGTTTACTCGGTGTTTGAGTTCTCCTCCATGTTGCTTCAATGTCGCAGACTCGACAGGGTGGAGTCCCGTGACTACACACACAGAGACCGTAATATGTTTTAAGGGGAAAGTACTACTAACACACAGTGGGCGGCCACGGAAATATTAATAGGATTAAAAGACCAAAATAACCGACTTGGTAAAATGACATCGGTTATAGGCTCTGAATTTCGTTTTCGATTATTTTTCGATTAATCATCCAGCCCTAGTTTGGGGTTATTGTCCTGATGAAAAATAAATGATGGTCCAACTAAACGCAAACCGGATGGGATGGCATGTCGCTGCAGGATGCTGTGGTAGCCATGCTGGTTCAGTATGCCTTCAATTTTGAATAAATCCCCAACAGTGTCACCAGCAAAGCACCCCCACACCATCACACCTCCTCCTCTATGCTTCAGGCATGTAGAATCCATCCGTTCACCTTTTCTGCGTCGCACAAAGACACGGCGGTTGGAAGCAAAGATCTCAAATTTGGACTCATCAGACCAAAGCACAGATTTGGTCTAATGTCCATTCCTTGTGTTTCTTGGCCCAAACAAATCTCTTCTGCTTGTTGCCTCTCCTTAAGCCTGGTTCAGACGGCAGGATAATTAGTGTGGTGTCCCCCCAGGGACAAACGAGTACGCAGCCTGTGTAAAATAAATAAAGTCGATGGGCATAACTACATCCACAACTGCAGTCCACCAGAGTACATGGAAACGAATATATGAACGTTTATTTCAACGGTAATTAATCTGTGTAATACATAACGACATTTCTATGAGAAAAAACCAATCACCTCCATATCAGTATAGTATAGTCCATGCTTGTGTTGTCTTCTTTGACCATCGCCTTTACGTTTTTTTTCGGTTAAAAACAAAGTACAAACTATCGCCACTGCATCCTCTTCGTCCGCAATGATTGTTTACTCTGAAGTCACGTTTGATCTCGAGGGATTTTGCGAGATTTCCCGTCTGACCTGGGAATGCTCGGGAGTCAAATCGGTTCGTGTGTGATGTGTTGATTTTGCCGTGTGCTGCGCACCACACACTGTACGACCAAAACTGTTAGACCCGTGATTTCTCATCACCGTGTGTGGGGTCTCTCAGGATTGGAAAATCGGCCGACACTTTTAAAATTGTCCCGTGTGAAGCAGGCTTTAGCAGTGGTTTCCTAGCAGCTACTTGACCATGAAGGCCTGATTCGCGCAGTCTCCTCTTAACAGTTGTTCTAGAGATGTGTCTGCTGCTAGAACTCTGTGTGGCATTCATCTGATCTCTACCTGAGCTGCTGTTAACTTGCGATTTCTGAGGCTGGTGACTTAGATGAACTTATCCTCAGCAGCAGAGGTGACTCTTGGTCTTCCTTTCCTGGGGCGGTCCTCATGTGAGCCAGTTTTGTTGTAGCGCTTGATGGTTTTTGCGACTGCACTTGGGGACACATTAAAAGTTTTCGCAATTTTCCGGACTGTCTGACCTTCATTTGTTAAAGTAATGATGGCCACTCGTTTCTCTTTACTTAGCTGATTGGTTCTTGTCATAATATGAATTCTAACAGTTGTCCAATAGGCCTGTCGGCTGTGTATCAACCTGACTTCTTTACAACACAACTGATGGTCCCAACCCCATTAATAAGGGAAAAAATTCCACTAATTAACCCTGACAAGGCACACCTGTGAAGTGAAAACCATTTCAGGTGACTACCTCATGAAGCTCATTGAGAGAACACCAAGGGTTTGCAGCGCTATCAAAAAAGCAAAGGGTGGCTACTTTGGGTATATCTAAAATATAAGACATGTTTTCAGTTATTTAACACTTTTTTGTTAAGTACATAATTCCACATGTGTTCATTCATAGTTTTGATGCCTTCAATGAGAACCTAGAATGTAAATAGTCATGAAAATAAAGGAAACGCATTGAATGAGAAGGTTTTGAAACTTTTGGCCTGTACTGTATATATATATATATATATATATATATATATATACATATACACATATACATACAGTGCTGCTCATAAGTATTCATACCCATGCTAAAGTTGACTAAAAAAAAGAATAAAATAATCATCTTTTGGAAATTGATCTTAATGCCTTAATTAAAAAAAAAAAGGAAAAATCCGACCTTTTAAGGACACCAATTTGTTTTGTGAATGAATAATGTATTGTATATAAATAAATGTTCTTCCTTAAAATACAGGGGCCATAATTATACACACCCCTATGTTAAATTCCCATAGAGGAAGGCCAATTTTTATTTTTAAAGGCCAGTTATTTTATGGATCCAGGATACTATGCATCCTGATAAAGTTCCCTTGGCCTTTGGAATTAAAATAGCCCCACATCATCACATACCCTTCACCATATCTCAAGATTGGCATGGGTTTATTTCATTTAGCCTAATAGCTAACTGAGATAAGATCCATATCAATGCAAATCAAACCAGCTATTAGGCTAACTGAAATAAAGCCATGCCAATCTCTAGGTATGGTGAAGGGTATGTGATGATGTGGGGCTATTTTAATTCCAAAGGCCAAGGGAACTTTATCAGGATGCATAGTATCCTGGATCCATGAAATAACTGGCCTTTAAAAATAAAAATTGGCCTTCCTCTATGGGAATTTAACATAGGGGTATGTATAATTATGGCCCCTGTATTTTAAGGAAGAATATTTATTTATTTACAATACATTATTCATTCACAAAAAAATTTGGTGTCCTTTAAAAGGTCGAATTTTTCCTCATTTTTTTTAATTAAGGAATTAAGATCAATTTCCAAAAGATTATTTTTTTATTCCTCTTTTTAGTCAACTTTAGCATGGGTATGAATACTTATGAGCAGCACTGTGTATATATGATTTGTCCTTTTCAGCTGGCAGTTCTGGTTTGCATTATGGGATAGAGAAGTCAGGAAAGTGAAGGCGGGTTAATAATTCATTTTGGAAAGTGACTGAAGTCTTAAGGATGGAAAAAATGAATATGCAAATGCAGACTGCTGAGAAGTGAAGAGTCTGACTTTGCTACTCCGTCAAAAAATATCTGAGGAGAGAAATGTGGACAATGTGTGTGTAGCCGATGCCGACCTTACTATGTCAGCTGGTACAATGGAGTCTCAGTGAGCCTGTGAAAGAGTCCTTTATAGCTAGAGTAGGTGGCCTTTTTAGTAGACATCAATGCTGGCAGTGTGGCTGGATGCTTGAGACTGAGAAGTGGAATTAGAAGAAAAGACTTAGAAAGATCGGTTGACAGATTGCTACGAGAAAATGCTTTGCGTCTGTTATTTCTTAGCTGCGAAATTTCTCAAACACTAATTTCACATTTTCACACCAATCAGCTGCCAAATAGCTTGTGTATTATAGGCCACTGTGCAATGCCAGAAATGATATGCTTAAACAGAATTTGTTGGATGTGGCGTTTCCTGTTTTCCTAATTGAGTATTTTCCCAGCTTGATCTGATATTTCTAAAAGAAGCATTTGGCTGTAGCTGTTCTCTAACCCTGAGGCCAGTGCTGCCCTTTGAAACAGTTTGTGTATCATGAATGTCAAACAAAGGGACTGTTTGACTTCGTTCAGATGCCAACTTTTGATATGCCTGATGTTTTAACATTAGTTTTCCCAGATATTGCTATACCAATATGTTCACACATGCTAGTAACGAGCTGCAATGTAAAGTTAATAGACAATTGCGCACCTTCATTTTACATCCACTAAAAGCGCTTGTTTTGCCACTGACATGCTCAGATTATTTTTGAAATCGCTGTCGGCAAACTGACCAGACATTTTATCATTGTAAAATACACTTCATTCAAAGTCGACAGAAACTAAATACCACTCTTGTTTGGTTGAAATGACCCCCTAATTCACCCATTTACATGTGGAAATATATGCTGGCTATATACACGCTAAAAGTATTGTTTATTTACATGTAGTCTAGTGAGTTTGGCAATGACGTTTTGGAGCTGTAAACATGTTAAGATTTTTTTTTTAGGATTTATTTTTGGGCATTTTAGGCCTTTTTCTCAGAGGACAGCTGAAGACATGAGAGGAGAGAGAGAGGGGGTATGACATGCAGCAAAGGCCCGCAGGGCGGAGTCAAACCTGCGGCCGTTGCGTCGAGGACTACATCTCTATATATGGGCACCTGCCCTACCAACTGAGCTATCTGGGCGCCCAGGATCTCACTCTTCAACAAAAAGGTCTATATTTGTATGGATCATTTCCACAATGTTGTCAGACACTTACTTTTCACAATAATAATCGGAGGTTGTCAGTGGCAATCCTATAGGATTACATTGCAGCCCGGTATGCGGCTGCCGGTCACAGCGTTCTTGCTCATTCTCGCTACTGGAGAAATTTTTTAGCTTATTGTTCACATCATCACGTGCACACAAATGCATGGGAAAAATACTGACATTTTCTTTTTCTTTTTTTGATTTTAAGGAATATAATTAAAAGGAATAAAAAGGAGCACAGACATGCCTTTAAGACTGAATTGTTCTCTCCAGCATCTCAACACAGGGATGAGTCACACATGGTTGTGTGGAAAATTCACATGTCTCTATCTGTTATTCAAGTGGAACAGATAAGACTGTGTTTTCAGGGGAAAAGATCTCTGCCAACTAAGGAAGTGATGTGTCATTACATACAGTGGGGACCATGGCATCCATAGTGTGCATCCCATATTGTGACACTGAAGGAAATAATAGGCTGAATGCTCGGCTACATAAGTGGACACTTCAATTTCCTTCCTTCAATTACTCATGCACTATGTACTTAAAACACACACACACACACACACCCACACACAGCACCCATAGGGAGAGAACAGCTTCTTTGCACCGTGACTTCTCATTAATGTCGCTCTGAACTATGGCCGGTATAACTTTTTTGTAAGGTAGTTTGGTGTGAGGGTATCTGCGTATGGAGGATATTAAAACAAACTCATGTAACCCAGCTGAGTGTGGGTTACCACAGAAACATCACCAGCTGCCAGCTGACGTCAGCTTCAGTTTCTTGAAGAGATCCTCGTATGGATGATATTAGCTTTAGTCTCTGCATGCGTATCCTAAAGGTCCTATATTGTAAGAAGTCTTTTTTGATTATAAAGCTGGTTGAGGTGCTAATTAAATACTGGGAAAATATCAAAACGCTCAATCCACAGAGCAATGCACCTGTGAAACTGTGCTTTTAAAAGAGCCGTCAGGACATCCGTACAGTTGTGATCTCACAAAGTGTTGCTACAGTGCCGTTATGGTCATTCCCCGGCTGCAATGACAGTGCAGAGACACCGAGAGTGCAGATGCAGGAGACCCGGACATGCTGACCAATCAGCGCAGACTGGGCTTTTTTCGGGAGTGGGGCTTAAAGAGACAGACGCTAAAACAGCGTTTCAGACAGAGGGTGAATACAGGTATATTCAGACAGACAGTATGAGAAAAATAATGTGTTTTTTCAAGCATTAAAGCAAGTACACATGTTCTAGTGGAAACCCAAAATACAAGTATGTACCTGAAAATGAGCATAATACAGATTAGTATTTTTAATTTTGATGGAGATCACAAAGTTTGGGTAATGTGTATAACAATGGCCAAAGAATCTACAATATTTCCATTTGATGAAGTCATGCAGCTGTAAGGAACGTGTTTAAATATTGAGTGTTAACATCATGACGCTTCAATGAAGAGCTCAAACATACAGAATATATACAATACTGTCAGACAATGTGGAATATTGCTCATAATACTGTATTGCTGCTGCTGCTGCTTGATATTGGCAGATTACAAGTGTAGAGGTGACAGAAATATGTGTTAGTTAGATGTTTTAGTGCATGTAATGATTGGATTACATTGCATGTATTAATCTTGCTTCCTTTCATTAAAAAAAATCCCATCCAGTAATAAGGCAAACGTTTTTAAATAATGGCTCATAAACATCAGCTGTGCAGTGACAACTGACAAGAAAAGCAAAACACTGATGCGGGTATTTATGTTAGTTGTGATTTGTTTGTCCCAGTGGGAAGCAGTTCTAAAGACTGTTATATAAAAAGAGTAGGAAGCTACAGAAAGCAGCGTAATCTGCAGAGGCAAACAAAATGATTGCATATTCTTATCTGCCGGAATTTTAATAAGCGAGTGTTTTCACATTTGAAACTGACGCCCTAGTACTAATCTACCCAGCTGTACGATCCATTATGCCTGGCACTGGATTATAAATCGACAACAAACATACAGCGACACATACTATCACATAGTGTAACATACTGCAGCCTGAAGGCATCAGCACTGAAATCTGGCTCAGCATAAAGACAGAGACAACTCTAGGGCTGCTCTCTCTTAGTCGATAAGTCAAATAATCGGTTGTTTTGGTCTTAGTCAACTTAGATTTCTTTAGTCGATCAGTCATGTTTTATGCTTTTTTCATGCTGACTGACTTATTTACAAGAAACGTACGAGCACATCTCTGGTAAACACAAGAATTAAAGTGGTGCTTTTGCATAACTCTTTGCGGAGAAACTCAGATTTACAGATCTGTCGATTAAATCAACTAATCGATTAGTCGATACAATTGAATGAGTGTTAGTCGACTAAGAAATTCTTTAATCGAGCACAGCCCTAGACAACTCCCTGATTTCATTAAATTATGTTGATTCACGTTTCATGAATGCACCTGCAGTGTCCATAAATGTTGTGGTCCCCTATACCACCTCAATATTTCATATGCTACTTCTTGGTCTGGTTTGCCTTTATAGTACATATACTGTATTTTAATCCCTTTTGAAAACTCCACACCTGTATATGAATTTTAATTGGATTTATGCTCTTTTGTCTGACCATGTATTGCATATTGTATTTGTTGTTAAAACAACAGTTTTTTGTGTTGTCTTCTTGGCTTAAAAAAATAAACTTTTCTACTCACAAAGACCCTTATACCTGTGAAAATAAAGGAAAATAAATAAGAACTGTATTCTTGTAGGGTATACCGAACAATGATGATGACTTAAGTATATTTGTATGGTTTAATGGCACCATCACATCAGCAAATATAATGAATGTCTTGCACAATATTTACACATTTCTCCCAGTTTTTCAGCATTATTATTTGATATACAGACTTGTAGTTTAGTTTAATGAATGAGGTTTTTTGGGAACTTGCTCAGCATGTGTTTGTAATAATTGACATCTGTTGGCTTGGCAGAGTGGAAGAGACTAATTACATTGGTCAGGTACTCTGCAGGTTTTATGGGTGCATATGTTACATTGTGTTCAGCTTCTAACTACCCAAGTGCATTACTTAACCAATGGTAAAAAATAGTTCCTACCGTTGTTGAATTTCTTTGTTTCATTTGTATTTTTGTCTTCCATTTTTAAACCTTAATCCATCATTAACCAAGCTATTTAAATTGCCTACGTTGTTGTTGCTTTGAACTTAATTACAATTAGGGCTGCACAATTATTTAATCAATTTGATCAAAATCGCAATGGTGCAATATCCATGTCTAAGGGCCGGCCTTTTGATAAAGGCAAAATATGTGCCAAACCATTTTGAATGAAATATTGTGTTGCTGCCAAGACGTCCCGGCCTACAACTCCTATCCTAGAGGCTAAAGAAAACATCTTTCTTTGCTACAGATCCACACTATAATCGATGAAAATGAGAATTATGATACAAAACTTATCATTCCCTCCAGTATCGTGAATCATATTGCAATATCAATCAAAATAATGACAATTAGAGATTTTTCTCATATTGTGCAGCCCTAGTCACAATCCCTAACCTTGATATTAGACCTAATGACATACATCCTAACCCACCTTTAATCTTTAAACCTAATGTCTTGGACATTAATAACCCAAATATGCCCTTACTCCACAAGGTTTTCCTGGAGTAAGGGCATTTGATCGTGACAAACAAGGCAAACACAGACCTACTCTCCTCCATATTAGTCAGCAGCTGATGAATATTTTAATGCAGCTCTCTGGCTCAGCATTCCATTAAATATGAAATATTAATGTGGCAGTAGAAGTTGGGGGCAGTTCATGAGAAAAAGGTTTGACAGCATGTTTGTAACTGTTCAGTGGCTGCTTGGCTGTTTAATTGAAGCCTCCTGTTCTCATAATTGATTACAAGTGGCCAAATCAGCCACAGAGTAACATCATTGTGTTTGATGTCGATGGTATCCCAAAGTGCTGACACTCACAGTAAACAGATGAAATGAAAGCTCTTATCCAGCAATTATTATAACCTTATTAATATTAGGAGGTTTCCATCTCCGTGTTGGCAGCACAGCAGACTCACAAGGGATTATATAAATCCATTTTGCTCCAGTGGGTTTTTACAGCATGTCAAAGGATCCACTGTCTAACTACTGATTCTTTTTTAAATTAATCGCTAATTATTTGAATAACAAGATGTCAGAAAGAGTCCACGTCATCAATGACATTGTCCAACCAATAGCCAAATACTCAAAGACATTTAGATGACTATTAAAGAAAGATGAAGAAAAGCAGCTAATTTTCATATTTGAGAAGTTAAATCTTTTTATAGTGCAATTTGAAAATAGCTAATGATATATAATGTGTACATACATAACTGTGTGTTTCTCCTGTGTTGTTCAGTTAATGTATTAAATGCATGTATTTTCTCTTCCTGGAAATAGTAGACTTATCTTGACTTTGTACACATACATGTAGCCAATCAAATGTGATTTGGAGCAACTAGATAACCATAATGTAAAACAGCACTTGACTGTCAGCATAGTAATAGTAGTAGTGTGTTTGTGTGTGTTTCAGTCGCCAAAGAACTCCTCCAACACAAATGAGGGAGATGTGGGTAAAGTCCAACAGTCAGTTAAAAATAGGGCAAATCCCTCTTATAACAAACCTGCCTACAAATATGTCCAACTGACATCTAACTCCCCTTTCTCTGTGACTTTAAGCAGCTTTTGGTGCTATTGTATCTATCAGATTGTAGTATCGATCCTGCTTATCTCCCATCAGACACAATGAATAGTCAACCTGTGTCTGTGTGGATGAAAACAGAGTTTTAGTGTGTCCAAACACTGGAATAGGAGCCTGTTCTTAAATCTGATAAAATGTAGTGTATTTGATATCACTGTACAGTGTCGGCCATCCAAATCCGACACACATAGTGCCTGCACCACCTGAGCATGGGTTGCCCCCCTCCTGTGTCCCTCCACCCCGACTGACATCAAAGCTGACAATAAAACTGTTTGAGTCATTCGCACCAATGGAGCTCGAGCAAAGCAAAAGCAGGTTTAGAGGAAATCCCTTCACTATATCTGCCACAGCTGAGAGTATTATTCCCTCATGCATTACATTAGGACTATTCAATTCAGAGTCTTACACTGAAAAACAGTGCTTACCAGAGCAAGGTAAGGAACGGAGGAAGTTAGAGAGGTTGAAATTAAAATAGAATTTGTTCCAAAGGAATATAGAGCACCTTAAACAAGGAGCAAAATTGAGCCAGTGTAAACAAGGCTTTTACTGCTCAGTCAATTTCAAATTCTCCCTTTTTATTTTCTGTCTGGCTTCATCTGCCTGGGCCTTGTGTAGATAGGTAGCTCAGACCATTAAACGTGTCCTGTCCCTTCATCCCACTGGTAATTAGGAAGTAATGGAGCTCTGGCTCAAGAAATCGGAGACCACAGAGCAGGAGCTTACCAAGCCAGCACCAATCTAAAAGCAGAGGAAGCAGCCGGTCCCGGTGATTTTAACCTATCAGAGGCACCATATGTCTCTGGCAGGACACTCCCTTCAGCCTCAGCTGTCTCCAGGGTCTGTCCAGTGCATTAGTTCTTTGTTGCTTAGCTTTTTGTTGTATTGATTTGATGTCCAACATACATGAAGTGGAGGATGTACAGGCACTGTGTGCCTGTTATACTGAAACATAATTCATTTTACAATATACTTTTTAGGTGTCTCCTGTGATGAATACAAAGCAAAAACAGGGGCTAGGGCCAACTGTGGTGGGCTTTGGCTTTAACTGGAGCAGACAAAATAAAAAGTTCCGTTGGCAGCAGATTGTATCTGTTCTCCACAATTGGAACTACTTACATGCAGTGTGTTGAGACAGTTTTACAAAAAAAATATACCTACTGTAGAATCCAGGGCTGCAACGAACGATTATTTTCATTGTCCATTAATCTGTAGATTATTTTCTCGATTAACGGATTAGTTGTTTGGTCTATAAAATGTCAGAAAATTGTGAAAAATGTCGATCAGTGTGTTTCCCAAAGGCCGACATGACATCCTCAAATGTCTTGTTTTGTCCACACCTCAAAGATATTCAGTTTACTGTCACACTAGAAAATATTAACATTTAAGAAGTTGGAATCAGAGACTTTGTAAAAATAAAAAAAATTACTCAAAACGATAAATCGATTATCAAAATAGGTGGCGATTAATTTAATAGTTGACAACTAATTGATTAATCGTTGCCTCTCTAGCAGAATTGGTGATGGAACTCCCACACATTTATTAGTTCTACGTTCATCCTGATTAGGATTTTACTTAAATTTATCATGAATCTGCTCCCTGTGTGGCAGATAATCAAAGCCAAGCTGTGTTATGTCAAGAAAGAATGTCTGATTGGATGACCCACTTGGATAGCAAATGCAACACAGCAATCAGATTGGCACAATTCGTGTAACCATCAAATTCCAAATCCACAGCAGTGGTGATCGCTGTCTGCATGGACAGATGGACCATATGGTCCCTTATAGATTTCTTAGTGAAAAGCCTTTTTCTTTTACAGCTAGTGCTCTCTTCTCCTGCAATTCTTATGTTGTATTGTCCTCTCCCTGTCAACTCTTTCTCCCTGCACGTTTTCTAGCGTTTTCAAGTGACCGTGTTCTCTCCATCCTTCCCCTAGGTGAAGGTGGAGGAGGAAGATGAGGAAGGGTCCATGGAGGAACTGGAGGAAGAGGAGGAGGAGGAGGACTGGGAGAAAGCCCTATCTGTGGAGCGCTTTGGAGACATCATCAGTGACTCTGCTTCTACAAGTGGAGACAGGATGGGTCGACACTACACTGAGAAAGACTTTGAATGTAAGCCAAGCTGCCATAGTATCATATAGACATTGTACCTACAACTACCCAATAGCTGTCACTTACAAACTAGCCATAACCCTAACCCAGTACAGAGTATTGATCCACATTATTATCAGAAATCAACCTACTCAGAGTAAGAATGCATAAGTTTCCCTTAAATTGTTCATTCCATATGACATCAACATTCTTACAATGATATAATTATATCACATTACATAGTCTTAAAGGCAGGTAATGTAGAAAATCTAGCAAGATTGGAAAGTAGCAGCTCCTCAGGTCTCCGTCTAAATCCACCACTTTGGTCCAGACTGAAATATTTCAGCAATGAGCTGGAACGCCATGACATTTCTTTTTTGAAACATTCTTGGTCCCCAGTCAGCAGACTCAACATTTCATACCGTGATGTCATTTAGATTTTATTCTTCTTCTTTTGTTTAACACAGATCACAGACACTCATTTCACCATACGCACCACCCCTTATCCACCCACCTGCCCCTGGCCCAGCGTTTACGCAAGAGGGTGCACAGCACGGACCGAAGGCGCAAGAAGAAACGGAAGAAAAGGAAGACCTCTCTGCCCCCCTCCGATGTTACACCCACCATCCACGAGGTAGACGAGGAAGAGGCCGAGTCTGAGACGGATGGACAGGGAGTGGCTGCCCCCCCCGCGGAGCTACCTGACATCCTACCACAGGTAAAATAAGACTGAGGAACCGTGGGGCCTCTAGTCATACATTCATACCATTTCTTTTAGTCAATTATTTGGACATGTTAAAAAAATACAAACACAAAGTAAAACTTATACGCAATAACAATGATAAGCAACTCAATGGACAAACAACAAATAATATTGTTCATGTTCAAAATGGGTAGTAAGAATTTGAGAACATTTCTGGTACTACGCCCAGGTACATTAAAGGTGCAGTAGGTAAGACTTATAAAACTAACTTTCTGTCATTATTTGCTGAAACTGACCCTATGTTCCAGTAGAACTACATGAAGCAGGTCATTTAAAATATCCGGCTCCTCTGGCACCACCTACAGCCTGTAGTGCAATTTGCAAAAATCCACAGCTCCCTGTTCAGATGCACCAATCAGGGATGGAGGGGTCTAACTGCGTGTCAATCACTGCTCATGCACACGCATTCATTCTCCCTTGTGGGGGGAGGGGCTTAGGAGACCTTTTTGGGCTTAAGCGGAAAAGGGGGAGGGCCTGAGAAGTTGTCGATGTTCAAATTTTTTTGGGCTAAGTCCTGGATCTTCACAATCCTACCTACAGCACCTTTTAATTATAGTAATAGAAATTCAATTTGAACAAAATAATCTGAACTGATGAACCAAAAACCATTAAACAGTCCACAAAGACGAAATAACCAAACAGGAAAATCACTGGTCCAGCTCATAGCCATTCCATATTTTTGTTGTCAATTTGTTGTCCATTAATATTCCAAGAAATTGAAATGAACGCAGGATCTTCCCTGCTATTGAGATGGCCCGAGGCATGGACCCGCGTCTCTGTGTTGGTGCAAGAGTGCCTGGCTCTGTGCCAACCTACCGATACCTACTGTATAAGCACAGGTTAGCATCTTCTTCCCCTCTCACTGATCTTCCTCTTCCTCTCAGTTTAGTTTGGGGAGCCAAGAGGACTTGGAGGAACCTCTCCCGCTCACTGCCTTGCACAAGGAAAACGAAGAAAATCCATTGTCGAGGCGAGCCACACCCGTTCTGATAGAGGGGGAGGCTCATAATGGGGGAGTTGTTCTCGGATCGAACGAGGAGCTGCGTGGAGAGGAAGCGGCTTGCAACAGGTAGGCTATTACAACATTTCAGCTGACATCTCTACTGAGCTTTTGCTAGTATAGCAAGGCAAAATGACTGCTGTGAAAAATCCCCATTGCTGTAGCCTGATGCTGAGCAACATAAATATTCATCTGGAGTCGTGTTTTTGGCCCGCTGGTGAAGTAGGGCTGGGTATTGTTCAAAAATATTCAATACCAGCACTGATACCAATACTGTGATTTCAAAACCGGTTCCTAAACGATACTTTTTTCGATACCAATTTTATAAAACAAAAAGAAATCACAACATTACAAATTACGGCACAAATCTTCTAATTCTTTTTTTTTTCTCTCCTACTACATGAGCCCCGTCTCTGTGTAACGTAGAGTTTTTCCTGAGTGTCTCTACGACTTGTTACGTTAGACAGCAAATCACAAACATTATTAGATCTTGGTAGAAGCATGCTGCATGATGACATTTACTCCTTAGGGATTGAAATTTGGTACTTTATTGGCAATTCAGTCGATACCCAGCCCTACTGGTGAATGTAAATCCAATATTCAAATATACTCTCTGTTCAGATCTGTTTTGGTCTCCACTAACTGATTATATCTGTCAAATATCAGTCTCTTCTGCCGTTTGGTGCTGGGCAGGTAGTGTACAGTGGGTTAACCAGGGCTTTTTTTTTTGCGGTAATGTGGCTAGAACCAAGGTTGATTAGAGCAATGAGAAGGCTGCGATCCAGTGCTGTAGTCAAGACCAGAGTGTATCGAGACCGAGACAAGACCAAGACCAGACCAGTGCGAGTCCCACCCTGAATGACACGATAAAATGTGGAAAATGCTAACCATAGGCACTGAGACCGAGTAAAAATATGGTTGAATCTGAGATGAGACGGAGGCTTTCGAAAAGTGGTCTTGAGACACTGCTGTGGTCCATAAAAATAAAACAATCAGCTTGAAGATGCTAAAATGCATCGTAGAGCTGAGGGGAACTGCACAGCTAGGTGTCCTTTCACATTGCACATCCATTGGGATAAATTGATACAGAAATGTTTAATTATGCAGCTTTAAAGGTGTGAAGTCAGGTTACACTTTTGTTACTGTAAGTCCATTTCACTGGGGAGTCTTCCTGGTAATGTTGAATGAAACAGAGGTACGCAGAAATACGTTTCTATGGTTACCTGTAGTTTATGTAAAGTGCCCTGTGGACTGGTTTGCCGTAGATTGGTTGAACTCACACACCAACATTGTTTGGGTGCACTGTTCTTCAAAATTATGGGGCCACCTGCCAGCCACACAGAAATGAGCATTTTGTCGGCCATAGTATAAGAGCAGATAGCTCTACACAGCAAATCTCCAGAACCATGAGCTATTTCACTCAGTTTTCAATTGCATAAAACACTTTTTTTCAAAACACTACCCACAATTCTATACCTAAGACACAAAACTCTAACAGGAAGTGACTTGCTTCCCTTTCCAAACACAACCAATCAAAATGCTACACTTATATACCAGGGAACAAGCACTCCTCATGTGTGCAAACACATAACTGAACACTAACCAATCACTGCTTTAGTATAGGCCTATATATAGGTCAAAGGTCAGATTACCTGCTTTGAACAATGGATGCCAACAACAGACAGAGAGCAAAGGGAGGAGGAGGGAGAGACAGGGGACAACAACGAGGAGGAGGAGGAGGGAAGAAGAGAAAGAAGGTGAGCCATCTCTGATGAGATTAGGGCCACACTTATTCATCATGTGATTAACCACGGATTGACCATGAGAGAAGCCCATCTTTTTTGTCAGGACACCAGATGTTCCAGAACTTTACGACATTCCATTCACAACTATGTTCTTTGTCCCCAATTTTGTTTTTATACAACACACAACAGAAGCATCCTTTAGACTATAACAAAGGGATAAATAATAGAAATCTGGAAACTCTTTGATCAAATTAACTCAGGCAGCACCTGTCAGCCATTGAATACAATTTCAAAGCTGTAGACAACACTATACAAACCAATAAAAATAAAATAAACAAACAAAACAAAATTAAACAATAAACATGCCTTGGTAGAACCAGTTACCACGCCTACTAATCCATTATACCCATTGTTACTTATAAAAATCGGACAGACATTTCTTTTATTGCATCCAAAAAGGAGCCCCACACTCTTCTGAAAATATCTTCCCTACCCCTGACTCTATAGGTAACCCCTTCAAAAGTAGCCATCTTTGTCATCAACTCAATCCATTCCTTAAAACAGCATGAGCTAATTGACTTTCAGTGTCTTAATACAGTTTTTTCCAACTGCTTACACACGTTTTCAAAACTATGCCTCCTTTTTTCAAAACTCTACACACAATTCCCAAAACTGCACACACAAAATGCTAAATGCCTCACATTACCTTCAAAATGAAACACGGCATTCAAAATAGGGTTGGGTACCAAAACTCGGTGCCAATAGGGAACCGGTGCCGACGTAAACGGTAGTAACGAGACCGAATAAGAACGAAAGTTTCGGTGCCTCATTTCGGTGCTCAACTTTACACTACACCTGACAGCATGTAACGTTAGCCTACCTTTAGCTAGCAGCTGGATTAATCACGATTAAAATGCTGACAGCTAACGTTAAACAGTGTAAAGTGTGACTGTATTTCACTGTGGAGGACTTCTACAGCGGGATGTAACAGTCTGCACTGCAGCGCAGCAGCTGCCGTTGTCGCAATTCATAGATATCCAGTATGTTTATATGGTCGGAATTAAACAACACAGACGGTGCGTTCACTTGCAGCTGCCATTGTCGGAATTAAGCAACACAGATTCACTTAAAACAGGTAGCCTCGTGGTGCATTCACAGTAATTGTAAAATACCCTTTTCCTATCTGGGGTTCAACAGCAATTTACTGGTGAAATAGGTTATTGTTATAGTTATTACATTATTATTAAATCTTTAATTTTGACCATGGCCTTAGCAATAAACAAGTCACTGACTGTTGTTTACTACCCTTATTTTTTTTCTTCTTCTTTTTTTTTTTAACTTTATTGAAAAGTACCGGTTCAGGCACCGGTTCAGGCACTGGTTCAGGCACCGGTTCAGGCATTGGTTCAGGCACCGTTTAGGCACCGGCACTGTTTTAAAAGTATTGATTTAGCACCGGAATCGAAAAAAAACTGAACAATACCCAACCCTAATTCTAAATACCATAAACACATCTCAAAATGAAGGATTTACATCAAATGGCAAACACTTTTTTCACAATAGTAAATGTTTAGATATACCATGTACACATGTTGTTCTAAATCTGAAGCTCTTTTGTCTTTCATAGGCTTAGTAGCAGAATAAGAATAAGAATAAGACGATATCCTTTAAAAATGTGTTTTTAAAAGTCTGAGTTACTTAATCACTGATGATAATAATGGGCACAACGTTGAATGAAAACAGTTCTTATTTATTTTCTTTAAAATGTAAGTAAGTAAAAACAATTCAAAGACATAAAATACTAATACTATACTAATACTAATTGAACTAGTGTAGGAACATTGAACTCTGAGTAAACATTCAGTTGTACACCTCTGCTGTAATGTAAATTGTGCAGCATACTAGCAAGATGAAATCATAATAATAAACAAAGGGCTCTGTTCTGTAACATATGGCACACAACCATGTCCTTATTGGAAGCAGTCCTGGAGCTGGGATAGGTTAGTGTCAGGCCTGGTTCTGATAGTCCTTCTACTTGACTGTATAGTCCTTCTGACCGGGGACGTATGCTGGGATCAGGAGTAGTTGGATGTGACCTGACTGGCCCAGGTGAGGAAGAGGTGTATGGAGTTATATTACTATCTTTATTCAAGAACGCATTATTTCAATTTGAGAGCATTTCTTACTGATATTACTTTCAGATTTCTTGATCTCACACTCAAATAGTCACTGCTTGCGCTCAAAACCTTGCTCTCACACTCAAATAATCACTGCTCACGCTCAAAACCTTGCTCTCACACTCAAATAGTCACTGCTCGTGCTTGGATTTGCTCTGCTTGTGCTCAAACTTTCTGCTTGGACTCAGATATGTTGTTGTTTGGACAGATTTCCTGCTCTCAGCTTTGAACCTTCTCCTCGCACTCAGGCTGATTCTGCTCGCTTGCAAATTTTCTGCTCTCGGATTTCTCCTGCGCGCTTGGATTTTTTTTGTGTTATAACCAATCAAAATTCAACAACCAATAGAATGCCAGCTGTAGTGTTGACCAATGAAATGATCCCTGCCCTGTTGAGGGTGCGTTCACTTTACGTTAGAACGTCTGTTGAGGGCGGCTGCTCTGTTACCAAGTTTATTTATCCCCGCGCCGTCCATTGCTTTATTATAAGTATATGTCAACAATGTGCTAAGAATGATTGACGCACTTTCACCTGCACCCATCAGGAAACGGGAGAAAGCTTTGAAGTGGGATGTATGAAGTTATGTCCACAACTACGAGGGTGAGTAACATAACTTAAGCACCTAGCTAGCTAGCATATGGCGCTAGCATATAGCCTAGCTTGATGTCCATAAACA
Source organism: Perca flavescens (assembly GCF_004354835.1). Classification (NCBI taxonomy): domain Eukaryota; kingdom Metazoa; phylum Chordata; class Actinopteri; order Perciformes; family Percidae; genus Perca; species Perca flavescens. Next base: position 31,780,208 of record NC_041341.1, read on the forward strand.
AATAGATTTTCTTTATTGTTTAGCTAGATTGAACGACATATAACGGACAGTATGTGTATATGTGATGACCCCACTTTGTATTTTTTCCTCGTTTGGTTAACCATGTTCCTGGGATTTGGCTAATTTCATGTTAGAGCCAGTAGTAAAAACTTAACTGTAATATAACTGAAAGAACACAAGAAACTGGATTGTTTGTGTCAGTTTCTGCATCATTGTTGTGTTGTTCATCAGAATTTAGTCTTCATTCCTTCATATAACATTAGTCTGAAAATGATGGATTCATATCAGTCTGTTTAAAAAGTTGTAACATTAAGTACAATTTCACCACTATAATAAAAACAGATCTAGAAATGATATGCTTTCTTATTTGCTCTTTAAATAGCAGTTATTTGTTTAATTAATACAAAGCAAACTGAATTAAAAAAAAAACTATTTTGTTTTACTTTTCATCCAGGTGGAGCTGAGGGGCTCGACCCCTGTTGATCTGTGTGTGTCATATCACCAACCCATGATAGCTAGAATTCACCCTGCTACTCCAGATCTACCTACTGTATGACTGGCTACAGACTACAACCATCTGCTCCAGATCTACCTACTGTATGGCTGACTACAGACTACAACCATCTGCTCCAGATCTACCTACTGTATGGCTGGCTACAGACTACAACCATCTGCTCCAGATCTACCTACTGTATGGCTGACTACAGACTACAACCATCTGCTCCAGATCTACCTACTGTATGGCTGACTACAGACTACAACCATCTGCTCCAGATCTACCTACTGTATGGCTGGCTACAGACTACAACCATCTGCTCCAGATCTACCTACTGTATGGCTGACTACAGACTACAACCATCTGCTCCAGATCTACCTACTGTATGGCTGGCTACAGACTACAAACATCTGCTCCAGATCTACCTACTGTATGGCTGGCTACAGACTACAACCATCTGCTCCAGATCTACCTACTGTATGGCTGGCTACAGACTACAACCATCTGCTCCAGATCTACCTACTGTATGGCTGGCTACAGACTACAACCATCTGCTCCAGATCTACCTATGTATGGCTGGCTACAGACTACAACCATCTGCTCCAGATCTACCTACTGTATGGCTGACTACAGACTACAACCATCTGGTCCAGATCTACCTACTGTATGGCTGGCTACAGACTACAACCCTCTGCTCCAGATCTACCTACTGTATGGCTGGCTACAGACTACAGCCATCTGCTCCAGATCTACCTACTGTATGGCTAGCTACAGACTACAACCATCTGCAAGTTTTGTTTGTAGTGAACATCATCAACAGCTGCACTAAAAGCCTCTTGGGTTCATATGGGACTTGGTTGTTCTCCATACTACATCATACACTATATTATTTTTTTGTTTTGTTATATTAGTACAGACAACAGTAAGTATCATTACTTAATCACAGTATATATTATTCTGGTGTACACTGTTGACTTGACTCCATGCTATTGATTATACGTCACTCTTGCCACTACCTCATAACTTTACCTTAATTGCTCTTGTATAGTTAATTTATCTTCTACTAGTTGTATATACCTCCTATTTAATTGAATTATTCTTAATTTGTGTTGCAATACCTGAATCATCCCTCTTGTGAACACTAGGCTTATCTTTATTCATAACCCTGCTCACAAACTCACCTGAACCTGAGTCATCTGTTTGCCAATATCAATGTTCCTGCTACAGTAAATCCTATAGGCAAATTGTACTGCTTCACCGTAGTATGAACCATACACTTTTAAGGTTTTGTGTCAAATATTGTGCAATTTGTTATGAATTACTCATTGTTTTGACAAGGTAAATTAAAGCCATTTACCAAGTGTCAGCTCTGGTCAATTTAATTGTACTGTTTTTTTTATAAATGTTATGGAAAATGAAAAAACAATTTGCCTTGATCAGTGTTTTAAATTAGGTGTACATAGCTTTCTTTAACGTCATTACTATCTTACCTTACCTTCTCTGATTTGGTTTTGTGGACATCAGTAATTTTCTCTCCCAGGCCTGGTTGTGCACCCTGTGAATTTAAGAAAGAAACATAAATGATAAGTGTATGTAACATGATTTTACTATTACATTATTATTATATTTTTTTACAATTAGATTATTATCAGACTTACCAACCTTCTTGGTTTGTGCCACTGCTGCCTGCATCTGCACACAGGTGAGTAATGTACTGACTGGAACAACACTGGTCCATGCACATCAACAGGGATACTTCAGTCACACCTGGAGAAACAAACAAACAAAATACTATGTATTAATTTAAAAAAGCAGATATTTAAGTTGCAAATAAAGCATATAATTTCTAGATCTGTTTTATTATAGTGGTGAAATTGTACTTAACAGACTGATATGAATTCATCATTTTCAGACTAATGTTATATGAAGGAATGAAGACTAAATTCTGATGAACAACACAACAGTGATGCAAAAAACTGACACAAACAATCCAGTTTCTTGTGTTCTTTCAGTTATATTACAGTTTAGTTTTTACTACTGGCTCTAACATGAAATTAGCCAAATCCCAGGAACATGGTTAACCAAACGAGGAAAAAATACAAAGTGGGGTCATCACATATACACATACTGTCCATCCATATAGCTAAACAATAAAGAAAATCTATTTGTTTATGGACATCAAAATAGGCTATATGCTAGCACCATATGCTAGCTAGCTAGCTAGGTGCTTAAGTTATGTTACTCAACCTCGTAGTTGTGGACATAACTTCGCCGTCCATAAAGCAATGGACGGCGCGGGGGTAAATAAACTTGGTAACAGAGCAGCCGCCCTCAACAGACGTTCTAACGTAAAGTGAACGCACCCTCAACAGGGCAGGGATCATTTCATTGGTCAACACTACAGCTGGCATTCTATTGGTTGTTGAATTTTGATAGGGTTATAACACAAAAAAATCCAAGCGCGCAGGAGAAATCCGACAGCAGAAAATTTGCAAACGAGCAGAATCAGCGAGTGCAAAGAGGTTCAAAGCTGAGAGCAGGAAATCTGTCCAAGCAACAACATATCTGAATCCAAGCAGAAAGTTTGAGCACAAGCAGAGCAAATCCAAGCACGAGCAGTGACTATTTGAGTGTGAGAGCAAGGTTTTGAGCACGAGCAGCGACTATTTGAGTGTGAGAGCATGACATGTGAACGTAGTATCAGTGAGAAATGCTCTCAAATTGAAATAATGCGCTCTTGAATAAAGATAGTAATATAACTCCATAGAGGAGCAGTTCTGTATGCTTTCTTGATGTTAGAGTGTACATGGTCTAGTGTGTTCTTCCCTCTAGTAGCACAATCTACATGCTGGAAAAAGCTGGGGAGCACAGACTTTTAGGATGCCTTGTAAAAGTCCTCTGCTACAATATGTATCCCCTCCAGGTGATCGTGCTGCAGTTTGTTCCCTATGGTTAGCAGTGAGCCAAACTTGTGCTAACGTTAGCATCGGGGGCTATGTAGACAGCAGTGTGCTGTTTTCGTGGTAAATATAATGGCTTGTATATTACCGATATACATCACAAAACAAATATTATGCAAATAAGTACATAGGTAAATAAAAAAATAAAATAAAAAATGTACTGCATTCATTGAATCAATTCATTTATTGATCATGCCTCTCAATTACATCTGGCCAGAGAATTTCATCAACGTCACAGCAAATATTTTCTGACGTGCTTGTGCCCCAATATCTCCACGGGCCTCTTCCATCGCTTGAAGAAGACTTACTTGGTTGTAAGGGTTGCGATCATGTACTTTCCATCTCCAAGAGGAGAAGAATTCCTCAATTGGATTCAGGAAAGGAGAATATGGTGGAAGGAACACCATCCTGAAATGTGATGAGATGATTCTCAAACCACTCTCGCACTAGTGCTGAATGGTGGAATTGGACATTGTCCCAAACAACTACAAAATTCCGCACCATGTGCTCCCGATCACCCTGCGGAAAGAGGATTTCATTGAGGAGGTTTAAAAAATGTAGGAGCCTTGCTGTGTTGTATAGTCCCAAGACAGCATTGTGTGCCACAACACCAGTTGTAGAAATTGTGGCACAGAGAGTGATGTTGCCTCGTAGGTCAAAGGTCAGATTACCTGTTTTGAACAACGGATTTTGAGATGTGTTATGTGGTATTTTGAATGCAGTGTTTCATTTTGAAGGAGATGTGAGGCATTTAGCATTTTGTGTGTGCAGTTTTAGGAATTGTGTGTAGAGTTTTGAAAAAGGAGACAGTTTTGAAAACAAGTGTAAGCAGTTGGAAAAAACTGTAACACAGTGATCTGTACACTTTGTAATTGTCCTAAACAGATAGTAAATTTTCCTTCATTTCATACAAATTACAAATCAAAAGCATCATTTTCTCAAAACACCGTGCACAAAATTCCCTTATGTTATCACAGCAGTTCATACAGCCAGTCAATCAGACTTTGTTTTGCATACAATAACCCCCCCCGACACACAAGCACGCACAAACACACACACACACACACACACACACACACACACACACACACATTTATTATATTTATTCTAAAAATGATAACTTTGGTTTACATGTTTGTAGTTGTGTGTTTTCTTGTGTCATGCTACTGTATACAACGCTGTGCTACTCTTACTAACGTGATGTTTTGCCCAATAAATATTTTCCGTTTTACTGTATACATTACATTGTTTTTTTACAGGGGCACTTTTCAACTCCTCTCAGCAGATTTACTTTCCCTCTAGAACATTGTAAATGTAGATACAAACCTATGAAAGACAAAAGAGCTGTGTACATGGTATATCCATATATTTACTATTATGAAAAAAGTTTTTGCCATTTGATGTAAATCCTTTCATTGTGAAGGAGATGTGAGGAATTTTGCATTTTGTGTGTGCAGTTTTAGGAATTGTGTGTAGAGTTTTGAAAAAAGGAGACATGGTTTTGAAAACGTGTGTAAGCAGTTGGAAAAAACGTTAACATAGCAGGTGCTTTTCTGAACAGCAAACGATAGAAGCAGTTCAAAACAGAATAGAACAGACAAGGATAGAGATGTTTTTGCTCTTGTTGGATGCATAGGCTGGCTCAGATATATACATGTTAACTTTACATCCTAAATCCTAAATTTCCACAAGGGGATGATAACTTATTTGTATAGCACCTTTAAAAACAACAGTTAACAATGTGCTTTGACAGAAGAGACAAAATCACATACAAATCAGTACACATATATACACATCATATCAATACACATACACATATACAGTACACACATCATTGTAATAGATTAAATAGAAGATGGGGCACCTTTAAAGGGGTGATAGAATGATTACATTGGGTATTTTACACTGTTCCTTAAGGTCTCCTAAATGGGGTATGTAACATTGGTTGGGCTGAAAATTGCCCGAATGCTATTTTATTAGGCCCTTAACTACCCTGTGAATATGGCTCTATTTGGAACAAGAGCTTTTCTTCCAAATATGGTATGCTCATGAATATTCAGAATGAGCTACGTGCTGATTGGTTTGAGCAAACTACATAGAAACACAGGGGAGACTCGACAGCAGGTCCCACTGCAAAGTTATGCATTTTGTCGGGCTATTATGTTATTAAATTCACTTCTGAGACTTTTTTAAGCGAGAAATCAACTATATAAAGCTCAAATATGGGACGTTTTACGAAAATGTATGGCTTATTGCAAATTTGGTAAGACTGTGTGTCGGAGTTCAGCTGCCGGTGCTGCCTGTGTTGCTGCCTCGCTGCCCGGCCTGCCTTCCTCCACAGACCCTGGCCTGCAGCTCCTCTCTTCCTGCTAGCTAAATGGCCTGTGTGTGAGAGTGATAGCGCGGTCAGCGAGCTTGTTACACCAGCAATCTCTTACCACAGTTCCAGTTCCAGTTACTCTAGGCTGGCTGTCAGTTGCCGGCATAACTAGAGTAGCTATATTTACAGTTTGAATTTTGTCACGCCATTTATACAACATATCTCTAAAGGTCTTAAAGCTAACAACGGTGTCCGATTTCAAGTTAATGAATTTTTGTGAACAGTGGGGGTTTTGTTATCTATGACTGTCCCTTCAATCCTAGCTGTGTAGCTACAAATCACGGATAGTTAGCTTCATTTTCGGCATAAATAAAGTATATTTACAGTTTGAATTTCATCACGCTACTTATACAACATCTCCCTAAATGTTTTCTAAAGCTAACAACGGTGTCCGATTTCAAGTTAATGACTTTTTGTGAACAGTGGGGGTTTCGTTAGCTATGACTGTCCCTTCAATCCTAGCTGTGTAGCTAGCTACAAATCACGGATAGTTAGCTTCATTTTCAGCGTAATTTGTTTATATTTACAGTTTGAATTTCGTCACGCCACTTATACAACATCTCCCTAAATGTCTTATAAAGCTAACAACGGTGTCCGATTTCAAGTTAATGACTTTTTGTGAACAGTGGGGGTTTTGTTAGCTATGACTGTCCCTTCAATCTTAGCTATGTGTAGCTAGCTACAAATCACAGATAGTTAGCTTCATTTTCAGCGTAATTTGTTTATATTTACAGTTTGAATTTCTTCACGCCACTTCTACAACATCTCCCTATATGTCTTATAAAGCTAACAACGGTGTCCGATTTCAAGTTAGTGACTTTTTGTGAACAGTGGGGGTTTCGTTAGCTATGACTGTCCCTTCAAACCTAGCTATGTGTAGCTAGCTACAAATAACGGATAGTTAGCTTCATTTTCAGCGTAATTGGTTTATATTTACTGTTTGAATTTCATCACGCCACTTATGCAACATCTTCCTAAATGTCTTATAAAGCTAACAACGGTGTCCGATTTCAAGTTAATGAATTTTTGTGAACAGTGGGGGTTTCGTTAGCTATGACTGTCCCTTCAATCCTAGCTATGTGTAGCTAGCTACAAATCACGGATAGTTAGCTTCATTTTCAGCGTAATTTGTTTATATTTACAGTTTGAATTTCGTCACGCCACTTATACAACATCTCTCTAAATGTCTTATAAAGCTAACAACGGTGTCCGATTTCAAGTTAATGACTTTTTGTGAACAGTGGGGGTTTCGTTAGCTATGACTGTCCCTTCAATCCTAGCTATGTGTAGCTAGCTACAAATCACAGATAGTTAGCTTCATTTTCCGCAAAATTTGTTTGAATTTCGTCACGCCACTTATACGTCTCCCTAAAGGTTTTATAAAGCTAACAACGGTGTCCGATTTCAAGTTAATGAATATTTGTGAATTTCAGAGGAATTCTAAGAGGAGCTTGCTCTCATTGATAGAGCTACATCCAGCCGCAGGCTCTATCAATGAGACTCAGGGACAAGTGGCGTTTATTTCCCCAATCGTTTGTTTAAATAACTCAACACATTATAATTACACACATTAAAAGATTAACTGGAACCTGTGGTAACAGATTGCTGGCGTAACAAGCTCGCTGACCGTGCTCTCACTCACACACACCGGGCATTTAGCTAGCAGGAAGAGGGGAGCTGCAGGCCCTGGAGCTCTGTCAGAGCACCGGCGTTTAGTAGTCAATTATCCAAAAAACTGTGACTTTGCGCGGGTATGGAGTGCTGTGGGCTGCCAGTCTTGACGGAGCTCCAACCCACATAACAAAATTTGTCTGGCCCACCACAGGGCCACATCCTTGCTACAATTCTGGCCCAGTTCTGGCTGGGTCCCCGGCCCAAAACTGGTCCACACATGAAAAATAGACACAAAAACAGTCCCTCCGGCCCAGATGAGGCCCACACCCTGTAAAATGATTTGTTTTGTTTATGTGGCCCAATTCTGGCCCAGACACTGTAAAGTGACTTGTATTGTTTTATTTTGGCCCAGTTCTGGCCCAGACACTGTAAAGTCCATCCATCCATCCATCTTCGTCCGCTTATCCGGTATCGGGTCGCCCAGGGGGCATCCTTACCAGATGCCCGAACCACCTCAACTGGCTTCTTTCGATGCGAAGGAGCAGCGGCTCAACTCCGAGCTCCTCACGGATGACTGAGCTTCTCACCCTATCTCTAAGGAAGACGCCAGCCACCCTCCTGAGGAAACCCATTTCGGCCGCTTGTACCCTGGATCTCGTTCTTTCGGTCATGACCCAGCCTTCATGACCATAGGTGAGGGTAGGAAGGAAAACTGACCGGTAGATCGAGAGCTTTGCCTTCTGGCTCAGCTCTCTTTTTGTCACAACGGTGCGATAAATTGAATGTAATACCGCACCCGCTGCGTCGATTCTCCGACCAATCTCCCGCTCCATTGTCCCCTCTCTCGCGAACAAAACCCCAAGGTACTTGAACTCCTTCACTTGGGGTAAGGACTCATTCCCTACCTGGAGTAGGCACTCCATCGGTTTCCTGCTGAGAACCATGGCCTCAGATTTAGAGGTGCTGATCCTCATCCCAACTGCTTCACACTCGGCTGCAAACCGATCTAGTGAGTGCTGAAGGTCACAGGCCGATGATGCCATCAGGACCACATCATCTGCAAAGAGCAGCGATGAGATCCCCAGCCCACCGAACTGCAACCCCTCTCCACCCCGACTATGCCTTGATATCCTGTCCATAAATATTACAAACAGGATTGGTGACAAAGCACAGCCCTGGCGGAGGCCAACCCTCACCTGAAACGAGTCCGACTTACTGCCGAGAACCCGGACACAGCTCTCGCTTTGGTTGTACAGAGATTGGATGGCCCTGAGAAGAGACCCCCTCACCCCATACTCCCGCAGCACCTCCCACAGTATCTCTTGGGGGACCCGGTCATATGCAGGCGTAGGGAGGCAACCCTCTCGTCCACCGGGGTAAACTCCAACGTAGCGGCGCTCAGCCGTGGGCTTGTGAGTATCCCCACACCCGCCCGGCGCCTCACACCCTGGGCAACTCCGGAGAAGAAAAGAGTCCACCCCTATCCAGGAGTATGGTTCCAGAACCGAGACTATGCGTAGAGGTAAGCCCCACCAGATCTAACCGGTAGCGCTCCACCTACCGCACCAGTTCCGGCTCCTTCCCCCACAGAGAGGTGACGTTCCACGTCCCCAGAACCAGCATCTGCTGCCCGGGTCTGGTCCGTCGAGGCCCCTGACCTTCACTGCCACCCGTGTGACAACGCACCCGACCCCAGCGGTTCCTCCCACAGGTGGTGGGCCCATGGGCTGGAGAGATGGGAGCCACGTAGCTTTTTCGGGCTGTGCCCGGCCGGGCTCCGTGCAAACCCGGCCACCAGGCGCTTGCCGACGAGCCCGCCATCTGGGACACTGTAAAGTGACAGTGTTTTATTTGGCCCAGTTCTGGCACAGACACTGTAAAGGGACTGTTTTATTTGGCCCAGACACTGTAAAGTGACAGTGTTATGTGGCCCAGTTCTGGCCCAGACACTGTAAGACAGATCTGGCTGAGACTCGGCTTGGTCCCCTGGCCAGATGTCGTCCAGAAACTACGACATGTTTGTTGCTGGTTCCAATGTTGACTCTGGAGGAAGAAATGACACACACACACACACATCCATTAATGCCAAACCAAAACACTTTGAGTAAGCAAACTTTTCTTAATATTATCTTAATATTAAATTAATATATTTCTATCGCCCTTAGTTGAAATATATATATATATATATATATATATATATATATATATATATATATATAGGCTATGTAACAGAATTGGCTATGTAATTCAATGGGTCACAGAATGCTAGGCCTGATATAGCCCATTCATTCAGATGAATCGACGCTGGCGTTGAATGAACTAACACTCAAAATAACTCCAAATCATTGGATTAGCTATAGTGCACTGGAGCAGTTATAATAATAAAACAAAATAATTAATTAAATTTACACAATGAGATCGCACTCATCTAGCCTATTTGTGATAACATATCAGAATGTTTTCTGATAGCCTATCATCACAAACGATCTAATTGTTATAAAGATATTAATTCTTCTTGACATTTACAACAGCTTCTAAATGTAATACAACATTGTAATGAACATTACATTTAATTACTTGCCTTTTCTGCCGCTGAAAATGTTCCTCCCGAAAATGAAATCTTCTGCAGACTGCAAATTTAACCGCCAAAACTTTTTTTTTCATGCGGCTGAGTTCCATAATTCTCGTTGTGGCCCGACTGTGACAAAACGAACTCGGGCCGACGGTAAATATACACAGCTACACCGAGTACGGAACTGACACTAGTACAACTGCTTCTAGCCGACACTGGCCCATTAATAAAACGCCGTATTTGAGCCAGCACGAGTAAAACTGCTTTTAGCCGACACTGGCCCATTAATAAAACACCGTATTTGAGCCAGCGCGAGTAAAACTGCTTTTAGCCGACACTGGCTCTTCATAAAAAGCCGTATGTCGGCCCAAATGTGCTTGCTATCTGGGAAGTACCTCATAGCAGGCCGGGGTGTGTGAAGGAAGGTAGGTCGGGCGGTGAGGCAACACAGGCAGCTGAATTCCGACACACAGTTGAACAAAATTTGCAATTAGCCCTCCATTTTTGTAAAGTGACCCATATTTGAGCTTTACATAGTTGATTTCTCGCATAAAAAAGTTTCAGAAGTACATTTTGTAATGGAATAGCAGAGATCTGCGTGACCTAGCTAGATTCAGAAGACTACCTGATCTCAGGTCAGTTGTGTAGCCTATGTAAATGTTGGGGCGTGACCGTTCTCTTAATACACCCATGGGCTGACAAAGGTTCCGGTTTTTGGGAGGTTGACGTCAACTTCCAGCTTTGTTGGGATTTGCCCGTTTTCAGCGGCAGTTTCAAAATATGAGATTTTCATAGTAAAGGGGTGTCAATGGGACTTTGAGCTTCTATGTATGTCCTATTTACCCACCAAACTGTCGTTATTCAACTATGACACGGTAAAATCGGTTTTGCATTCTATCACCCCTTTAACAAATGAATAAATCAAATGAAAAGACGATAAAAGATGATGATAAGACAACACCACATAAAAGCAAAAACTATGTTTTAAGAAGTTTTAAGAAGTGATTTAAAAGAAGTCACTGATTCAGCAAGCCTTAGTGTCTATCCTTTATCTGAAATGTTTCATTAGGAATGTGAGCAAATCACATTCTATCTGACACTTAATAACTAATTTATACTGTCCTTAAGGCTACAATGGGTCACTAAAGGCTCCTTCTGAAATCTAGATATAAGAAGACCATCTGGCACACATGCATAAACATAAGGCTGTAAATTATTGTTGTTTTTTAATTGTAAAATGATGTATGAGTGTGTGTGTGTGTGTGTGTGTGTGTGTGTGTGTGTGTGTGTGTGTGTGTGTGTGTGTGTGTGTGTGTGTGTGTGTGTGTGTGTGTGTGAGTGAGTGAGTGAGTGAACACAGCTGTGGATGACTCAGAGGGTTGGTGAGGAGATGCTGGCCTGTTGCTGTGTTGTGAAGCCCTCTCCTGGTGAAGACATAGCAATGCAACCCAGAGCCACAACACAGCACTTCAGTCAGCACAGCAGCAACATTTGAATTTTGTTCCATAGTTTATCTACATTTGACCAAATTCAGCATCTAAACCTCAACACTTTATGGTGACAAAAAAAAAAAAAAAAAAAACAAATCTTAATCAGGATACTTTTGGTCAATATTGAAATCATGATTATTTAACACGATTATTCATTGTCTTTTGGAGAGATGTTGCATTTATTTAAAAAAAAAAAAATAGTGAAAAAGTTAAACAAATCAACAGTACACCTAAGAACTGTGACATTTCCCTTCATACTTTTCCCGTTTTAACTTGTTTTTCCATTCAGAAAACTTGTAAAACGTAACATGCAAAATAATGTTTTTTTCTCCATTAATCTGTTTTTGTGATAATTAGGAGCCGGAATCAATTACAATTTTTATTAATGGCACAGCCCTACTTTAAATTCACCAATGTCCGTCTTTGCTTTCTGTCAGTGTTCCCCCAGGATCACACCCCTCGAGATTAAACACGACCCGCGGCTGGTTCCGTAGGAAGCCCGTCCACCATCGTGTGGCGGGCGCCCAGCGGAGCAACTATGACCTGCGGGAGCGGATCTGCATCGGCAGCATGACGGCTCTGGAGACGGCCGTCTACCAGCAGGTGCCCACCGATGAGGCTGAGGCCCAGATGTTGGCCAGCGCCGACCTGGATGACATGAAAAGTAAGAGGGATATAATTGAGGGCTTTACTGAACTTGTTAGGAAGCTACATGATAGCTGGATAATCATGATATTCATGTCATTTCAAATTATACAGTACAGGCCAAAAGGACACACCTTCTCATTCAATGTGTTTCTTTATTTTCATGACTATTTACATTGTAGATTCTCACTGAAAACCATGAACTATGAATGAACACATATGGAATTATGTACTTAACAAAAAAGTTTGAAATAACTGAAAACATGTCTTATATTTTAGATTCCTCAAAGTAGCCACCCTTTGCTAATTTTGATAACTCTGCAAACCCTTGGTGTTCTCTCAATGAGCTTCATGAGGTAGTCACCTGAAATGGTTTTCACTTCACAGGTGTGCTTGGTCATGGTTAATTAGTGGAATTTGTTCCCTTATTAATAAAAAAGCAAAGGGTGACTACTTTGAAGAATCTAAAATATAAGACATGTTTTCAGTTATTTCACACTTTTTTGTTAAGTACATTCCATATGTGTTCATTCATAGTTTTGATGCCTTCAGTGAGAATCTACAATGTAAATAGTCATGAAAATAAAAGGAAACACATTTGAATGAGAAGGTGTGTCCAAACTTTTGGCCTGTACTGTATATTTCAGATGATTTTGCCCCAGTAGTGAATGACGTAAACTGTACTGACAGTGTCATTGTCAAGTTTGGCTGTAACAGGCTGATTTTCAAGCTACAATATAAGATAGCATGAAATTAAAGTACTGTTGCTATGGTTGCTGTACCCTGTGGGCCAGATGTACTACCACTTCAGGTGTATTTGTTTCTCAATGTGCGCGTAAAAGCACATTGTACAAACAGGCAAAAGAGGTAAAAGTGCAGACTCACTGTCGCGGGAATTGAAAATGGCAAATTTTCGTCAAGGGGACAGTGGGAGTTTTCCATAAAGAAATGGGAGGGGAAGCGTAAAGTGCGCCTAATTATGTAGCCGCAGTATGTACAAAAACCGCCCGTGAAAGCGCGCCTCTATTTTGCAGTGGAAAAAGCAGGTGTAAACCTGGAAGTAGGTTTCCTCACATTTGCCTCCTGGTGAAATGGCAGCAGTAATCCGAGCAAGACGAAGACATAGGCCAAGGAGACGAGCTGAAAGGATTTTTGCCACAAGGATCACACTTTTTCAGTCGAGTGAACACGAAATCATTCAGCGTTACAGATTAAGCAGCCATGCAATATTACAGTCACTGGAAGAAATCAAAGATGACAATGAATCTCAGAGTCAGCGTTCACATTCCATTCCAGCAGTTGTTAAACTCCTCGTTACATTACAAATATTGGCATCAGGATCATTTCAAACAGTCATAGCATCAGCAGTGGGAATATCACAGTCTGCACTCAGCCGTATCATAGCACCAGTACTTTGCTACAGCGCAATTTACAGTATAGTGGGCGGAGAAAGGCGCTGATTACCCGATGAACTGCAGGTTTGGTAAATACGACATGAGCTGAAGTATCACAGCGTGCGCTTTCTGCGGGTTGGCCATGGCACTGATAACGCTACATTCACAAATGTACCTACATCTGGCCCTGTATGTCTTTCATTGACCGACCTGTCTCCACAGCGCTTGAGTATGGTCTAGCTACACCCCCTATCTATTCTGAGATAAGTGAAACCGCTTTGGCTTGTTTGTATGTCTTTAAACCAATCACAACCGTCCTGGGCGGCGCTTAGCCATGATAGCGGAGATAGCAAGAAGGGAGGGACACGTCCCGGATGTTATTCTTTATCCCAGCAATGTACATCCATTGAGCCAGACTACCTGTGCACGGACAACGTAATTTATGTTGACGGAAGCATTCTACGGTCTGTTCTTTCTGTATAACAGACCGTTGCTAAGTATAACAGACCGTTGCCATGGACGGAGTTCTGATCACAGACTCTGGCGGAACATTTTTAAATCAATATCTGTGCTCATACGGAGCTCATACAGCTAATCAGCGGATAACAAGGACAGAGAGAGGGTGAAGGAAACGGGGATCGCCAACAGCACTAATGGCAACGGTGCAAACAGAGCATTAGTTAGCTCCATGGTTAGCTCACTCACCGGGGCGACCTGGCCTTCACCGGAGAGCCGTGCTCATCAGCGGTAAAGTTATCCGTCGTGACCGGGACTGTAAGTCCTGTATCAGCCTGTCAGGGTTCTAACTGGCTATAATGACCGGCTCGCTCTACATTATCCCTTAAATTATATATTTTATATTATATATATCCCATAGACTTGGTAGTACAATTCATTAGGTCCACCAGTAGAATAGAATGTTACCTACTACCATAGTGCTGCAAAAAAATCCTCTCAAACCTTCCAATCTTAACTTTTTTTTGTACAAACCAAGATGTTATTTTTTAATGATTTACTGTGTGGTAGTTTTTTTTCCCTATGTGTGAATATAATAGGGGTTTAAATATGAATCCGTTGCTATGTTGTGACATATTTTGCCCCACAAAGTAATCACATGGCTGGGCTACCAGTTGACTAAAACACTACCTTTTACATAATCTCTTTGCTTTCGAGAAATAAAGGCTTTGGAGCAGGGGATACGGGAGACGATTTTCTCTGTTTCTAAAATGTAACTTCTCAGATGACTCAATTTGACTTTGCACCCACGCCACAACAGCGTGTGAGGGGGATCTTTGTGAGGTGTCTTTTTCTAGCGTGGTATCTATACTGTATCAGCCAGTCACTGGGCTCTACCACTTCTCCAGCAGACCTTCACTATAGCGCCTGATGTGGTTGCTAGGATATTTATGATATAACTGCCAAGTCTCTATAGCAGCTCATGTAGTCATGCACGCAAATGCTATTCAGCCTGTGTATTTAGGCTAGTGATTCATTTCCCCAAATTTTCAAAAGGCTCACATCCTTTTTTTTTTTTTTTTTTTTTTTGTATGTATTTGTGTTATTATAATTATTTATTTCATTGGTTATCTTGCTTTAATGTTACTCACTACACTAATGACTATGAAGTACCAGCCCAGAATGATAATGCCAAATATTAGTAAGATTAATGGTATCTAGGTAAATGGAAGAAAAATTCCATCGGTGTATGTAGGGGTGTGCAAAAAAAGTGATTCATGTTCGAATCGCGATTCAAGCTCTACCGATTCAAAATCCATTCATAGAATTCCAAAAATCCATTCATATTTAAAAAAAACAAAAAAAACAAAAAAATGGTATGTCTACTGCGATCACATGGGAAAAGTAACTACATGTACATACAGTGAATCGTTTTTGAATCGAAAATTGATTTTGAATCGAATCGTGAGCACTGTGGGATCAGTATTGGACAATGGAGCGTAGGACTGCGTGGATAAATGAGTAAATGACTGAGAGGAAGGAAGAGAGAAAACACGTACACTAACAGTATCTGCTGTTTAGGAAATTCAACACATTAGGGCTGGGTATCGTTCAAAAATATTCAATACCAATATCAATACTGTGACTTCAATACGCTTCCTAAATGATACTGTCTTCAATACCAATTTTCTAAAACAAAAAGAAATTACAACATTACACATTGTGGCAAAAATCCTATAATTTATTTTTAGGCTCCAACTACGTGAGCCCCATCTCTGTGTAATGTAGAGTTCTTCCTGCGTGTCTCTACGACGTGGAGCGTTAGGCAGCCAATCACAAACATTATAAGATCTTGGTAGAAGAATGCTGCATGCTTATTGGCTCGTAGCACTGACGCTGATGAGATTTACTCCTTAGGTATTGAAATTGGGTATTGAATGACGAGGCATTTTTCAATACTCGATACCTTAGAGGCAATTTGGTCGGTGCCAAAAAAGTATAGAATTCGGTACCCAGCCCTACACAACATACATACAGTACACAGACACAGACTGTTACCACTCTGCACGGACACACTCATATTACATGCACAGACTGCCACCCGCCAACAAAACTGCACACTGCCCGTTGTACGACTCATCATAACAGTCATAATAGTACATAATATGTGCAGTAAGGGTAAGCAGCCTCATCAACATAGTCATGATAAAAAAATAACTATGTTAAGATAAAAGCAGCAAAGAAAAGAAAGAAAGTGTCTATTTATGGTTGCATCAGCAGCACTCTGATCTGAACATAAATGGATATGACTTCAGACTCTTGGCTCTGTGCAGCTCCCTTCAGAACAGACAGTAAAGGAAGCATCCATTCCACCTGACAGAGAGCTGGATACCATTCTGTTGATGTTATCCTGACTGTGTTATTATGGAAGACCGACTACTGCTGCTTTGATTACAATATACATGTTAAGTCATAGGCCTATTTAACTGTCATAGGAATAACTTGTCAAGGTCCCTGTCTATAGAATACAGAATAGCAATTTCAAGCAGCAAAATATATCTAGAAATTAGAGACAAGTTTGGATCAGATGTTTTCACCTGCATTTATGATTTGAGTCATCTTTTTTTTTATCACGTTCAGCACCCTCTACTGGCAGTAAAGAATACATCTGCCTACACAACACATTCATAGTTCAAAGGAATTATGGCTATTTTGTAACAACACAAACATTTTAAATATCAGTCCATGAGTTCTTTCTGACCCGCTTCAGTAGTCAGATCCTGGGCATATGTGTTTAGAAATAATAGATCACCCAATGGCTTTTTCTTTTTCATATGTGTGTCACACACACACACACACACACACACACACACACACACACACACACACACACACACACACACACCATATTTTGTTTTATCATTTTCCCTGACTGATTATAACTCGGCTGCTACTCTTTGGGTTGCAGCTCTTTTATTGTGAGAATCCAAAACAGGAAAATAACTTAAGCTCCTTAGTATTATCAGCTTTATTTAATTTAAGACACCTTAATTATAGATACTGGTGTTTTTTGTACATACTGCATATTATCTGTTCTATTATTTTGACCTGCTAATAGAGCAAGAGAGAGTTGTTGTCACTTTCAAACAGCACAATACTAACTGTAGTAGTATCAAAACACTTCATGGATGGAAATATTTCTAACCATCGAAATCCAAAAGTTATACAACAGACCTCTACTTGGAACGAACAGGACTGTCTACTAACTAGAGAATGTTAATGCTGTTTATACAGTATTTTTCCACCAAAAGTAGCTACTTTGTATTTCTTTTAATGTCAACTGTAATGAATAACATTCTTTATATATCGCGTTTCATCTGGATTATAAAACGTGTGTAATCTAAAATATGTTAACCATATAGTCTATTTAATGTCAGCAATATTGGAACAGTAATATAAGAATGTTATTAGCCCTGCCTCTTTGAAATAGTGGTCAACCTGGAAACCCTGATGCAACACGTATTGACTCCCTTGCTGCTCTGGCGCCGACCATTGACAAGTTTTCTCCCTGCTGCCTGTAACTTGGCTCCACTATGGGCGTCCCACACACTCTGTCTCATGAAAGCAACCCACACAGCTTCTGGCCCCCCGCACACACTGTTAAGAATAAGCTTCCGACCAAATAACACAAAGGATGGAGGACAAAGAAATGACAGTATCTGCTCATGGTTTCTGTAAATGATAATCACATTTACAGTAGGATGATGAAGAGAAAACTCCACACTACTCCTGGATTTGTATTATTGAGATAATTTTACATCAATGTATATATTCAGTTATTACATATTGTTGTGACTTATGAGACACTGAATCAAATGTGTCAAAACTATACCTTGCCACCCATTTCAATCTGAGCCCTACTGCAGTTAACAATGGCAGTGAGGAAATAATTAGCACAATTAGGGCAGAAAACAACACACAACAATTTAGCTTATCTTCATCTCCTTAAGATTCACACATAAATTGCTATTGCTGGCAGACTTTATCTTACCAAAAGGGTGTAAAGTATCATGTTATTACAGGGTAGAGGCCATAGCTACTGATCTGCCAACAAATACAGAGTTCACTGTTTAGAATCAGCAGAAAGTCAGAGTAAAAGACGTTAGGTGCTGTGACGTTTTGACCGAGTCAGTTGGAACTTGTTGAAGGTGTATATTCCCTCCGTCATATGTTTATCCTTATATAATATTATTTCCATGAAAGTTTCAGATATAACGAACGAAAATGTACCACATCTCTCACGTATCCACACCGTGGAGGGCCTCCCTACTGGAAATACGTTCCTGTGAGCAACACCGCGTCGGTAAGAGATAGAAAGAGAATGGAAGGAGAGAGAGATTGGGAGGCAAAAGCTTGTGTTGCCAGAGAAAAGCTCTCTCTCCCAGCGACCAGGGCATTAATTAACAGGGGCTGCAGTCGATTCCCCTTCAGCAGCGACCCTGCCCCTGGCCATTCCTGCTGCAGCCGGGTGATCATTGACTGTTTAGGAACCGTCTGGAAACAGCAAATGGGACACCCAGAGTCACTCAAAAATAGCTATTGGATTTGTAGGGAGTGCTGCTTGCCATTGACAGGCCATATATACATTTATATATATATATATATATATATATATATATATTACTGCTGTACGTCTGGGATCGTCAGTTGCACTCACAGTTTAGAAATTTTTAAGTCTAAGTGTGAGTTGGTTTTAGTTTTATATTGATCTTTGGCTGAAGAAGTTATTTAAACTTTAAAATCACGTTGTCAAAGTGTGCTGTCTGCCGCTGTCTCAGTCCTTAACCTATCTCTTGACGAGTTGGGAGTGAGAGTTGGACAAGTTGGACTTAAACTACTAAACTTATACCCCATTGAAGTCGCCATTGTGACGTGCAAGGTGTCTTTTTTTGGGGATGGAAATTGATTGAATAATGTGTGACACGTGAGCATAATTGAACTGACTTCCGGAAATGAGAAAGCGAGAAAGAAAAGAAGAAACAGATATAAAGAGAAAGCAGAAAACATGTACATGTGGGCAACTTAATAAGAGAGTGAGGGCCTGGATTGGCAGAAACTGAATTTCATATTCATAAAATGTAATATGACAGCTGTCTCATGTGAGTACAACAGGCTTTTAGCAGGCGGGTATCGTACGCAGTACTGTGTTACATGCACCCTGGGAGAGCTGGTGACAAACAGCTGCATCATTTCATCAGATTCATTTCATGTAAAAATTAGATTTGTTTGAAGTTATGCTTGGTAGAAATCTAATTCCGTGGAGGGTTAGGGTTCGGATTAGTGACACATATGGCACTCTGTAGTTTGGCTTATTTGAAGCTAATGTACTTCTATGTGATTCCTGCTGTTCTGAGTTTGTGCCGTCATGGTTGAATGCACTTATTGGAAGTCGCTTTGGATAACAGCGTCAGCTAAATGAAATGTAATGTAATTAACACACACACACACACACACACACACACACACACACACACACACACACACACACACACATACACATTATTCAATCATGTTGAGCGTGTTTTAGAGAGGGTCCTGTTTAGCTCACACTGAAGCACCTGTTGTAGACAAGTCAGACCACGACACCTCATGGTTTCCATGGAGACCCAGAGACAGGAGCGGTACAGCTTGCCCTGATAATTAGCACCATGATATCTCACTAACCAGAGTGCTGGATCTCATTCATTTAGGCTCCACACTCGCAGTATTTGTGCACTTAGAGCTCTCAGTATTTATTTCTGCATGTGTGTTTTGTATTTTATATGGGTGGAGATGCCGCCCTTTGGAACTTGACCTTTACCCTCCTGCACATCACATGGTGGGAAAGTGATGGCGGCACTATGGAAACAAAAGGCATCAGCTACTCTGCTCCGATCTACTTTCTGTTTGGTTTCCAACAGCCACCAAGATCAATGCGCTGGGGACATCGTTAAAAAAGGGCGGCATTTCCATTCAGCTGACAGGCAGGTCTCACAAAGTAGACCATCCCTTATCAATACTTCCTTTAGGAGTTGCAGCTAAAGTGATTTTCGCTACAGTACTATGTATGCATCTCTCTCATTGTGGATACAGCAGGGGCTTCTGCCTAAGGGTGTAGCTTCAACTTTGCTTTTTGTTTGGATTTAAGGCAAAGGATGTGACAAAGTTTTTGTCACATTGAGGATCTTGTGTTTTGTATTTCTGGACTGCATTTTCAAGATTGTTCTTGTTGTGTGCTTGTTTTTTTTGCTTCATAGAACTTCTTTTTCTGAAGTTGGACTCCCTGAACACAAGCTATTTGTTTCTCGGGTGCCTGAGGCAAAAGCCTTTTTAGAAAAACATTTTGGAGCTGGTTTGCAAAAGTGCACATATAGGTTCTTTTGCACAACCCAAGCAATACAACTGAGGTAGGCTAGTGGTCGCTGCAAAGACCCACGCTCATCAGAACTGTGAACCAGGGCTAGCGACGGCGTTAAAGAGTTGGAATCCCTGAATGAGCAGTGTGTCCACTCAGAGAGAGGAGGATAGCAGGAGGTACCAACAGTGGAGATGACAGACGTTGAGGGAAAGGAGAACCAGGTGGCTGGGACTTCTGAAAAGAAGCTTGCCACTGACCGCCGTGGATCGGAACGTTGGCGCAGTGTCCAAAAAGGCCTTGGCACCCTAAGGCTGCACCCAATGGAGCACCGCAGCTCATTGAGCAACGTGGAAGGGGACTTTGAAGAGTTTGTTTTGGATTTTGATGACTACGACTTGCTGGAGTCAATCCACACTCAAATGGGTTCACCGGAGGAGCCCATCTGTAAGTTGTGTGTGGAGATTCACCTATACTCCTGCTGGGTAGCATTACATTTCTGCTCATTCAATGAAGAGCTTTAAAGTTGAGTTAAAGAATGTTGTGTCAAGCTCCCAATAAAGGAAGTTCTGATGTCATAACACAGTGAGAAATTCACACGGATTAGCATTTTTATTCTATTTTTACATGGATGATCAATGTACAGGAGCTCAATTGTTTCCATTGATTATGTAGCATGCTGTGTGCTTAATTAATGGCAATATAAGCCTCATTCATGCCCACAGACAGAACAAAGTTGTCCCCGGTATTGAGCGAAATTGACACGGTGCTCCACTGCTGCTGTTTCCTGCTTTCTCATTGATCCAGTGGCACCCATTTGGCTTTGTGGGTCAGCCACAGCTAGAGCGGAAAGACATCGCATTGACAAGCAATGTGTAGTTCCGCTGTTTTTATCCCTATTTTGGACATTAGACACTAGTCCTGTGATGAAGCTAGATTCCAGCCCATGCAAAAGAAATGAAGGTGATTAGCCTACAATACCTGAGCACATATATAATTGCTGATTGGATTAGGGTTCAATTGTAGCTAAAAACCGCTAGCACCAACTGAGTACGTTGGGTAGAAACTATAACTTAAATGATTGACATGACTGATGGTCTTGTTTGAATTTTGAGCAGTATTTTATGTTATGTTATGTATATTGATAACTGTGCCTGCCAAATGCCATTGTAATGTAAATGTCAGTTTAAAGCTAAAGTGCAGAACTTTTACATATAAATGAACGTCAGTTACATTCAAGCCCTTGCCATACGAGTTCATACAATTCTGATTAAGCCTATCTCTGCCAGGGAAGGTTTGGCTGTCTTTAGTATACCAGAGTTGTGGTTGTTTGGTGTCTGTGGTGACATTCCCGATGTGGCGCACCAGCAAGACACCAATACAGCTTATTTGTTCTCCGAATGGGTAGTGTATTAACTCCACAACAAAGTCATTACATGTGCTGTCAACTAACTTTACTCACTCACATTTCTTCACTGTGTAGCTACTTATTCTAAACCTGACTCCGCAAGATGGATTGCTTTGCATTTGCTCGGCATATCCATCTGGGAACTTTCCGTTGGAGAACTTTTGGGAAGGGGTGAAAATACTGGTTAGCTGATTGGATAAACCATCTGTCTATCATCTATGTTGGTGATAGACGGGCCAAATCAACCAATCAGATCAACGAAGCGTATGAAAATACAACCACAAGCCCCTGCTGCTGCAGGCAAAGCATAGCTCGTTAGCTCAGCAAGCAAGCAACATGTCGGTAAACAATATTTGCCGTTTGTGTAACGAGAATTTACGAATAAAAGGCACCCTTTCAGAAATACCTATGAAACTAAACACATTCATCAGCCCTAGCTATACTTTGTGTTTAGTACCAATTAGCAAATTACAGCTTCCTAACGTCCTAAACTAGGATGTTTTAATTGGCATTTTGCATTTTCTATTGTGACTGTAGACTCTTAGTCTTGTTTAACTAGAGCAAGATCTGTGCAATGATCAGAAAGTGATGAGATGCTTTGGGTGTCAGTTGGCCTGGAAGCCACACCCCTCTATGACTTTGTTGCACCAACAATAAAATAATGTCTGAATTAAGAGCAGGACAATTGAAGGCAAACATTCCTGTTTTTACAGACCTTTACCACTAGTATCAAAGGGGAACTCCACAGATTGTACTCATCACAGTCTGTTTCCAGATGTTGGGCAGATCTACTGCATAAAGTCTTTAGTGCAGGGCTGCCAACTTTTCAATTTAGTTTGGAATGAGATAGTAAAATGACTTCAGATTGGACATGGTCATAGTCAGGCTCATCCTGAAGAGGATTATATTAAACATTTTAGCAAACATCTGAAGCAATAGATTTCATGAGATTTTAAACACAAGGACATTTTCTGTGTGTTGTGTATTTTGAGGTGGTTTCCCTTTTATTTTGAAAAAGGACTGTGCAGTAAAATAACTTCAATTTTGACACGGTCATAGTCAGGGTCAATCCGACCAAACTTACATTGAAACATTGACAGCAAACCTCTGAAGGAAGACATTTAATTATTTTAGAGAGTTCAAAGGTGGTGGCAAGCTTTGTAGCATGATGACTTTATATGGAACAAACATTTATAGCTAGATTTAAGATGCTTTGGTTAGAAATATGTTGCAAATCAGAGTTGTACAACATTTGGATTTCACAAGAGCACAAAGAAACAGAAAATGAGATATGTGGACAGCAATGTACCTGGCAAGCAAACAAATTCCATCATGATTTTTGATAATGAAGGGATTTTGGTCATTCTTGGGATTTGTTTGATTTCTAAAATGGACATTTGATCAATGTAATCAAAATGAGGTGGATAGTATAGCTGACTTGTTTTCTTCAGAATAAATATAATCTAGAACATGTGTGTCTTATTGTTGACCCAAGTAATCGATCAAGACCAGTCCTGTTAAGTCCCGTCACAGAAAAATGCCCAAGGGTTTGTCCTCCAGTTTACTACAAAAGAAATAATAATCCAATGTCTATGAATGTGGGATCTACATTTACATTAAATAAAAAATGTGTGGGTAGACTTGGCATTGCCTTTTAAAGGCTGTATCTGTATAGCTTACTAAATTAACTCCAATTCATTTTTTTTGCATAGTATATAGTGTATTTGTACGTATTTACATGTGTTTAGGTGTGGATTTTGCAGAAAGTGCATGTTAGCCAAGGAGAGTTGGAAGATTTCTAAATCTACATTGTGGAAAGCTGTTGGTACCACAGGAAACTACTCAGAGATTTAAACATGATGTGTGGTATTGTTGGATTATAATAACAAAAGTAATACTTTTCACTAGGGGTGTGACGAGACACTTACTCCACGAGACGAGACACATCACGAGATTGGGTTCACGAGAACGAGACGAGACGAGATTTTTAAAAAAAATTTGAAGAAATCCTCGATGAAATATATGAATGGAAAATATTTTTTTTATTCAACTGACCTTGGCTTCTTTGTAGAGGTTTGGGACTACAGTGCGAGTTAAATGCGCGCGTGATGGGATGACGTACCTCGTTTCCAGTGTGTGGAGGAGTCACCGAAATCCAACATTTTCCACCACAGAAAATGGCCTCATATCAGCTGCAATAAAAAACGCCTATGTCCCTCGTTATTGCCGTGGCTCTTGCACTTACCGGTGGCAGAGATGCAAAGGCTTTTAGAGTTGTTTGCCCTTTTAATGTTTTCATCGCGGGTGCAGTAGTTAGTAGAGAGCTGTGGTGGTGCTGTAAGTGTTTTTGCATAGTGCTCGTGTTAGCCGCGTGTATACGGCATTTTTTTTTACAATGTTTACATATTATGCCGCTCGTCTTGTCTGTCACTCTTTCGCCGTTTATTATTTCCGCAGGAAAACCAAAATGTTGCCACACAAATGATTTAAAAGTGGCAGGGGGATCTTCAATAGTAATTTCACGCTCCATCACGCTGACATCACATCGCCTCACGAGACAACTTTTCACCTCGACGAGAAATCTCGTCACGTTTTAATCTCGCGAGATCTCGTAAAACGAGATCTCGTCACACCCTTACTTTTCACACTTGCTGTAGATGGTTCAAGTATTTTGGTATTTTAAACATGGGGGGCTTAAGATAAAAAGGCCTTAGCCCCTGTCAGACACCAGTTCCAGAGGAGGAAGTGGAACAAAATTAGTCAAGGCAGCTTCATTTATATATTTCCGCAACAAGGCAATTCAAAGTACTTTACATAAAACATAAAAAAACAATAAGAATATAAAAACAGGTCAAATAGAAAAGGACAGGTATGAAGTACAATAACTAAAGTTACAGTGGAGTGTAAGAATGAACAATTACTTTAAAAAAGCAGCTTCAAACAGAAAAGTCTTCAGCCTTGATTTTAAAAAAAAGTGAAAGTTGCAGCGGACCTGCAGTTTTCTTGGAGTTTGTTCCAGATATGTGGTGCATATCTGTGGTGGTCCGTGGCCCGTGCCCTGCCCTTTGGTGAACAAATCAGCTCATCCACATCAGCTGGAGCAGTTCATACAAGGATGGCCTTCAGAGCTTCTCCCTTGAGAGACTCACTAGGATGAAATACAGCCTAACTTCATCTTGATTTCCATTTCACCCTGTTTCCTCGTGGAAGGCATTACGCAGCAGAATGGAACGCTTGTTACAGTTTTATGAACACACACACACTCTCTCTCACTCACCTCCACTTTGGTTACAACCAGCTGCTCATTTAAAGATGAAAAAAAGACAGTGTTGATCTAGTAAGAAATTAAATTCAGTCGTTGGACAGTCTGAGTTGTCAACAGCAGTTCCAGACTGAATGCAAATATCAGTTTCTAATATGTCCCCCAGATCTTTGCCGTGACCTTAAATACACCAACCCCATGTCTTAACTTAACCATTACTATAACCTAATACAGTACCTACCCATAATCCCTAATTGCTGCCTGGAAAGTGTTAAATCAGTCCAAACACTCGGGGTATGCTTTGGAAAAGTAGTTGACAGAAATATAAATACACCTGATTTGCACAACTACTGATATTTTCTAAAATGTATTTCTTAAGTTATACCTAAATGTCACCAAATACCCACATTTGACCACATCTGTATGAAAACACATAATGGGCCTGGAATTATTCATTAGTCACAATGTTGCCAAATCATAACCATTACCTCAAATCATGTAAGTCATAATTTGCCACTCGCTTAACACATTTTCCACACAGGTGGTTAGCTTTTTACTTTGCATTTCCCAGTTCCTGTATCCAAATGAAGTGACCCCACAAGCCTCCCACTGTTTTACATGGCAAATGACCCAGGTCCTCACTGTAATGAAAAGACCTCCTCATTATGTTAAATTCAATCAAATCTGATTTGTGGGGGAAGGAAATTGAAAATGAAATTAACTCTTTTTGAACTGACAAATGTCTGGGGACAAAACCACCTCCTCTGTAACACTTCCACTTGGCATACATAGATTCTCGCTCACCCATGGAGCTGTTGCCTTCTGTTATTGGATGTTCTGCTGTCAGCTGGAAACTTAAACAGAAATACAAATAAGATTTCAGATTTTCCAGCACGGATCACATTTTCTGAGTTGTTTTGTATTTGTATCACAGTCCTTAAAAGAGCATTTCAGCCTACAGAGTGCACCTTGTTAGGTTGATTTCTGAATTACTCCTACAGAAATCTAGACGTCATGATTTTGCAATGTTGATCTTTTGCATTTTCTTTTGTCTTAAAACACTTGTGGCTGTCCAGGTCACAGATTTGAGGACAACCCTGGCGTGAGACGCCACCTGGTGAAGAAGTCCTCACGATGTCTGGTGACCCGAGGCAGCAACAGTTCCATACCACTGAGCAGCCTGAAGAAGAAGAAGAGAGCAGCAGATAAGAAAACACATGAGGTTTGCAGCAAACTTTGTTCCCCCCACCACAGCTACGTTACTTTGCATTGCGACCACTGGGTGAACAATTGAATAGAGCTCATCAGTGTGGTTCCGGAAGTGAAAATCCCATTCATTTTCTCCATAAGGATTTTGATTATCAGCCATAATGTCTAAACCATCCAAGGTAGACTGACGACGAGCGACAAGGATGTGAAACGGAACGATTCTGCTCTTATAGAAGCTCGAAGTCTGTCTAAAAATCAACCTTCCTTTAAGAAAAAATGTTTTACTCGCAGTTTTATGGAGAAAGCGTAACAGCGACTTCTTTGATTGGTGGAACTCACGGCTAGAGCGAGCTTCTACCATTGACGTCTATGTTAGATTCTGTACACAGTATTGCACCTTTGCCTTTATGTTATTTTGCCCAGAATGAAAGGTTTTAAAACTCTTTATATAAGCATTTAATGAAACGTCAGTGGAGATATTGAACGGGGAAAAACACTTCCTGAACCAGAGCCGTTAAAATAGTGGGTGGTCACTGTTGAACTTTATATGCAGGCAACATAAAATCATAAGGCTTCTGTTGTTAAAATCATCATCTTTAAAGCAGTATTAAATTTTTGGCCACTTGGGGGCAGAGGATCTACCTTCAAACACAGAATCTTATTAAAAGGGATAGTTTGAATCTTTTGAAGTGGGTTTGTATGATGTACTTATTATAGTCAGTGTATTACCGGTACCTACAGTAGATGGCAGTTGGCGCGCCCCAAGTTTGGAGAAGCTGACAGGAGTACCGACACGGAAGCTAAGCAATGTTCTGCTATGTATGGCGCCACACAGGGAAATGTATTTTAGCTACCTAACAAATAAATATCAGTTTAAGTGTGTTCTGCATTTAGAATATTTTCACCACTTCACCTTGCTGTCAGACAGCCCTTTCCGAAGGGAAACTGAAGCCGTTATATCCATCTATCCTCTCTTCAAAGCCACCAGACTCCTTTGACAAAAACTGTCGTTTTACCTCGCAGTACACAGGAATTGCTGGTCTACAGCTGGGGCTGTCTGACAGAAAGGTAAAGCGATGACTTAAATGGATTGTGATTTTTTTTTTTTTTAGGTGGCTAAAATATGTTCTTGCTGCTGCCCTCATCCACAGCCAACCGCCATCTACCCTACCCTAACCCTTTAAGTTGTTTTGGTGAACGTGTTAACTTCAAAATATGTATTTTCAAAGCATTCATTTGGAGTGGTGTTTCAGGTCCCCCAACAAATGTATGTCTAATATTCACTCTCCTTGTTGCTCTGGTTTGGTCTCCACCAGCTCCTGAGGGGAAATCTGGCTATTTAGCTACTAAACTATCCACTATTCGTTTGTCAGCTATTAAGTGCTAGGCAGGTAACGTGAGGGTTTGTCAATGGTGTTGCGCTGAAAACAGTTGCCTAGTGCTGCTAGAAACCAGATTGATGAGAGCAGTGCGAGTGAACCAATAAGTCAAAAGTAAAGTTGTGGGCCATGAAACCAAAAACAATGAGCTGAAAGAGGCTACATAGGTCTTATAAAGTTCATGGCTCATGGAGTGTAGTCTTAATTTAAAGCTATAGTGCACAACTTTTTCATATTAATGAACCTCCGTTATATTCAAGCCATTGCCAAATGAGTTAATACAGAGCTAATTAAGACTATCCACTCCACACAACTCTCTCTGGATTTCTTAGTATGGCTATGTTTACAAAATTGTGTCGTCCAACTTTTGCGCGCATAAACTCAAGTGAAGATAATTGTAGGAGTCCATCATGTTTTTTTAATCCTCTGTGTCTTCCTTGATTTGACAGGATAAATGCTACTAGCAGCTGCGTGGGGGTGGTGCACGATCACCGAAGGTTCGCGTCATGTGGATGCGCCGACAGTGTTGTTGTCATTACTTAGAATTCCTCACGGGGGCGACAGAAACTACACACTATAGCTTTAAGGACACTCATCTTCATTGACCTGATGAGACTTGAATACAAACTTGGTCCTTACAGTATGTTTCACCTCAGTTTGACAGCAAAAATGTCACAAAAACACAAATCACGAGGAATTCTATGTTGAAATGTGACTAAATGTCTCTCCAAACCATTTGGTTATCCTCTCAGTCCAAACCACTCTTGGCTGGATCCAAACCACTCAGCTCAGT
Source organism: Perca flavescens (assembly GCF_004354835.1). Lineage (NCBI taxonomy): Eukaryota > Metazoa > Chordata > Actinopteri > Perciformes > Percidae > Perca > Perca flavescens. Next base: position 31,808,660 of record NC_041341.1, read on the forward strand.
TGCTCCCCATAAACATGTGTGTGGACTGTATCCTTGGATTAACTGTCTCTGAATCTATTTTCCTATCAGTATATTATCGTGTTTTGGTTTAAAACTATCCAAGCTAGGTAACAGCCAAACTGGTTGCGCTGGTGTTTTCTGAAGTAAAGTCGTTCGTATAGGTGCTAGCCTCATTGTACTTGATCGGAGTGAGAAGGGGAATCTCCACAGCTTTTTAATGCTCACAAGTCCGCTCTGCTTCATCTTCAGTTGTTTGTAGAGCTGAACGAGCTAATTGTGGATAAGGACCATGAAATGCGTTGGAAGGAGCGGGCCCGCTGGATCAAGTTTGAGGAGGATGTGGAGGAGGAGACAGACCGCTGGGGCAAACCACATGTGGCCTCCCTCTCCTTCCGCAGCTTGCTGGAGCTCCGCCGCACCATCACACACGGTAAACAGCTTCTTCTGCATGCATACAGCTAGGCAGATGTTCACATCTTATGGTTTACCTATTTTCATGTGCAGCTGAAATAAAATCCACAAAGATAAACATGGCATACAAAAAGAAGCAAAACTCATCCAGTGTGTTTTGGGCTAAATTTCTCAAGTAACAATATGTTGACTTGCAAAATGTTCTCCCCCATTTAGCCAAGCGCTGGATGTGAATACTTTTGAAGGAATCTGATTATTAGCAGCCACTTATTATCTTCCTGTACCTTCCTTCCCTAGGTGCCATCCTTCTGGACCTGGAGCAGAACTCTATGCCCGGGATTGTCCATCTGGTGGTGGAGACGATGATCATCTCTGATCAGATCAGAGCCGAGGACAGAGCCGGTGTTCTCCGGGCTCTGCTTCTCAAACACAGGTCAGAAATCAGGCCAACATCACTTTAGTATTTAAAAGACATCTAATTCATTGTACCTTTTTTCAAAGACAACATATGTTTCCGTGCACAGTGGGTTAAACAAATATTTTAAAGTACATGAGGCTGCCTTATAAAGTTCAACTTAGTCAGGCTCTCTTTGACTCGGCTCCACTAAACCTGATATTCAAAATTTTCATAACCATTGTCATGAAGCTGGTCATAGAGCCAACTGTTATGGAAGCATTGCAGGAGTATAAAATGCATAAACACAAATCTGTGGAGAGAATTGAAAATGGTGTATGTGCAGGAATCAGGTTCTTCAGGGTTTAACTAATGGAACATAAGTATGTTAAAAAGGCTGCACTGATCCTGTCCCTGTCAGGAATGCTGTCAAATAATTTCAACACAATTAATACAGTGTTTCCCATAGGATTTTTTTCCGGGGGGGGGGGTGACTCTGCCCCAAAAAGTTGTTGAGCGGGTTGGCTATTGGGGTGCTGCAGGTGATAGTGTTGCTGAATAAATAAAAGCAACATTGATTTACACATCACACAACTATTTATGAGCGTGTCCAAACACGTAACTGTGTGACCACTAGCACAATTGTGGTTTAGTGCACATCATTACGGAAAATAAATAAAAACAACATTGATTTACACATCACACAACTATTTAGTGTGTAGTTTAGTTAGTAACAGTTGAAAATAGGGGCAAGGTTGCGCGACTTTCGATACATTTAACGTGTAGCGGTATGTGAACCGTAAGCGGAGCGGATGTGCCACGAAATGTATCCTTTAACTGGCTACACCAGCTGCGCACACACGGCGTAGGATTGTGTGATTCACAGGCAAGACGGAGAGCTTTTGCTTCGGGGTTGTTGTTTCTTCAGTTTTTTGGAGCTGGCACAGCGCTGTGAAAACGTCAATCTACTGTCAGCTGTTATCAGAGGACGCAGGTGAGGGAAACAAGAAATAGAAATAGAAACTCTCAAAATTAAACTGCCAATACGCTCATTCACAGTCATTAAGTCGTTTCCTGTGTATCGGTAGTTTAATTTAAAAGAAATAACGACAGTTTCTGTGTAAAAGGGCCGCACACACCTTGCGTAAAAAATTAAATAGAAGACTTATGTGGTATGGGAAACACTATGTAATGTAACATTACTTTTGATTTATACCTAATACTGACAACCAGTTCTGTGCTATTTGCTAGAAATCATGGAAAATATTGATACTTGTACTAATATCGCCAGCCTTATCGTGTCACTTTAATGTGAACACTATTTCTGACTTGTAGTTGTTTTATGAGGACTTTCTACTTTTCTATGTTTTTATAAGTTTGATCTGAAAGCCTGAATTAGAACACCTACATGCAGTTTTGGTTAGTCAGTCAAGTGTTAGTTACCATGACACAGATCTTAATTTCATTGCGTTTAATAACAAAGTTGGATGACTCTAGTTGTTTCTTTATCTATGTATGAACTGACCTGTCAGTGTATGGCAGTGTGGATGCAGCTTTGTTTACATTTTGATCATGGGTTGTAGGTATGGCAGCATGAAAACTAAAATCCTAGCCCTCTTCCTCCTCATTTATCATCAAACTCAGGGGAACTGAACAGGGAAATTCCAAATTATGACATTTAACAACACTTGGCTCATCATCTGGTGTACTTCCCCGGGGTTGACTAAGTTACAAATCTTAATACTGTGCTGTAGCTGCACTGGGTCTTAAAGCATAGACCTTCAGATTAAAAGTATGTGTGAGCCATCCTGGCCCTTTGATCTCTGCCTGTTAAGATCTTTGCTTTCTCAGTCAGACTTACTTCTATTTCATACACAAAAGAGGGTTTCAACCTGATGCTCAAAACTACACACCAAGATTGAAAATATAGTGATAGAGGCATTATAAAAACATTTAAATTGGCTTAAAACCAGTTCTGGCTCTGAAGCCGGTAGAAAGGCTTAAAACCAGCCTTTCTACCAATTGTGTTGGCTAAGCACGAGGCTATTTGGGTGTCTTCATTCCAAAAGGTTTCCTGTTTCTCAACAACAGGGTCAGTTGTTATTTTAGCCTTTGAGCTTTTTGGTGCTTAGTTGTTTTAGCATGAGCAGGTTTTTTCCAGCTTGCCCAGTCAGACACTGTTGGTTTCAAGTTTGATGATGTTAAACCAGCAGAAGTATATGTGTGTAGATTTCTAGAGGGGGTGGTTATCATGGCACACCATGACTTGTTTTCAGGTGTCAGGTTCTCAATTCAAAATGGAATTACCGACCAGTGCTTGCCCACAGCAAAGCCAAATTCTCATGCTCACAAAACACCAGAGGGGATAGTTACATCACATCCTGCACTCTGCTAAATATAAAGTCAAATAAACACAAGCATGTGGCTGTGTAATAGATGTGACATGTCATATCCACACTATCTCTAGCTCTCTCAAACGGTCCCCACTTATTGATTGGCCATCGCATTGACACACATGGCTAATGGAACAGTGCTCTACACATAGTGCATTATATAGATCTTAAACAGTTACATAACCTAAAAAACCTGCGTTACCTAAATGTCGGCTGTCAAATGGAATTAACAGAGGAAAGATAAGCCACGCCTGTACAAATGAGGTTTGTCATTCTCGGTCTTTCCCCAGTTCGGTTTAGCTAGAAACATATTTTATTAGTGTGTCTTTTGGTCAGCCTGTCAATCATTACTGTTACTATTGGATGGATTGGCATACAATTTTATTCAGACATTTAAGGTCCCCCTGATGAAGTCCACTAAATGAAATAATCCCCTGACTCTTCCTCTAGCGCTACCAATAGGTCAACAATTTCACTTATACTGTGACATATTTCAACATCTACTAGGTGGATTGGCACAAAAGTTGGTTTGGACATTCATAGTTGCCAGGTGATGAATCCTAAAAACTTTGGAACTCCCCTGACCTTTCCTCTAGCGCCACCAGCAGGTTGACATTGGGTAAATTGTCATTTCATTTGGTTTGTTTGTCATTTTTTTAATGGCCAATGCTCTTAAAAAATGACAAACAGTCCCATTAGCCTTAGCTGTACTTGGTGTTTAGTGCTAGTTAGCAAATGTTAGCATGCTAACCCACTGAGCTAAGTTACTGGACATAGTAAACATTATACTGATAAACACAAGCTTGTTAACATTGTCATTGTTAGCATGCTGATATTAGCATTTGGCCAACAGAGAAGCTAGCATGTTGACTCATTTTTCTTTGAGTGGACTAGCATATGGTGTCAATGCCCACTTGCAACTATATACTATACACTGTTGAAAGGTTCATTTATTTGTTATTATATCATTATTTATTAGCTATTTTGGAGCTTTTGATATTGATATAGAGATTGGTATACATGATTCCTTAGGAGATGGAGGTTACCCAGTTGTCGTAGAATTTCTTTTTAGCACTTTTCAGACTTCTTGTCTAAGTTGGCTTAAAAGTTCTCTACTCATATAAAAACATTGAAAGCTCCAGAACAGCTACTATGTGGGCCTTGGAGTGAGATAGTTTTGACAACTCTTGTTGCAAAGGTCAAGAAAAAAACGTTCACTTATACCTGTTTTAGTTTCCAAGGAACTCATCTTGGCCTTATGTCTCTGTATACAGCTCTGCTCAGCCACTGGTCCAGCATTCTCTGTCTTGCTCCCCCTCTGTTAAACCAGAATGGTACAGTCTGGGTTTGATCAGTTACAGTTTTATTGCATGGACAATGCATCGGTGTGATGACGCTTTAAAAGTTTGGATTAGGCAATAGATTATGGCAAATAATTCAATATTACTAACATTGTTGTGACAAAATGTGTTGTTTCACTCAAACCTAACGGGATGGATTTTGCACACGCAAAGCGACACAACAGATGCACATGAAAATAATCTGGCCAGCGGACATTGTTAGCAGCAGGCCATCATGCGATCATTCCATCTTTCACAGCCTTTCCACATAAAGTCCCAGCATGTCACTGGCTGCTTCCACAGGGGAGAAAACCGACTCTGTCATTAGAGTCATCACCGGTCTGAGATATCCGATTTATGACGTGGAAGGAAACACATTAAGGTGCTGCTAAAATGTAGCTCATCGCTTACTCAGACCACTTTAGAGATCCTCTGGAAACGGCTGAAGCACAATTCACTTCAGTGTCACACCTCGTTCTTTTGTCTCGTGGCGCCGTCGCATCCAACTTGGGCGCCGTCTTATTGGACCGTGTGGGCCTAATGAGGTGATGTCACCATTGGACTGAGCAGTGATGTAATGAAGCAGTGTTCAAAATCTTGGCTGGTGTGACACACTAAAAACTTCTCTGTGAGAGGGAGAGAAATGTGCTTACACTAACATGCACAAAAGCGCAGCTAATAAGGCTACACAGATTAGTCTCCGGCTGTTTTTTTTTATGTTCTAATGCAAATACCACGTTTTGAAAAATTACAGTGTCAGCACAGATTTTCTCTTAGGAGATTTTATTATTTATTTTTATCATCTCTTTATTTGGGGAGAGTGTACAACCATCAGCAAACCATACATGGAATGTCCCCATATCCCCTGTCCCATCCACCCCCAAACTCCCACGGAAATCCATTAACTATGGGATTAGTTTTGTGACTTTAATTCCAAGCAAAACTTCTCAAGTATCAAACAAAACACACTAACTCAAGCAAAAAACTTGTCACCTCAAAGGTAAAACTTAAAACTTGCAAACAAAACATTTGTGTAGTTGTAAACTATTGGTCTTTTATTTGTTTGATATGATGTCCTTTTGTTTACAGTTCCCTCTGCTTCTTTCTCAATGATCAGTCTTTTGCTCTCTCCATCACGTTTGCAGTCATGCTCCCAGCTTTCTCCTTTGCGCTCCCTGAGTTTTTGCTTGCGATTCTGACACAAATATCTCGCGTGGGCGGGTCTTACAGGGGTGCGCCCCCATTGGCTAATGAGTGTTAAGGGAAAGTTAAGGGAAAGTTTGAGTGACAGCTCACCCTCAGTGCAGGTAAACTAACGTTGGACAGATGGTGCGTTCTTTTTGTCCACCAAAGTCGATTTACGAGTTTTTTTTCCGGAGTTACGAACCGGAAGTTGCAAAAAGAACGCCACTGAGGTCGTATTTACGACTCGTCAAGTCGTCTGAACTCAGAGGACCCCGAGTTCACTTTCAAAGATGGCTACGTCGTGCATCACACATAGTAAACATTGTGGTTTTCTACAATTTTAAGCACTTTTGTCTTTGTTGTAACCAAATGAAGAAGTCGTACACATAGCACTGTATACTGCTACCTATAGGCATGTCGCTACAGTCTTATTATGAGTTAAATACCGCCTGATTAGTTATTTTGTAGCTTGTGCAGCTGAGACGCTTGGTTGCTATATGACAACAACGGCTAAGCCGAGCCTTGAGCAGAAAGCAGAGCAGTAGCCCAATGTTAATGTTAATCAAAACGTAATTTTCATGTATCAAACTGTGAAATATAGTTGTGTAATATGTCAATAACTGGGTGAATAGAATCCTAAATGTTACTAAAAATGTTACAAAAATCCATCTTTTCTCCAACTCGTAGTATTGTGTGACAAAAAGAACGCAACAACCCACGGTTACTCGTTTTCCGACATGGATGTGACGTCACACTAGAGCTACTAGTCGCGATTACAAGACAAAAAGAACGCACCAAGAGTCTGGTCTGGAGGACACACAAGTCACTCCACAGGGGATTACTACAAGATTAATAAAGTGTAAGTATTGATCATATATATATTATCTGTGATCTACGTTGCAAGCATGGTTACTAGACATTTGTTGTTTCGTTGTGTTAAGTTACTAGCTAGCTTGCTAGCTAGTGAAGCTTTTTTAAGTTAGCATTTAACGTTAACTATACTGTTAACGTTATCTAAAACTTGTAGCCACCGGCTACCTTACTGAGCTAATTTACCATGGGAATCATGTATTCTTCGTGAGGCCTTACTCAATGGAGCTGTATTAATTATCGTCTTCTCTCTGTAGAGACCTGCAGGACCCGAGCAGAGCTACGATGCTCTCCCAGGTAACCTTAGGTTAGTAACGTAGCTATATTATGGTCTATTAGGAAAAATTATTATCCAGCTAACTACTAATTGTTGTGGTTGCTATTGGCCTGATAATACACAATGCTAGGGTATTGGTTAAGTTGTACAATGTAGAAGCTGTGAATGTAATGTATTATATATAGAGTTCGACACATAGCTACATTAGATAATGTTCCATCTGTACACACTGCTTCTTCTTTCTTTGCACTACCTTAAGATGACAGATAACGGACATATTTTTTGTATTTCTTAGCACTGTAAATGTCAACAATATTTAGAATGAATGCATAGTGTTACTACTGTCCAAACTATGTACTTTAACTAACACACAATGCCCTTGACAAATACTTTTTTTTTACAATTATTTATTATTGAGCTAATTTCAAACACTTTTTATGATCCAATAAGGTACTTCAAGCTTTACAATAAGAAGTCAAGGAAGTGAAGGACTACAGCCACATCCCAGCCCTTCAGAGAACTGTCCTGCAGAAAATGCTGTTGTCCAGACTGGAGCGGTGGGCCATCAGTGAGCTCAGGAGACCAGATGATCCCAGGAGACCAGGAGTTTTGTGTGATATTCCTGCACCACCCTCAGAAGTGTTGTTGCAGACACAAATCAGCAGAGAAATACAGCTTGCCTTAGGTGAAACTGAATATGTGAAATATATACATAACCCAATTACTCAGTATGTTTGTTTGTTGTTGGTGATGAAAAACTGACCCTGACCTGTGATGTACTGCAAATAATGACTGACACTGAGTTCCAACTTCTTCTACCACCGGGGCCCCAGCAAAATATGTTCAAATATCCATTATGTATGTGAAGTTTTATATTGGACTAAAAATAAAGCATTATAATAGTTTCAACCTTATTTCCTGTTTTATATAATGAACCAAACAGACAAGGGTGAATGTAAAAAATGTTTTAATATATTATGTGCATTTTAAATGCCTTAGCATTATAGCTAACCTTAAATTCTAACTTAAAAAAAAGCTTTACTAGCTAGCTAGCTAGAAACTTAACACAACGAATCAACAAATGTCTAGTAACCATGCTTGCAACGTAGATCACAGATAATATATATATGATCAATACTTACACTTTATTAATCTTGTAGTAATCCCCTGTGGAGTGGCTTGTGTGTCCTCCAGACCAGAGTCTGTCTCTAATGTTAGTTTACCTGCACTGAGGCTGAGCTGTCACTCAAACTTTCCCTGAACTTTCCCTTAACACTCATTAGCCAATGGGGACGCACCCCTGTAAGACCCGCCCACCCAAGATATTTGTGTCAGAATCGAAAGCAAAAATTCAGGGAGCGCAAAGGAGAAAGCTGGGAGCATGACTGCAAACGTGATGGAGAGAGCAAAAGACTGATCATTAAGAAAGAAGCAGAGGGAACTGTAAACAAAAGGACATCATATCAAACAAATAAAAGACCAATAGTTTACAACTACACAAATGTTTTGTTTGCAAGTTTTAAGTTTAAGGTAACAATTTTTTTGCTTGAGTTAGTGTTTTTTGTTTGATACTTGAGAAGTTTTGCTTGGAATTAAAGTCACAAAACTAATCCCATAATTAACACATGCATACATTCATACATACAAGCACACATATATACACAGACAAATGCATTTTTTTTTAAATTACAACAAAAAAACATTACAAATCATAGCATCATTGCATTATCATTGTTGACAACCTTTAAAAAAGCCCTCCAAACAAGAAATCAACGGGAACTAGAAGTCCATGAAAAATATGACCACGATTACATTTTTCCAAAGTTAGTTTCTCTTACGGTAAAAATTGTGACACTTGATCCAAAAGCAACTTGAAGGTTGCCATAGATTCATTTTTCCAAAAAAGTAATATACATTTCTTTTCAAAGTATGTTATAATAATTAATATTCTACTTTTTATCTAACTGAACATCTGGGAAATCATTTAAAAAACACAGACAAGGGTTTACCTCACATCGTAGGAGATTTCTAATTCGCCCAAATGGAAAGGTAGTTAAGATTTGGAAGGACTTTTCTAACTAATGAGCTGAATTGCAATTGCATGAGGTACAGCTCTTTAACATGTTGAATAAACAGAAGGTAAATTAGATGAACAAGAATCACAGCTGTGCTTGTCATTTCTAGAATCCAAATGATCTTGCAGCCCTCTTAATTAAGAACATATTTCTTAACAATGCTTTGTCGTTTTTTTACAAGCAAAGACTGAACTATTATCATATTATAATCGTAATTTAATTCATCCTCAGGCTAGAGAAATAACAAGTAGATAGACATTCCTGTTGACGTTTCTGATAATTGGGAGAAATATATATATATAAAACATTTGAGCATGGGAACAGTAGCTTGACAAAATTATCGTAATTATTAGCAGCTGAAAGAGATCCACGGCAACTCGTCCAACTCCATTTGTTGATGAAGGCCATAAGATGACTTAAAAGCCTAAGTGGACCTTGAGTGTTAAGAATAATGTGTCATTAAGCATGTACTGATATACAGTATCTATGAATGAAATGAAAGCACAATGTTGTGTTGGTGCCCCCTGTCACTCTGCACTTGTTGGTCTTCCACCATAGTGCTACAATGGTTTGGGTTTTTCTTTGAATGACTGAAGCTAAGGTAAAGTCTCTGTAGAGTCATTTCAGTAACAGCTATCAGATAAAGCGGAAATGAAACATAATAAAGAACAGTCCTCCCAGTACCAAATGCTTTTTAGCCATGCTAGCAGTGGAACTAGCATGACGTTTGATACAGACATTTATGATTAGGGCTGGCTATTTTTAAAACATTACGATATCAGTACCAGTACACTTAAAATGATGCCGTTACCAATAGAGTAACTTTTTTTGGTACTCAATACCTATGCATTCAGTTGTGTAAAATAGATGGCGCTCTTGGTTTAAAGAAAAAGGCTCAAGGAATTGGATTTCAGTGGTTTTTTAACCCTTTGTTGAACAGAGATCGCCATCTAGTGGGCTTAGAAAATGAAGATAATGGTTCATGAAGATTCATGAAGCTTCAATTTTTTTCTATATCTGGGTACAAAAAGGAGTGAATGCAGGTATCGTTTGACTGGAGAAGTTCCGATACTACTTAATACTGGGTTATGTCAGTGGATATATTAAAGGAATCAAAATACTGATACCCAGCCCTACAAATACTGATACCCAGACCTACTGATCCACAGTGGATAAATCCTATGGACTTTGGTGATCCTTTTATCTAGTACCACAGGCAAGTCAAAGTTTCAAGTACACAGTGAACTTCTTTACATTACCTGGATGAATTGGCACACAATTTGATGCAGATATTCATGGTACCAAGAGATTATATCATGACCACTTTGCTGATTCCCTGACTTTTCATCTAGCGCCATTGTCAGGTTAACAATTTAATTTGTACTTATCGTACTTTGGTGGATAAAATGAATGGCATTCCCAACAGCATCCGCTGTGCTTTCTGCTAATTAGCAAATGTTAGCATGTTAACACACTAAAACTAAGATGGTGAACATTGCTAAACATCAGTGTGTTAACGTTGTCACTGTGAGCATATTAGCATGCTGAAATTAGCATTTCACTCCAATTCTTTTTCTTTCTTTTTTTCCACAGCCATCCGAGCGATCTGAAACATTTCTTTCACCGCCACCACTCATCCAGCAGTCTCCATGGCAGCTTCAATCACAACAACATCCCGGACACCAATCTGCCGCTGGTGGCCGAAGAGCAGGAGGAGCACCCGGATAGCAAAGGGCCGGTATACGACCCAAAGCAAGACGTCTTTGTCACCCTGTTTGTAAGTTTCCTCTTTCTTTTTTTTTATTTATTTGCCCTTCACTCTCAGTCTTGTATAAAGTACTTAAAAGCTTGAGAAATACTTGAGTACAAGTACCAGAAAGTGACTTTGGTAGAACTTAGTCATCTTTTGGGAATTTACTTGAGTAAAAAATCTTAAAGTATCTGACATTTACTGTACTTAAGTATCAAAACTAATTTTCTGATATTAAATATACGTAATTATTAGAAGTAAAAGTAAAAAAAAAACTTTATTATTAACTTTATTGTGGCTTCCTTATGGTAAAGCATAGTATTCAGGGTTTCCATGCCTTCTTAAACATCTAATTCAAAGTCTGACATTAACAAAGAGAAAAACAGAAACTGAATTTTCATTCTTTTGTGAGGAAGAATCTTTCACTCCAACGTACGAAAGCATTTCTTGCAAATACGGCCACAGATGTCTTACATTATCTTCACCGCTGTCGTCGGGGTGGTCGTTGTCTGTTGTGTTGGCGCCAGAGCTTGCAGCAGGTGCTTCTATGACGCTATCAATTATGCTTCCTTCTCTTCTTTAGTTTTGGCGCTTGGCAATAAACAGGCATTACGTCACAAACTGGAATGGAGCGTGCATTAACTTACAATCTAGGAGCAATGATTTGCCAAACCTCCTTTTACAGTCTTCAGAAATTTCTTCTGATTTTATTTTGTAGTAACGAGTAATGAAGATGCTTAGGGGAAATGTAACAGAGTAAAAGTATACATTTTTGGCCGGTTTTCACGTGCTCGGCCATGACCGGCGACAGGCAGGTCAGTCTGACATATGCCGATTTCATGCCGGTCAACGCTACAATTAACTGACAACAAGTTATACGAGTTACAGTTCTCAAGGACGCACGCACACACGGACGCGACAGCACAGTCTCTTTTTCCTTTCTCTCAACTTTTCCGCCGTGTGTGGCGCATATCCGCTCGCAGTGTGAAGGGCGTGTCCGCGCTATTCTCACACATGTAGGGAACCTCGTGAATTAACCTGCAACATGTCAGCTGTTTGGAAATTCTTCAGTGTGTGCAGAAGATAACAAGTTTGCAATATGCGACACCTGCAAGGAAAAAGTAGGGCGTGGAGGGACGACACCAAGAACCAAAATCACATTTTTTTTAGTTGGATATTGGATGTGAAAAGAAGAAATGGTTCTAACATTGCACTTTAGATGTGTGTGAATTTCCCAAGCCAGGAGTAATTTATATAGTTCTATTTTATAGCAACCCATTATCTGTTCCAAAAATGTTCTATGTTCTGTGCAAAATGTTCTATTAAAGAAAAGATAGAAAATAAATAATTGTGTGTGCTGTAAAGTGGTTAGAAAAAATTTAAATCGGAATCGGCTAAAATCGGTTATTGGCTGGCCTAACTCAAAGGAAATCAGAAATTGGAATCGGCCTAGAAAGTTGTAATTGGTGCATCTCTAATTTTTATGTGTATTTTTAAAAGTAAAAGTTCCCAGAAATATAAATAATGAAGTAAAGTACAGATACGTGAAAATTCTACTTAAGTACAGTAACAAACTATTTGTCCTCTATTTGTTACATTACAACACTGACTACGTTTACAAGCTGTCAATTTTCGGCTTATGGTCGGATTAAGGTCATTATTCGGGTTTCTGAAACATTCGGAATAACCCGTTTACATGCGTGAGCAGAGAGAGTTACTCCTGTATACATGGAATTTGTAATCAATTGGACCTCAACTATATTATAATAGTATATAATTATTATTATAACTATGTTTTCTGGCGCATACAAGAAGTTCCTCTACTCAAAAGATCAAGATTCCTTGCGAATAGAACATGCACAGAACACAAATCAATGTTCCTTTTGATGGGGATATGCCGATACGCGTTTACATGACCAAAATGTCGAGTTAGAAAAGGGGTAACCCAGGTAGCATATTCGGGTTTTTGCCGGTGTTTACATGGCCATGCGCGACCGGGTTATTGCTAATATTCCGGTTTTGAACGGGTTATTGGCTGCATGTAAATGTAGTGACTGTTCACTCTACAGCCTTATTCTTCACACATTTGCATGTTGTGTCAATTCGAGAAGCTGGTGACAGAGATCTGAAAGATAGGAGATCTGGGTGATGATAGAAGTTGACAGAGTTGAAACAGTGCAGGCAGACAGCACATTAAATATGATTTACAAAAAGCCAACGTAAGCGATTAACTAGCTTTGACAAGATACCACAAGGATAATTGAACTCAGCTATTTAAATGGACAGAGATAAAAGCCACTTTGAGCTGTCTTGTTCCAGTTTATGGTTTGCATTAAGTTCCAAGAATCAGCAGTAAGTGCAGATTTAAGCGTGATTACATGACATTCCTGATGTGAGGCCTGTGGCTCTTGCATTGTTCTTTGAAACGCCCCTGCATGAGGTCAGAAGTCATGTATGTAGTACTTGAAGTGGGAGAATGCAAGGCTCTCTGGGCCACATGTGTTGCATTATGTTCTTAGTCAGCTTACAGGTGTTCCTAGTTAAAGCTTCTTGATGCATTAACTGTGAAAACTTAATGCTACCCGTGGCTTAAAATGTTGTCAAATTCAAAACAGCCTATTAAAAACATTTTGTCCAAACATAAAGAACCAGTCATCCAGTTGTGCAGTTTAAAATGAATTGTGCAGGGCCATTAGAAAAATTATTATCCACACACACATTGCTATTTCACATTATTGGTCCCGTGGTACGTTATGGTGTCACATCACGTTGGTCGGGGCAACAATGTGGATAATCTTGGTTCGGTTCTTCCTTCCAAGAAATCTCTCCACCCTCTGCCTCCTGAGAGCCATCCAGCTGCAGCCAGATCGCTGAAACTCCTCGCCAAGATTCCCAAAGATGCCGAAGCTGTCATTGTTTTAGTTGGTAAGCTCCGTGACTTTTGACAAAGTGGATTTGAGGAATTATGTTTTTTTATTTCTTTTAGAAACTGCTAAGAGATAAATCTGCTTGTTCTTAGTTCTCCATTAGACTGGGCCTCAAATACAGAAATAAAATAATTGAATTAAATCAGTAGAACACCACAGTGTCACCGCTAATGGAACCTACTTCTGTGTGTATTCTACTGTAGTTTGAGGTGTTAACGCTGCTTTGCTAAGCCCCCTGAGGAGTTGGAAAGCATTCACTGTAAATCTGCAGGATGTCTTGATGTAGCCTTAACAGCAACTTAGCACTATAGAAGATGGCAATGGGTAGGAGGAGGCATTTTCCAGATCAACTTCTGTTGAGATATTTCAGAGTAAACCGGTGATGGATGTACCAATAGCCCAAGCCCCCCTTATACAGAGATGTGGAAAACCTCAATCGACTAAACTTGTGGTTCACTGTCTTTTTTTTCTTTCAGGCTGCGTGGAGTTTCTGGAGCAGCCGGCCATGGCCTTTGTCAGGTTGAATGAGGCAGTCATTCTGGAATCCGTGCTGGAGGTCCCCGTCCCTGTCCGCTTTATCTTTGTCCTGCTTGGTCCCACCCAGTCCAACGTGGACTATCATGAGATTGGACGCTCCTTCTCCACTCTCATGTCTGACAAGGTGAATAAAACTTTATTCATACTCAAGGGATCATTGAGGTGCAGCCCTCATGTACAATGACATGGAGTTACAAAGACAAAGAAAACAACACAGAGAAGGAAGCAACACCATCATAAGAACATAGAAAGACACTAAAACCTTCCGAAATGGAAAAAACAAAACAATGTGATAAACAGATCAGGACATTTAGGATGCAAAAGTAATACAACTATGTAAAGCAATTCCAAGTAGAAGTCTGGAGTTCCAAAATCAGATTTCTAAAATGTCCAAAAGGCACATATGAGTTGATTTTAAGTGCTGTGTTTGTTCCACGGGTCAAACCTAAAAGATGTAAACCAACATTTTAATCAGATGATTAAAGGATTGAGTCACAAGAACCAAAGACAACGATGGGTTATGCCATTTATACACTCAAACATTAAGAATTAGATTTAGATTTGACATGGATTTAAAATATGCAAACATTAAAGGGGGATGTATGGGGCATGTGTTTGTAGTTGCGGTTATTCAGTGTTGTGTTGGACATCGAAAATGTATCTCTCTTTTTAGCTTTTTTTTTACCAATTTTCACTTAACCACAAAGTGGACAGCCCAGACAATTCTCCCAGTATTATCAAGTCAAGAGAGGAATGGGGAAAAAGATGCACTCACAAAAAAGCTGCTAATCATCCCCCTCGAAAGGATTTATGAAGCAGCCATTTGGATGTATTCATGTTGCATAAATTCATTCTGGTGATGACATTCAATTGTATTTTGTTGCAGAACTTCCATGAGGTGGCCTATTTTGCTGACGACAGACAGGACCTCTTGAATGGTATCAATGAATTCTTGGACTGCAGCATCGTCATTCCACCATCAGATGTGGAGGGCAAAGACCTCCTGAAGACAGTGGCCGACTTCCAGAAGCAGATGCTGCGCAAAAGAAAGGAAAGAGAACTCAAGAGGCAGCACTCCTCATCGGGAATGGAGCTCAACAATAAAGGTACTCTTGTCAAGTCTCTAATAAAAAAAAGCTTATTTTTCCAAGCCAAATCCTCATTACTAGGTTTGGAGGACGCACCTCCGATTCTGCAAACCAATGTTAGTCCTGCAATGCAAACACAGGACAACCCCAAAAGTCAGACTATTTTTAAATTACGTGCAGACCATTCCCTGCATTTGCATTGTTAAAAACATAGATGTGAAATGTTTGAGAGCAACAAATCAGCAACAAAAAAAAACAGAGAAACTGCTGTACTTTTCAATAAACAAAACTCAAGTGATCTGTTGGTTAGATTGGTAGAATTTCCACATTTTGTATCAGTTAAAAGATCTTGTAGCCTGACGAGCCAGACCCACATCAAGATGTTGGATCTGGGAACTCACCATTGACAGAGCTCAAGCCGAGGGGCGGGATAAACGCTTGTCTTTCAAATTCCCTCACCACGTAATAGGATAGCGCTACAACCAGGCAGAGCAACGAAGAAGGTAGCCGAGCTAGTTGATAGATTAAACTTTTGGTATCCAGTCGGAAAAACTCTGAACACATCTTCCTTATTTAAGAATGATTTCAGTGCCGTTCTTTGTTCTTTTCTCAAAGAAAAGCTTAACTCCAAGTCTTCCAGAAGACCGCTGTTCCCAGCAGCAGTAGCCATAAGCCCCGCCCACCCACTCTATTCACGATGTGATTGGCCTGACCAGAATTTGGTTTTTCCAGCTCGCAAGCCAACGGAGAGTGCCTAGACCCCCCTGGCTGCAAAATAAATTTGCTGCCACTAGGGTGCGTCTAGATGTCTAGGCTAAAGATCTTGACCTTAATTAGGTAATAATCAGCCTTTCCATTCAGAATTAACATCCAATTGTATTATTAGGAATAACATAACTCTTAATAATATGATGCTTATAATATGATGATTAATGCTTTAAAGCTGCCTTTCACTTGTTTGGAAGTCAGTCCAATCAGTATTTTTTACCATATACATTTGATGCATAAATATAAATAATTACATAAATAACTAAAGTGTTTGACAGATATATTGTAGATCATAGATACAAAATTGACATTGTGTGTTCCTCAGGAGTTTTTTTTGGATACAACCACATGGGACCACATGGGCATTTTCATCCTACACAAAGTAGCTAGGGGATTAGGATGGCATTAGTCTATATCGATGACGTTTCATTTCCGGGATTGAAATTCCGCCGGATGTTCCGCTTTCTTTGTGTTGGCGTTGTAACCTCCGGTGGATTTGTGAGGACTATGGTTAACTGCTCCTCAGATCTCTGCAGGGTAAATCCAGACAGCTAGCTAGACTATCTGTCCAATCTGAGTTTTCTGATGCACAACTAAAACTACTTTTTAACGTACACATGTTCCACCGAAACAAGTTCCTTCCCGAGGCTATTTTGCAGAGGCACCGTCATTGTGTCCGGGGCTTAGCGCCGGCCAAGACGATTGTGATTGGTTTAAAGAAATGCCAATAAACCAGAGTGGGAGTTTTTCCCCCATCCCGGAATGCTTTGTGGACTAGCCAGACCCTCCTCTGCAGCGCTGTGGAGAAAGGTCTGGCAATGCGAAACTAGGATGGCATTAATCTTTATTTTTCTTAAAATAAAAAAATTAAAACGTATAAAAGGAACTAACCCAACAATTCATTAGTCCATCCCTTAATACTTTTCCAAATTCCCAGCTGTTCAGGTCTAAGTCTTCCAACTAATGAAGTAAATAAAATAAGAAAACAGTGTGATCATGGTAACGAAGAAACATGTCACCTAGTGCAACAGATACACAGAAAATACTTAGTTAGTTTTGATCTTTTCATGGGATTTGTTCATAATAAGACAAACATAGAAGGTGCGTCTTTGCTTTTTGCACTACAGATTGTGCCTTCACTGTCAGTTGTTGACCTATATAGTTGAATATAAACATACATTGTTTTATTATTATGATGTAGTAGATTATTTATATAATGGAGCCTGTAACACCACCCCTCCCTCCCCCCTCTAGAGGTGAGTCCAGAGGAGGAGGAGGAGGAAGACCAGGAGGTTGACCCATTAAAACGCTCAGGGATCCCTTTCGGAGGCCTGATCCACGACATCCGCCGCCGCTACCCGCAGTATGTCAGCGACCTCAAAGATGCGTTGGACATGCAGTGCGTTGCCGCCGTCATCTTCATCTACTTTGCTGCACTGTCGCCCACTATCACCTTTGGAGGCCTGCTGGGTAAACTGGAACTACAGAAAAACAATACATTTGGAGTCCATGTCGTTTTAATACCTGTGCTCTGACGTGTGCGTGTTTTTGGCTGTTTTTGCACATACAGGAGAAAAAACAGAGGGCATGATGGGAGTGACTGAGCTTATTGTGTCTACTGCAACTCTTGGAGTTATATTCTCGCTGCTTGGTGGTCAACCCCTCCTCATCATAGGCTTCTCAGGACCCTTACTGGTGTTTGAAGAAGCCTTCTACAAGGTACTGAAAACATACAAGTCGTATGATTTGGGATGTTTTGATTCTACATGGGGAAATTTCATATCCATAAAGCGAAATTTTCTAAATCTCCGCCAGCTTTTACTCACTTCAGAATTGAATTTCGGAATTTTTTTGAGTCTATCCAAATGATTAATAATAGAAAAGTATTTATATAGCTGATGTACTGCAAGATTTTTTCAATGATGTGTGATTATATATATTATTTTGTATTGTTTTCTTTTTTTACCTTCCTTTTTTAATTTAAATTTTTTCTCTTTATGTATTGAAGTGCTTTTCTTCTTGAGTGTTATTAGTGTTATTTTTTTATTTTTTTATCATTAAGTAAGATTATAATGGTCTTTGGATGGAAATGAATATCTTTTTTGATATTTTCTAAGTATGATGCCGAATTATTCAAACACTGTATAACATGTTTGTAAAGTTTGCAAATAAAAAAAAAAGATTAGGGATGTAACGATGCATTGTGAATCGGTTAAAAATCGATATAAATATTTAAGATTACTACAACCAATAAGATAAAAAATCAATCACAATGCAATTTTTAAACAGCCTATCGCGTAACCTACTTTTGATTTCATTTGTTTGACTTCAGACGTCACCACGTCTTCTTAGTTTATTTATTTGAAAAGATTTCTTTCTATTTATTTATTAAAAAATATTGGGGCAACCTCTAGCTCACCCAGTAGGAGCATGTGCCCCATGTAGGTCCTTGTAGAGTCCTTTGCAACGGCCCGAGTTTGAGTCCGACCTGTGGCCCTTTGATGCGTGTCATCTCCCACCTTTCCTGTCTGTCCACTGTGACTATCTAATAAAGCGGAAAAAAATTATCTAATTATTTATTTTTTATAAACTTTTTCTTACATAAGATAAAATACAATACACTTTTGATAAGACGACATGTTGTTTTGCACAATTTATATAAAAAAAAATTGTATTTTTCAGTCTTTTTTCTGCAGCTCATTCTGTTTAAAGGTCCCATGGCATGAAAATTTCATGCCATTAATAACATTAATATGCGTTCCCCCACCCTGCCTATGGTCCCCCAGTGGCTAGAAATGGTGATAGGTGTAAACTGAGCCCTGGGTATCCTGCTCTGCCTTTGAGAAAATGAAAGCTCAGATGGGCCGATCTGGAATCTTCTCCTTATGAGGTCATAAGGAGCAAGGTTACCTCCCCTTTCTTTGCTTTGCCCGCCCAGAGAATTTGGCCCACCCATGAGAGAGAGAGAGACATCATGGCTTTCAAACGAGCAAAGTGGCAGTTGGTCAAGGCCACACCCCCACCCTCCACCTTGACCCCCCCCCTCTCTCCCCCACAATAGCTACAGACACAGAAATGGCACATACTGGCTCTAGTGGCTGTAATTCTGCACCAAGGCTGAATTTTGGGAAAGAGACTTCAGATACAGTATTAGGGGACCACTAAGGTCTATATAAAAGAGACTTCAGATACAGTATTAGAGGACCACTAAGGCCTATATAAAAGAGACTTCAGATACAGTATTAGGGGACCACTAAGGTCTATATAAAAGAGACTTCAGATACAGTATTAGGGGACCACTAAGGTCTATATAAAAGAGACTTCAGATACAGTATTAGGGGACCACTAAGGTCTATATAAAAGAGACTTCAGATCAGTATTAGGGGACCACTAAGGTCTATATAAAAGAGACTTCAGATACAGTATTAGGGGACCACTAAGGCCTATATAAAAGAGACTTCAGATACAGTATTAGGGGACCACTAAGGCCTATATAAAAGAGACTTCAGATACAGTATTAGGGGACCACTAAGGTCTATATAAAAGAGACTTCAGATACAGTATTAAGGGACCACTAAGGTATATATAAAAGAGACTTCAGATACAGTATTAGGGGACCACTAAGGCCTATATAAAAGAGACTTCAGATACAGTATTAGGGGACCACTAAGGTCTATATAAAAGAGACTTCAGATACAGTATTAGGGGACCACTAAGGTCTATATAAAAGAGACTTCAGATACAGTATTAGGGGACCACTAAGGTCTATATAAAAGAGACTTCAGGTACAGTATTAGGGGACCACTAAGGCCTATATAAAAGAGACTTCAGATACAGTATTAGGGGACCACTAAGGTCTATATAAAAGAGACTTCAGATACAGTATTAGGGGACCACTAAGGTCTATATAAAAGAGACTTCAGATACAGTATTAGGGGACCACTAAGGTCTATATAAAAGAGACTTCAGGTACAGTATTAGGGGACCACTAAGGCCTATATAAAAGCATCCAAAGAGTCATGGGACCTTTAAATAAATCATGAGAAAATCGTATCATGAACTTCAAATCGTTAGAATCATGAGTTGAGTGTAACGTATTGTTAAAGCCTACCTATAAGTATACACAGTATACCACACATCACATACTCTTTTGTGTTGCATTATTCCCATTTTGTGTCCCCTGAACATGTAATTAACACGTCTGTGTCTTTTCACTCAGTTCTGTCAGGCCCAAAACTTTGAGTACCTGACTGGCCGTGTGTGGATTGGTTTCTGGCTCATCTTCATCGTCCTGATGATTGTGGCAGCAGAGGGCAGCTTCCTCGTTCGCTACATCTCACCCTTTACCCAGGAGATTTTTGCTTTCCTCATCTCCCTTATCTTCATTTATGAGACTTTTTCGAAACTCTTCAAGGTACACTGAGACCCTTTTTTTATGCATATTTCCCCATAACAAGAAACCAAGATATTTTTCTTAATTAGTCATTCATTATGATTGGGGCTGCAACTATCGATTACTTTCATAGTCGATTAATGTGTTGATTATTTTCTCGATTAATCCATTAGGTGTTGTCAAGACGACGTCCTCAAATTTCTAGTTTTGTCCTAGAAAATATTCACATTTAAGAAGCTGGAATCAGAGACATTTTACCATACATTTTCATAAGAAATTACTCAAACGGATGAATTGATTATTAAAATACTTGCTAATTAATTTAATAATTGACAAGTAATCAATACATTTTGCAGCTCTAATAGTTGATATCATCTAGAAATTAGGCTGAATCCTTCCCTTGTCATATCTGCAAAAAATCCACTGCAAACAATCCACACACGATAAAACGGAGACTCCCTTCTTGTTTCCAGGTGTTTAAGGAACATCCATTGATGTCAATGTACCCCAGTGACTCCACCCCAGCTACTGAGCTTCAACACGCTGATGGCGCCATCTTAAACCAGCCCAACACTGCTCTTATGTCTATGGTCCTCATGATGGGCACTTTCTTAGTGGCTTTCTTCCTCAGGAAATTCAGAAACAGTCGGTTTTTAGGTGGCAAGGTACCCTGCTTTATTGAGTCTCTTAAAATCTTAAAATTCAAACAGTGGAAGTAAGCATGGGCCTTTAAAGAGACCCTGTGGAGCTCTCTTGTAAACTAGTGCGCACACTAGCGCTACTAGTGGTCAAAAATGTATTCGTGAATGTGTGTTTGGCCGAATACACTGGTTAAGATTCTGCCGAAACCGAATCCTACCCCCATCCTCAGTAAACACAGTAAACACATTAATGAAGTAAACAACGTCCATAGCCTCTAAAATAGTTAAGTGTAACAACTTAATGTTGAATTCACACACACTTTTCACAGATGAGTGACAATTTAGTTTGGCAATAAACTGTGTGCAAACACAACATGTCTATGGGCTTCTGCACACTAGCAGTCAAACGGAGAACAAAACACTACAGCCTGTCAGACCACACAACAAAGATTACACACAAACAAACACAAAATCATGTCACCACTACACACTGTTGAATGACACTCATCTCATAGTACTCTCCTGGAGGAAAAGCTTGTGCTTGTGCAGTCTTGGCACCACAAGCGTGGTGCCAAGACTGTCCAGGGTCAGAGTCACGGGCTGACAGGTCAAAAGAGAAAGGTCACCGGTGGCGCTGTGTGTGGTCAACTTAATGTGGAATTCACACGCTCTTTTCACATCGTAGGAAAGCACATCGCTATTGCCAGATGAGTGATAATTTAGTTTGGCAAATTTTCACTAACCAGTGTATGATGAAGGCATGTTGGGTGGGTGGAATTAGAAAGCTAACGTTGGCTAACGAGCAGCAGCCGGCCGTTCGGTCGCTCCGCTCCCACTGTAGGGAGACTCATTTGCTGAGGGAGCAGCTCTTTTGGCTGGGGGGGCTGACGTTCCATTTTCACTTTCTCACAGCCTACTGCATTAAACAGTCCACCTACAAAAACACCTTCCCATAATCAACGGCGGCATCATTAGGTCGACCAGCGTAGTGCAAGCGTAGGGTTCGGTGGAAAACCGGCAGAAACCGAACCCCGTCAAAAAGCCCAATATCCGTCCAAACCTGAATCCTGGATTTGGTGCATCCAATACACTATATATTTTGTGTACGGATTGTGGATTTTATTCCACTGTGTGAATAATTGTCCAAATTTAGTCAATCACAAGGTGCGTCCAGTACAGCTACACGGAATCCTGAAAGAGGAATTGTTTTCAGCGGTGTCACAGTAAATGTCACCTTATAGCCTGTCAACTTAGTGACAAAACAGTAATACAGAATCAGAAAAGCGTGTATTACCACAGTAACTTACACTTATGTGGAATTTGTCTCGGTGATTGGTGCATACATAAAGACACAAACATATTGAAGATTACTGTAATAAGACCTAAACCTAAACAAATATATACTAAATAGCTGTTTAGCATAAGATACATATAATGCATATATTACAGATACTTTAATGTGGTCTTGCTTTCATTCTAACCAACAACACTGCTGTTTCTGATAAATAACAATATGTACACTTTAAAAACAGAAGCACCAATCTTTTATGTCAGCAGTAGCCCCAATAAACCCTTGAGACGCAGCCACAACACATAGAATAGTATATACTGTTTTTCACAAAAGAATTCTGTTTAGGCTGGGTGTCTCAAGGAACTCGGAACAGTCATGGCAGTTTAAGGGAAAGTGGGCAAGTCAATTATGGAATTCCAAGATTGTAAAGGAACTAAAAGTCTGTGTTTAACACATTTTAAACCAATAACACTAATGCATCCAACAGGGAAGGTTTCCCTTTAAATTGAACTTGAAGATAACTTGCTTTGCCTCCATTGACTGTTAAAATTAGTGGACAACGCATCCGGTTTCCGCGAAGTGCTGCAAATGCCGAAGTGCCTTAAACCTGCATTCTATCCGAATTCCAGCAGGGGGCGACTCGTGCGGTTGCAAAAGTAGGTCGGTTTCTGTAGAAGTCTATGAGAAAGTGACCCTACTTCTCACTTGATTTATTACCTCAGTAAACATCTTCATAATGAGTTTATGGTCTTCTGCAACACAGAATGATGTTCATTTTTTTAATTATGGTCTCGTTGATTTTAAAATCAGCGATAAAGCAGGGGGTGTTTTAGGGCGTGGCTATCATGTGATTGCCACTGAATGTGTGTAACGTAACGTGGAGTGTAAGCAGCTCCTCCCTCACTCTTCCCTCTCGTCTAAAATCGTCACATCCGCAACCAGGACGGCTGCGCCCGTAACGGCAAACTCGACGACTCACATCAGATCACCACAAACCAATGGGTGACTTCACACACGCTCTGTCCATTAATATTATACAGTCTATGATTGCCTCCTTTCTGGTTCATCACTTGCTTGTGGTAAAGTGAGCTTTATATAAATTTGTATGTGCTAAAGGTTAACTTGATTTGATTGATGTTTGGTGTCTCATTATTCCCAGGCCAGAAGAATCATTGGTGACTTTGGCATCCCCATCTCAATTCTATTTTCAGTTTTGGTGGATTACTCCATTACTGACACGTACACGCAGGTAACTGTCATGTCAATTACTTCTGTCACAGTATTACAGTTACAACAAATCAGGGCCTTTTTTCTCAGTACTGAAAATTATCTTTATTTACTTTTAGAAACTGAATGTGCCGCCAGGCTTCTCAGTCACCTCCCCTCACAAGAGAGGCTGGTTCATCAGTCCCTTTGGGGACAAGCGTCCCTTTCCCACCTGGATGATGGGAGCGTCCATTGTACCTGCCATTCTCGTCTTCATCCTCATTTTCATGGAAACTCAGATCACTTCGTACGTACAGTAGAATCTGTGCGTGTGTGTGTGTGTGTGTGTGTGTGTGTGTGTGTGTGTGTGTGTGTGTGTGTGTGTGTGTGTGTGTGCGTAAAAGTAAGATAGATAGATAGATAGATGAATAGCTTTATTGTCATTCAACTGTACATACAGAGTGCATATATGAACAAAATTGCATTCCACTGGCTCATAAATACTGCCTCAACTAAAAACAAATTAAGTATACAAAAATTAATTCAAATGCCACAGTGTTAGTTTTACATTATTGTATGACACTAAAAAAGGTGTTTGACAGCAGCATCAATAATAATATTGAAAACAGTTATTGTACGTTTAAAAAATAAATACTGTTTTTGCACACGTTAATAAATACTGTAAATAAATAAATATAATATAATAAATAAGGTATACACTACAAATTTTTCTTTGATTTAATTTTTTTCATATTTTCTCCATTTTCCTCCAATCTGTCAGATTGATAGTCAGTAAGAAGGAGCGTCGCTTGGTCAAAGGCTCGGGCTTCCACCTGGATCTCCTGCTCATCGTCATCCTGGGCGCCATCAGTTCTCTCTTCGGCCTGCCGTGGCTCACGGCGGCCACCGTGCGCTCCGTCACTCATGTCAACGCCCTCACCGTGATGAGCAAGGCCACGGCGCCCGGCGAGAAGCCCATGATCCAGGAGGTGAAAGAACAGAGGCTGACCGGCCTTCTTGTGGCTGTTCTTGTCGGTAAGATCAAAAGGGAAGGATGGACGTGTGGGGTGCTAATGGTTCCTTCCCCTAAAACCCACCCCCGGACAGCAATTTTCCAAACACAGCTTAGCAACTGTAGCTAGCAGTGGCGGAATGTAACTAAGTAAACGTGTATGAATACTCAAGTACTGTACTTAAGTACAAATTTCAGGTACTTGTACTTTACTTGAGTCTTTTCTTGTCATGCCACTTTCTACTTCTACTCCGCTACATTTCAGAGAGAAATGTTGTACTTTTTACTCCACTACATTCATCTGACAGCTTTAGTTACTTTACAAATTAAGATTTTTGCACACAAAACACATGTAGTTTATAAAATACGATGTTTTTTTATAAATTAACGTACCCAACAATAAATAGGCCTACAAGTCCAGCTGAAATGACTAGCCGATTAAACACTTAGGGCGTTTTCACCCATGAAAGTCCGAACCAAGGTCCGGACCAAGGTTCATGTTTTTGTTGCATTGTATACATTTGATCGGGTAAGTTTTGGTTTCACACTGCAGTTATGCAAGCGCACTAAAGATCTATACGTGACAAACCTACGTACTGCCGTCATCACATACGTGAGCTGCGTCTCCAGATACTTATAATTGATTGGTTTGTTGACGGGCTTATCCCCGTCCTCTCCTATCCTCTCTCTGTGTGGAGTTTTTTCAACTGACTACTGCTCTCCCTACTGCCGCGCGGCTCTTTTTGTTTTGTTGTGATGTTGAGAAGCAAGACACGGGAACTTTCTTTCTGGAGCATTTATTCAGAGACAAACTGAAACATACACTGTAGCCTACATTTACTACCACTTAACAAAAATAAACTGCTGATGTATTCTCTGCTCTGATAGCCGACGGCTGTCTTCTCTGGGCACATTCACCGTCACTCTCTCTCTCTCACTAAGCACCGAGGTATTCCTTAAAGGAGCTTCTCCGGTCTTGTAACACGAGGAAAGCTTGCCAGAGCTTCTTGTATTTGGTCCGAAAGTCCGAACCATCCAAAAAATGCTTTCACACTTGCTTTCTTTTTATCGGACCTAAATTTGGTCTTTTGATCCAGACTGTGGTCCGGGGGAGGTTTCACACCTGTAATTTTGGTTCGGATCAAACTAAAAAGTCCGAAAGTCCGGACCAAATGAGGTATGTGTGAAAACGCCCTTAGTTGATTGACAGAACAGTCTGGATCGTTTCCAGTTTCTAAAATGGGAGGATTTTTTCACTTCAATGTGAAACCAGAG
The DNA here is from genome assembly GCF_004354835.1 of Perca flavescens. Taxonomy (NCBI): domain Eukaryota; kingdom Metazoa; phylum Chordata; class Actinopteri; order Perciformes; family Percidae; genus Perca; species Perca flavescens. Next base: position 31,834,493 of record NC_041341.1, read on the forward strand.
ACCCATTGTTTCAACAATTACTGAGAATTTTGCGATGTCATTCTGCCACCGTTATCACTGTTAACTTCATATATGCTAGAATGGAAAGCTTGACAGGCAAAGCTGCGGTGAGTAAGGGGGTCACCGCTGCTTAGCGCATGGTCAATTGGTTGGTGGAAGGCTCCTCTTGACCATGTAACATTTTATTTGATTATGAATTGAATTATAAACTTATCAAATAAATCAAGAAATGCCTTTAATTCCAGAAACATAGTTCTCTCATTAAAAGACACAAGAAACAAATCACATCATCACACAGCAGTGCATCTGAAAGGAGCAGAAGGAAAAGAGGAATCTGAACTACTGACCACTTTCAGAGCAATTATTGTGTTTTATTATCTGGCTGTGGGGGTTGTATTTTGCCACAGCATTATAACTTTGCTGGAATTTCCAGGCAATTATTTGTCTTAAACGAAAACATGAGCTCAAAGGTACAAAGTGCCACTTCTACAGCTCCTGCATGTCTAGACATTCATGAAGTATGAATCAGCCGTTCCGACAGCTTACAACGAGTTTACGCTCTGTTTACAAATTGTCCTCAAAATGAACCGAAAGACAAATTTTTCCAAATGAAAATCGTTAAACTCTAAATGCAATGTCTGACATTGCAACATTGTCTTCATGCAGTGACTAGTACTATTTTGCCAGCAGAATATCTTGTTACAATTAAGGTAGGGTTCCCAAAGAAGTCTTAAGTATAGTTTGATCCAGTTTGAGTATACAACCATAATGACGCATCATGATTGTTGAGCCTTTGTTTGATTAAAAATGCTATTTGGATTAGGAATAAGACTTTTTGGATTAGCCCAAAGACAGTTTCAACCAAGGCAGCTGAACAGTGAATACGATTCAAATAAACAGCGTTGACAGTATGTTTATTATGTTTTTGTTATGAGGGCTGTTCCCTTGTTGAATGAATAAATATCTTCGTAGTTGCTAGTTATTGTACACGTGATGTGTGCAGAGTCTCAAAAACAGTAGTCTCGCGTTGCTAAATCTCCTATCGCCTATCTCCATAGCGCAAGATTTAGGGTTAGGGTTAGAAACAAAACTAAAAAACATACATTCTGGGATAGGAGAAAAAAAATGCTCTGGGTTGTTTGCATTTCTTTAAAGCAATCACAGTTGTCTTGTCATCCCTCAGCTTGGGATGGAGACGCTGGTGGCTCTGCAAAATAGTCTCAGGAAGGAACTTGTTTTGGTGGAACATTTGCACCTCGCAAAATAAAATGCCACATACAATATTAATAGAAGTTTACTGTTCACACAATATAGTAACGTGAGCTATTTAAATTAGCTGGATACATGGTTAAACAATACTTTCTCTTTCCAGTGTATTGCCGCGCATACTTCATCAATGACAATCCTCTCCAATCGGTCCCAAAAAGTCCCAGTTAGAGAGGAAATGCCGTAAACATATTCTTTGTAAATCTTAAAAATCATTCACTGAGAGAACCAAGCAGGCCTGCCTTGTTGCACAATCAAAATTTTCTTCAAAACTTGCCATTTTAAGACTGGAAATGTACTTCCGTTGATCCAGACTACAAAAACAGTAATATCATTAGAAAACCTCACCTGTAACCCCTTTCTGCCCATCAGGTATGTCCATAGTGATGACAAACGTCCTCCGCCACATCCCTCTGGCTGTGCTCTTTGGCATCTTCCTGTACATGGGGGTCACCTCTCTGACAGGCATCCAACTGTATGAACGCATCACGCTGATGGTCACGCCAGCCAAGCATCACCCTGACCACATCTACGTCACCAAGGTAACATACGCAATAAGAATGTTGACATGCCCTCGTCTTCTATTATTAGTGGTAAGACGGAGAAGCCAAACCCAGCAGAGCGGTAACTGCAGCCGAGTCGAGGCAGCCTTTTTTCTGCAGTCTTTGGTTTTTAGCTCGGTTTGATAGAGAGACCTCATTATTCTGATCCCTGTACATGCATATGTATCTTATTTGTGCCTTACATTGACTGTGAGCAACTGCAACTTCATAATTTCCCTGAGGGGATCAATAAAGTATTCTGATTCAGATTCTGTATACATGGTGCATGAACAACATCTAGGTTTTCGTCAATTTTTGTCAAATCTGGATTCCACCTACTTCCCAGATAACTGGAGAAAGGGAAATGTTGCTGAACTTTTGACCCCAAACAGAGAGTTATCTCAACAGTTGAATATGAACATAGTTGGGTTACTGGCTGCATTCATCGCACTGCTGGATTTAGCTTCCCTGTCTGATCTCCATCATCAGATGGAGATGGAGTCTTGAAAAATGGAGAACCTATTCTTTAAGCTTGTGAGAGGGGATGATGTATGTACATTAGGAAACTATCGTGCAAACAGCACACACTGCTTCCACTTTAGGGTGACCAAGTCTATAATAAATGGAAATATAATAATATTTGTAATTTTATAATGAACAAAACCAATCACTAACGTACTTGTTAAAGATCAGAGTAAAATGGGAAGATGACATGAAATGGCAGCTGACAAGTTAGTAGCCACAACTTGACTAGCACAATCAACATGTTGGCATGTAATACAATCGCAGTCCCATAAAATGATGACACAATAGCTTTTAAAGACGGGAGTGAACAGGGAAAGAAAGAAACGGGGCCCAGGTTTCTTTTTGAGTTCATACCGGAGCAGACAGATCACAAACTTAAGTATCAATATCACACAATCTTGCTTTGAGTATTGATACTTGCTTGAATAGAATTGACACCAAAGGGAAAGACCCATCTCACATTAGATCACTGTCAGGGCACATGAACACTCATCTCAGTGCATGCTTCTCTGCCACTCTTGTGTGCATACACCTTTTTGTTTCAGAGATTTCTCACGATACACATGTATCATTATTGTTAATAACTTGTGTTTTACCCTGAATTTGGTTAAGCAATCAAATCAAGTTTTGTCGTACATGAAAAACAGGAAAGGACAGGACAAGGTTTACAGAAAATTCAGTCTCTCACACCATTAGACGCAGGACTACCCACTAGATGGAGCCAAAAACATGTCAGATTTTCCTTATGTGAGGGAACAGTTTGGGATTGAGTGTGTTTATTGCGTCTCTGAGTATCTGTGTGTACGTCTGTGTGTCTGTACTGGGCTCTCTGGCCTATTGACTTTCAACCCATTAACCACCACATGTGTGTTGCTTCAGGTGAAGACATGGCGTATGAACATGTTCACCATCATCCAGCTGGCGTGCATCGTGGCTCTGTGGGTAGTGAAGTCTACCAACGCCTCGCTGGCGTTCCCCTTTGTCCTCATCATGACGGTGCCGCTGCGCCGCCTCATCCTTTCCAGGATTTTCGAGGAACGTGAGCTCCAGGCGGTAGGTTTGGGTAGCGGAGACACTCCAGAAATGTTTGAGTCTTTGCCACCATAGTCTGATCCCACATAGCCTCAGGATACTTATTCTACAGCAAATGTAATCCTAGATGGATGATGGCATGTTTTGATATCTGTCTTCCACTAACATATCTTAACGAAATCCTACAAATGACCTACAAATTATTTTCTCCTCTGTGATTATGGACAGCTTTCTCATCCAAATCTTTTTTCAGATGACATGCAAATATTTCCTTTTGCTCTGTTTTCTAACCAGAAAAAAAGATTCACTGTCCGTTTTGAAGCCAGGCTTCATGTTTTCTTGGTTAGATCGCCTAAACTCATACACGTCAACGCTGTCAGATTAAAACCTTCCAGTTCCAAAATGTCAACTTTTTCAGGAGCTAGTATAAACAGCTTTGTTCTTAACTTGACCACCATTTGTGTTGTGTTCATCCAAAGGTCTCCTGAACCTGAGGCACTGTAAAATCAAACGACAGAGGACCTTGAAATTAAGTTAAAACTTGAAAATGACCAGAATTAGACCTCAACCCTCTAAACTTCACCTTTATATGAACCAGTTTATACTCTGTATTTTTTATTATTTATTTTTTTCATTCTTTGCTTTGTTCTGTTCAAACACGTTTAGGTACCAAATATCTCTGAATCTTTAACACCTTGTTTTATCTGGTTTCAGACCAAAAGACAAAAAAGATACATTGTTGCCTTTTAGTTCTGGTTCCGCCTCAGTGTTATGCCGTCACTGTCTTTTTACAAACAAAGAGCTGGAGATTGCTCTATTACTGGAACAAAATAGTCTGACATTTTAGAAAATAGCCAGCAGTGGGCTGACTTAGCTTAGCACAAAGAAGTACGGCAATTAACCACCATATAATGGTAAATTGTTGTTTTTACACTTTGGTTTTGATATGGATAAAACAAATGAGATACAAGATTTTTATTAGTGAGCTTAAGCAGTGCTGGTAAACAAATTGTGTTACCTTTGGACAGGCTAGCTGTTTCCCTGTTTTCAGTTTGTATGGTAAGCTAAGTTAGCCAGCTACTAGCTGTAGCTTTATTCTTAGCAAACAGACATTGTGTCTCTCTGCAACAAAGCGAATGAGCGAATATCCCAAAATGTCCTAACATTTCTTTCAGAATTAGCAGCTTTAAACGTACAATATGTAACTTTCTGCCACTAGGGGTATCTCAATCAAAACAATGGACGTTAAACACTGACTTTTGATGACATTGGGAAGTTGCGTGGAATTATGGGAGTTTGTTAAACACCATCGCCGATTAGAATGCATCTGTTCACGGACGAGTTTACCCATTCAAGTTCATTCATGTTACGTTTAGTAACGTTGTCGGTAGCAGAAGATCTCCTAGCTGCCTGGAATTATCTCCCCCTTGACTTTGCTGTAATCTTAACTAGCTAGTCATTTTGGTGCTTAACCCACCTTTTGTCGGGTTAATTTAGCTAACTGTAAAAACAGCTAAACGCGAAGGGGGGACAAATTTGGCAGGGAGGAGATTTTCGGCACGAAAACACCGGTAGCGCTAACGGAGACGTAGCTAACGTTATGGATGGCCGCTGTTCTGGCTCCGGTGCCTGGGTCTGATATGGTCTGTTTCCCGACGCTTTATTAACCGTTAGCGTCCTTAGTACCCTGCACTGGAGTTAAGTGCTGGCCGGGTTTTGGATTGCTGTAGCTAATGATAGTGACTTGCTGCTAGCTGGCTAGGGGCTAATGGTAACTATATGTCCCGGGGCTGTTGTCAGCTGTCATCTCGACTGAAGTCTCTGCGCCGGGGGAGTGAGGCACATCTACATCTACTCTCAGGAAATCCACATGGAAGCAGACCCACCTTTTCACATGGTCTCAGTGCGATAGTTTAGTCCAATGGTTCCCAATCTTTTTCATGTCAGGGCCACTAAACTGACACAAATTAAACCAATGGCCCCCATTTGATAAGATATTGTCCCAGGGTCCCCCATATGATAGGAGTTTTGTTTTTAGATGTTTAATTGCAGTCATACATTCTGCCGTTGTGTTACTTATGGATGGAATCGTAGTGGAAATAATTGTTCCCCTATTTTGCTTGGGACCCCCTGGAACCCCCTCAAGGACCCCACTTTGGGAACCAAAGTCTGCACCAGATTTTAATTTTCAGCTCTCAAACCAGCCAACGATTTAGTTTAGTTTATTTGTTTCACAGAACATAAAAAACAAATTACATTGAAGAAATACAGTACAGGCCAAAAGTTTGGACACACCTCATTCAATGCGTTTCCTTTATTTTCATGACTATTTACATTGTAGATTCTCACTGAAGGCATCAAAACTATGAATGAACACATGTGGAATTATGTACTTAACAAAAAAGTGTGAAATACAAAAATATATATAGTTCAGGGGTGGTGAACCTGTGGCTCTTGAGCCACATGCGGCTCTTTGCCTGCTCCTTTGAGGCTCTTACTCTGTGGCTGGGGGCTGTGTTATTGGTAGATTTTTTTTTTACTTTTTGAAACATTTCAGATAAGTTTAAAAAAAAAAAAAAAAAAATTTGAATGATGCATTTGCCAATTATTTTAAAATAAAAAATAATGCAGCAGAGTTTTTTTGGACAGATTCTGCAACCTGAGGAAAAAAAGCGGCCACAGATCACCTTCCTCATTAACCCTTTTACTGCTGATTGTTTGAAAGCCCCTCTAGTGACAAATGAGTGAAAGAGTGGCCACAACAGAGTACAACCAGACCTAAAAAGGATTGTGGATAACAAAGACTGTCAGGTTTCCCACTGAGTCAATCTAAGTAAGAAAAAAAAACCTATGAAAACTGCTATGTATTATGACTTTCATTAGATCTGTCACTGTTGTAATATGGACGTGCATGTGTTGTGTGGCTTTTTGCTATGGTGCGTGTTTTTTTGTGGCTCTTTATGCTGAACTGGTTGGCCACCCCTGTTCTAGTTTCTTCAAAGTAGCCACCCTTTGCTCTGATTACTGCTTTGCACACTCTTGGCATTCTCTTGATGAGCTTCAAGAGTTAGTCACCTGAAATGGTTTTCCAACAGTCTTGAAGGACTTCCCAGAGATGCTTAGCACTTGTTGGCCCTTTTGCCTTCCCTCTGCGGTCCAGCTCACCCCAAACCATCTTGATTGGGTTCAGGTCCGGTGACTGTGGAGGCCAGGCCATCTGGCGCAGCACTCCATCTCTCTCCTTCTTGGTCAAATAGCCCTTACTCAGCCTGGAGGTGTGTTTGGGGTTATTGTCCTGTTGAAAAATAAATGATGGTCCAACTAAACGCAAACCGGATGGGATGGCATGTCGCTGCAGGATGCTGTGGTAGCCATGCTGGTTCAGTATGCCTTCAATTTTGAATAAATCCCCAACAGTGTCACCAGCAAAGCACCTCCACACCATCACACCTCCTCCTCCATGCTTCACGGTGGGAACCAGGCATGTAGAATCCATCCGTTCACCTTTTCTGCGTCGCACAAAGACACAGCAGTTGGAACCAAAGATCTCAAATTTGGACTCATCAGACCAAAGCACAGATTTCCACTGGTCTAATGTCCATTCCTTGTGTTTCTTGGTCCAAACATATCTCTTGCCTCTCCTTATCAGTGGTTTCCTAGCAGCTACTTGACCAGGCTTGATTCGCGCAGTCTCCTCTTAACAGTTGTTCTAGAGATGTGTCTGCTGCTAGAACTCTGTGTGGCATTCATCTGGTCTCTAATCTGAGCTGCTGTTAACTTGCGATTTCTGAGGCTGGTGACTCGGATGAACTTATCCTCAGCAGCAGAGGTGACTCCTGGTCGTCCTTTCCTGGGGCGGTCCTCATGTGAGCCAGTTTTGTTGTAGCGCTTGATGGTTGTTGAGACTGCACTTGGGGACACATTCAAAGTTTTCGCAATTTTTCGGACTGTCTGACCTTCATTTGTTAAAGTAATGATGGCCACTTGTTTCTCTTTACTTAGCTGATTGGTTCTAGCCATAATATGAATTCTAACAGTTGTCCAATAGGGCTGTCGGCTGTGTATCAACCTGACTTCTGCACAACACAACTGATGGTCCCAACCCCATTAATAAGGGAAATAAATTCCACTAATTAACCCTGACAAGGCACACCTGTGAAGTGAAAACCATTTCAGGTGACTACCTCATGAAGCTCATTGAGACAACACCAAGGGTTTTCAGCGCTATCAAAAAAGCAAAGGAATCAAAAATATAAGACAGTTTTCCGTTATTTCACACTTTTTTGTTAAGTACATTAAGTACAATTCCACGTGTCTACAATCTACAATGTAAATAGTCATGAAAATAAAGAAAACGCATTGAATTAGAAGGTGTGTCCAAACTTTTGGCCTGTACTGTACATGTGAGGGTGTGGTAGAAACCTGTAACAGCTTATATTAAAACCACAACCAAAGGACATACACAAATGTAGACATACTAAATCAAAATAAATTTGTTAAAGGAACACGCCGACTTATTGGGAATTTAGCTTATTCACCGTAACCCCCAGAGTAAGACAAGTCGATACATACCCTTCTCATCTCCGTGCGTGCTGTAATGCTGTCTGACGGCTCCAGCATTAGCTTAGCCTAGCACAGATCCTGCAGGTAACTGGTTCCAACTAGCCTACTGCTCCAAATTGTGACAAAAGTGACAAAATAACGCCAACATGTTCCTATTTACATGTTGTGATTTGTATAGTCACAGCGTGTACAAAAAACAACGTAACATGAGACACAGCCATCTTCTAACAATAAACAAACCAGGAACTATATTCTCAGACAGGCTTGCTGCGAGCATATCACTCCGCCCAAGTACTATATTCTTCCGCCTGAGAATATAGTTCCCAGTTTGTTTACAGTTAGAAGACGGCTGTGTCTCATGTTACGTTGTTTTTTGTACATGCTGTGACTCTATAAATCACAACATGTAAATAGGAACATGTTGGCGTTATTTCGTCACTTATTCGGAGCAGAAGAATTACTGGAACCATTCACCTGCATGTTCTGTGATGGGCTGATGCCGCTGGAACCGTCAGACAGCCTTACAGCACACATGGAGATGAGAAGGGTATGTATCGACTTGTCTAACTCTGGGGGTTACGGTGAATAAGCTAAATTCCCAATAAGTCGGCGTTTTCCTTTAAGTGTTAGAATACATTTTAAGTGTTAAGGTGCACCACCAGAGTTGGTTTGAACAGCACCAAACTGGTTAGGTGTGAAAGCATCCTGAGTTGAGCTTTGGGCAAGCCTTGAATAAAAATGACTGAAGATCATTTGTCCTTTCACAGCTGGATTGCGACGAGGATTCTCCCAACTTTGATGAAGATGGACGAGATGAGTACAACGAGATCCACATGCTTGTATAAATTTAAAATTGGACCCAGCCAGTAGGACTTCCTCCGCCCTCCAGCTCTGACCAAGTCTCTTCGGAAACCTCTGCATTTTTGGGTAATGGTGACACATCGAAAGGGAGCTACCATAATGGTGTTTGTAAAATATACCAAAAGCTATGGCTGGATGATCACTCCTTACCTTTAGTTTATTCCAGTTTTTTTTTAAAGAGCACCCCTATCTGTGGTGGTGGTGGTGGTGGTGGTGATGTGTTACCCTCCCTGAGGCCAGAAAATAACTCTAAGCACCCTACCTGAAGTGGACAAAACTAGCAACACTGACACGAACACTTTATCCAACTTTTTATCCTATTTATCCCTTTAATTAGTCTGCAGGTTCTGGGCATAAGTGCAATGATGATGGTGAGCTCAGCAGGCCGGATCATTTATTTAGACTTATTTTTGTCCTGGAAGCGGGAAATAGGGTCAATTTGCTTTCATATAATTTAATTCAGGAAGCAGATTTTAATCAAAATTCATAATTGTTCGTTTGAATTGACCCTAAAACTCGAAGCCCAGAATTCCACTCCGTCTGTGTCGTTTAGCTGCCTTTTTTCCTTTAAACTACTGCCATTTCCTATAGGTTGCAATGATGTGCAAACAAGGAGTTAAGTAGTCCTTTTCCTTTCTATACAGACTTTTAGTAATGAGTACTTTGACTGGGCAAAAGTTCACTTTTGCCGCTGCCAACTGTGCTCCCTGGCACAAAGCCTCCACTCTAAATGTAGTCTCCCCTTGAAGCCAAAATCTCTGCAGAGACTGTGCAAGCCTCTTCAAAGGGCCGTTACTGTACTTTGTTAGGTGTTTAACGCCCAACATGCCAGTCCACTGACCCCCACTATTGTCACCTTGGATGTATAAGTAAATAGCTAAGATGGTGTCAACCCTATTTTTCTACTGTGTTGTATATCTATTTATTTTGTGACCTTGGGACTTAATGCCATGCCAGATTATCAGCGATGTTTCGACTCTGAAAGGCTCAAAGTGCTGTAAGAGTTAGTTTAAACTAAAAAGGAACATTGTGTAAATTGACACATTCAGACATCATTCATCCGTTCTTTCACCTTCTCTGCAATATTTCCATGGTGTGGTGCATTTTTCATGTCATGAATAATATAACACACTTGTGTGGAACAGCATAGAAACTAAGCAAACACACAAGCACTGAAAACGCTGGGGAACAGTTGAGTGTTGGCAGGACGTATGAATGATGTATTGTACAGTAAGACTGCGAGTTTGCAATTACAATGTACCATCTGTGTTCAGAGTTGTTTTTTTATTATTTTTTTTAAATACCCAGAGATTTAGTTTTCACCTATATTGCGAGCCCACTATAGGATTTTAATGGCCATTGAGTCATGACTCCGATAAACAGAAACCTTACTTCTGCCACACACAAACACCAGTTGTTAGAACTACTGTACATAGAAATGACACATTTCATAAGTGACTTAATCATTCAGTAACAAGTTGTGCACAGATGTGCTCTTATTTAAGAAGAAGAGGAAGTCATTGATGTGATTTTAGGAAAAGGCCAGTGAGTTAGACTCTACTCTGACACACTTTCCTCTCCAAATACTGCATTTTGGAGCATTCTATGGATGTTAGAAGATAGAAGAAAAAGGTTTCTGCACACTGTCGCTATTCCCAAATTCAATATTTAGTCTGTAAAAATGACAATTTCAGAGTAAATAGTATGCAGAATCACTATTCTGCGTGTTCACCTCTACACTGTATCTGCTGCAATGGATAAAGACATTTAAGGTGGAATCAGTAAAGACACAGCTGAAGAGGTTTATGTAAATAACTATTAAATATAACAAAAAAAGAAGAAAAAAACCATAATGTTTTCTTGTGTTCACCTGATTATAATGATTACTGCTGCAGGCATACAATCAACAACATAAAACTCCAAAGTGCTAAAAAGTGAAGCACAGATTATGACAATCCCAAACTACATTTAAAAAAAAAAAAAAAAAAAAAAAAAAGTTACAGTTTACTTGAAGGTATCTACATAAGGCCGGTTACACACTGCACGCGTCACGCGAGCGTGTCAGCCGCGTGGCGTGTCCGTTTATATTTCGGCTCCCATGTTAACAGATTAGAGCTTATACACTGCCGGCGTGAGACACGCGTCTCAAGACGCGCCTGAGACGCGTGCCTGCTAGAAATACAACCGACGCGAGACGCAAGCGTGTTGGAAGCGTTTCCAGGCAAAATAGAATAGGAAAATATGTTTATATGTCATTTAGACACGAATGCATATTAATAAATGACATCTTGATGTTTGAAAGTCTAGGTTTTGACATCAATGTAGATATAAATGTAATACAAAATTTCAGAGAAAATATTTTCAAATGTTGCACTGGTCATACAGAACAAAATATTCTGTAACATTTTTTGCAGTCAATACTGCCGATGTTGTCTTGCTTTAATCAAATCAGTAGGCTATATATAAAGGGTAGTAGGATAGGCTACGATTACAACGTGAGTGACGGTCCAACATCAGATAGGCTGTATAGGCTCTTTACAGCTACACAGACAGCCCACTTACCCATTTTTCAGTTTGAATCTGTCGGCACTATGTCCCGAGATCAGCCCTCCCTGTACCTAGCAGCAGGAGCAGCGCCGCGTCAGACACGCTTCTGGTGTGTAGGACACAGAAAAATCCACGCAGCTGAGACGCAACAGAAACGCCACGCTCGCGAGACGCATGCAGTGTGTAACCGGCCTAAGAGTGACATGACACTGTCATGAACGTGTCATAAACATTATAAAGAAGTCATAAACATTTATGACATAACGCTTCTCTCATTAAGTTAGGGTTAGGGTTAGAGTTACTGTTAGGGTTCATGTGTTCATGACAGCGTCATGTCACTCTTATGTAGATACCTTCAAGTAAAGTGTTGCCAAAAAAAAAAACTTTAGGTGTCCTGAGTGTGGTATAGTTTTTGTATGCTAACCACAGAAAAGAGTTGTTTTACATAACCGTGCCCTACCTATTATGAGCCATGCAAGAATTCTGTCTCAGGGGAAACTGACCTTGGATCTGTAAATATCACTTCCAAGCCTTTAGTTTGTTGTCTCTTGTGTGTACATAAAGCGGTCAAGGCAATCCAACACATGCAATGTAAAAATGTATGGCTTACAGTCCAGGCTTTTGTGTTTCACTTTCAAATGGAGAACAGGAGCTCGAGTGAAGAGGATAACCTTTCCAACCATGTGTTTATGTGTCAGGCTTTACAAAGACTGGAAAGGTAAACGGAGCAAGCACACCGATATAGGTTATCTCCATTATACTCCATGTTACGTGGCTCCATGGTGTTCCTGACGTTGTTGAATGTAAATGTTTGTCTGCCTGTATTTTTCAGCCACACGATTTTGCTTGTCAGATTTAGCAATTTATGATTCCAATTTATGGAGGTCCATTAGCGACAAAGCTGTTGAGCGAAGAACTTTATGTGACAGTTGAGCAGAAAAACAAAACAAACAAAAAACAAGGATTATGTTAGATGTTAACGATCAGGGCTCTAGCTAGACTTATATGTAGTATATATATATATATATATATATATATATATATATATATATATATATGGACATGTACCATAAGGTTTCCTTTACGCTCTGTCTTAGCTTATCATATGCTCTGTGTTTTGCCCCTTTATATTCCTTTATATGTTTATGCCAGTCCATTGGAATTGATCTGGAGTCTCATATTGTCAGAAGATTTTAATTGTGACCTTAATAGCTGCATGTGCAAATGTCTTGTTGAAGCCCGTTAGTCCAAAAAAAACTCTTTTTTGACGGACTAAATAAGCTTGAGGAAAGTGAGAGCATTTTGAACAGTTTTACACCAAACTTGTTTTAAGCGGATGAATGTGCATTCACGCTCTCATGGTGACTATCAGCTTTATTGAAGCTTAAATTAGTTTTGTGCTTGATGAATAGTTTTGTCATTAATTAGCTTCCGTATGTAACCAGCACAGGCTCATATTCACACGACACTTAGTCGTTGTCGGGTGAAAACCTTGTAGGTCCAAAGCCGTTGTTTTTCAGTAAATGTAAAAAATGTTTTTACCTCAGACGAAATCGCCTCGTCACTGTTCAAAAATGTGTAAAATCCACACACAGACGTAAAGGGATAACCAATAGGATTGAGTTATGATTTATAAAATAAATGGAAATGACAAAATATGGAGATAAGAGGTTTCTGCCCGACAGGTACAACCTACAAAGTGCAACGCTCTGAGAAGCAAAGATTAGATGGACACCAATGTGATCATCTGGTCAAAAACATTTTGAACTGATGAAGCTCAAGATGGGAACCAAACGTCTTTTTAAATAAGATTACAATGACTTGTGCAGGCCAACCCGTTCTTATTCCTAACTCGATAAATACTGACGCTTGGTCTCAGCGTCAGATACCGACGCAAAAATCACCCTTCAGCGTCTGTATGGGACGCACCAGGCGACCAGCACAGGCTCATATCGACCACGGCGCTGTGAGATGACGTAGTATTAATAGTGACGGCGGTAGCGACTAGTATAAAAGACCGAAAATCCGCGTAAGGACGTAGGTCGGGGTGGTGGATGAGTCAAACAACACAGGACTGTCACCCAAGAGACGGGGGTTCGTGTCCCGTTCTTGTGCCCCGTGTCACTGAAACGTACATTTCGTAACCCCACCCACGATCTTTTCTTAAACCTAACTGTCCCGTTCTTGTGCCGCATGCCGGTTAAACGCACGGCCCGACCCAGAGCGTCGAAAAGTGACGCCAATAGTCCCGACCAAGCGCATCGGAAAAAATGACACCAAAGGAGAGTTTTTGCGTCAGTAACTATCGCCTAAGGCACGTGACCAAGCGTCACTTTTTGACGCGATGGGAGTGAGAATGTGTTGTGCGGGCGTACGTTTGGTCCTAACACATACTAAATTAGCTCATTGGCATCTGACGCAGACTGATCTCATGAATTGGCGTATGTATGACACGGCAATTTGTATTCCATTTTTGCGTGTTATCAAGACGCATAATCGCATTTTTGCGTGTATATCAACGCAAAACGGCCGCCATTGACCTACATTGCGAGTCAATTTCCGCCGTAGCGAGTAGTATAAAGGAACGGGGGATTGAGTAAGGAGGTAAGTTGGGGTGGCGGATGGGTAAAACACAGGAGAGCTGGGTTTGTGTCCCGTTTGTGGCGATTTTTCAGCCGTTTCAGCCTTTTTTTTTTTTTTTTTAAGCCTTACCCAATGTTTCTTTCCTAAACCCAACCATTTATTGTTTTACTAAGCGTGTTTTTGTCGTTATTTTCCGTGTTTTTGTCACTATTTTGTTACTAAAGGCTTTCCCTGTGTTCTTTTCCTAAACCCAACCTTTTTTTTTTTTAACAGCCGTGTGACGTTGTTCTCGCGATAGTACGTTGCGTTCTCGCAATAACACGCAACGTGGCGAGGCCACGTGTGGGGATGTTTACATCAGCTGTATACAGCGTAGATATACACGTGGATAGCTGAAAATGCGTACAATAACACGCCATTTGGCTTTATGAAAGTGGCGTGTATATTTACGCAAAGTCATGATGCCATGTTGTCTGACGTGACTTTTGACCAATACCTTTTTGCGGTTGGCATCTGCCACCTGAATCCAGTGGAACTACTGTAGTCTGGCGAGCGTGTGCTGGTTGACCCACAGTGGTGAAAGAGTGAAAAGGGTCAGTGTTGTCTGACAATACAAGTCTGCTAGACTGCTCAACACATCCACGTGCTCTTGTTATTGCAAGAACTGGTGTGTCTGAGTATGTGTGGAGCTGCGTAGACCGTAGCCAAGACACAGCCAGCCAGCGTACACTTAGCAAAACATCCTCTCGGTGTTTACACAAGAGAAAAAGTGGAATTGTGGATATTATTTAAGATAATAAAAGGCGTGGTGCTGCCACTCTGTCCCGTCTGGGCCCTAGATGTTGAAACGCGCAAGATGAAAAGAAAAATAGTTGTTTTTTTTTACCCTCAAAAAGTTCTGCCATGTCAATGTTCTGAGTTGACCACATTTAGTCGCCTTATACCACCATGGTAGCAGGGCAGACCACCCACCCAAATCTAAGACTTGGCTCTGTTATTTTTAAACCTCTTTTAATTCAACCTCATTGGTTTGAGTAAAGACGTCTGGCGATCTTGGGAGTTCTAGCATATGGAATAGTGTGTTAGGTTATTAGATCCACCATTAGAAGGAATGCTGTTCACGCTGAAATAAGAACACAGAATTATTGTGGATAGTCCCTTTTGGATGCAGCAGGAATGGCCTTCATTTTTCTTTAATTCCACTGCATACCAAAGGATTAGTTCCTTGGCAGCATTAGTTTCCTAATTTTGCTCTCCATTGTCACATTTTGTCGATCTTGTAGGTTGTAAATGAAATACTAATCCTTTGTGGATACTCTTTTCTTTTTTTCTTTTTTATTTAGTGAAAGGCTCTCTTTAACATAAAAAAAAATGGTTTTATTTCAGTGTTGTGACAGGTATGTCCATTCAGGAACACCTAATGAATATTACAACCGTGGCGCTCATTTAAAGCCACGATTCCCAAACAACTTCAGTATTTATCTCAAAGCACTGTTAAAGCTGGTAACTATACACGTTTTAATATATTGTTTGAAATGGTCTTTACACCCCGACAGCAATAAATAACTTCTGGGTTCTGAAAAAGGAGCCAAAAAGATCCGTCATCTGTCGCTGCTGATCCTGTAAAAACGCCCGCCAATCACTGCCTCGCGGTCCGCTTGGAAAGAACCAATGAAATGCCTCCTCGCCCCACTGAGCGTACTCTACCGCTCGCGTGTACGAGCCTGAGCCCACTGCACGTCGCCGCTGCCAGAGTTACTGCAAGCCTACTGCAGAATGGATGAGAAAACTCAGCAAAGGTTGCTAAAAAAGATAAAATCTGAAAAAGCGGCGAGTAAAAAGTCTGCAGGGGTAGAGGTTAGGGCTCCTGCACACTGGCTGCGTGGCGTGAGCGTGGCGTTTCTGTTGCGTGGCGGCTGCGTGGCGTTTTCTACGTCTTTGCACACCAGAAACGTGTCTGACGCGGTGCTGCTGCTGCTAGCCTTGTCTGGACACACAATAAAATACCATGTTAAACATAAATATATACTGATCTGATTATAGCAAAGACAATGTCGGCTACAGAATATTTGGTTCTGTATTGACAGGTGCAATATTTGAAAATCGATTAGTATTTTTTTTTTTTTTTTTTTACATTTATATCTGCATTTATGTAAAAACCTAGAGACTTTCAAACATCAACATGTCATTTATTAATATGTATTTGTGTCTAAACGACATATAAACATATTTTCCTATTCTATTTAGCCTGGAAACGCTTCCAACTCCCTTGCGTGTCGCATGAAAAATAGGCGTCTGTCTTATTTCTAGCAGGCACGCGTTTTTCTGAGACGTGCGTGTCACGCAGGCAGTGTGTAAACTCTTACCTGTTAACATGGGAGCCGAAATAAAAGACACGCCACGCAGCCGGTGTGCAGGAGCCCTTACACGGAGATGCTACTTTCTAATCTTTTTTAGCTTTTTAACATTACCAAGCCTGCATTTAAGCGTGCTTTTTTAACCACTAACACAGGAAGCGACTTTATGGACCTACGCACATCCTGTTCTCAGAACTCAGCGGAACCAGAATTATGAAACTACATCTTGTCTGAACAACGTCATTCTCCCACAACAACATGCTCACAGTAACTTGTTACACATCCAGCTGAAAAGGGAGCAACATGGCTAGTCCATTGGATTGCTATGCGCTCGACTCTTGTTTACGTCCTCTCTTGCCGTGTATTAGCATTAGTGTACAGGCATGTAGTCATTCTGACTCAAAGCTGAAATTGAAAGCATTGCCTAATGGAGCTTTGCGTTGTTTAAATGACACACAGCCATCAACTATCCTTTGATGTATACCGATCTCATCTGACAAAATTATGAAATGCAGTACGTTTGCATTCGTAACACAGAGCGACACTTAGGGACGTGTGGCTACTTGAATAGCAGGTCCATCTTATTAATGTTGTAAAGAGGTTTTCAAACAACTGTAAAACATTATTTTTTTGTCTGAAATAAATATTTATTGTGTGTTTCAAATACAAACGGAATCCTTGTTGTTTTTGTTGTTGTCATCTTTAAAAGAAAATGACAGTACAAGTACAATACAGATGATACAAGTATCAGTGAAACAGAGTGCCAGACAGGTGGGACATAATAATGTGTAAGAAAGTTCAGACATCTAAGTATTTGCTTCCACTTTACTTGAAGGTATCTACATAAGAGTGACATCACACTGTCATGAACCTGTCATAAACATTATAAACAAGTCATTATGTTTATAACGCTTCTTTTAGTAAGTGTCATTCGGTTTTTGTCATGACAAGTTAGATTTGGGGTTAGAGTTAGGGTTAGGGTTCATGGGTTAGGGTTAGTGTCATGACTGTGTCATGTGTTCATGACAGTGTCTTGCTGGAATAATGTTACATATCACATTTTGTTTCCTGAAATGTCCTATTTTCAGTGGATCGTTCATTTATTTGTATTACTTTATTTAGCATGATTGTATATTATATATGCAATATCTGGCAGAAAAAAAAATCCCCAAATTGTTCAGCCCTAGTGAGAATGGTCACAATTATGAGAATAATAGAATATGAAAAATGTCAGCACAGCACATCAGAGCCCCATAGTGCTGGGCATCTCTGTCTTCCAGGTGGCGAGATTAACACAGAGAACTGGCAGGAAGAGGGTGGCAATGATAACAGGTGCTATTAACATAATCAGAGTGGTGAGCGGGGGGTCGTCCACCTGTCCACACAGCTTAAAGTACATCTCATGAACCTCCAAGAAGACCTTGTCTACCAGAAATCCGTGACCCCGACACCAAGACCCATTTGCTGAATTATCCACGCAACTCTTGAGTTGGTTGTAGATGCTGCAGAGGAAGAGAGCAAGGCAGAGCACATAGTTAAGATCTCGAGGCTCAAAATGGTTCCAGCTGGTGATGGCCAAATTAAACTTCGTGAAGATTTTCTTTATTTTCTGAGCCCACTAGATGGCGCTCTCTGTTCAACAAAGGGTTGAGAATACACTGAATTGCAATGCCTTATAGCCGTTACACACCAACCAGACGGCCAACCGTCGGCAGAAAAGCCAGTCGGACTGATCAGTTTCCCCGAGTTGGTCCAAAAAGTGCCTCAGAACACACCGAAGAGACGAGACATAACACGTCTCCATAACAGCAGGCGGCGCTAATCTGTATTGTTGCCCAAAAAATGAAAACCGGCAGCTGATTGGACGAACGCGTCACATGGGTTTGTTTTCTCCGGAAATTCAAAGCCAGACTGTCATGGCGGCTCGTTCAGAATACGATCTCATATTGTACTAAAATAGTTCACTGAAACATGTTTCTGAAAACATTTTAAGCGAGAAGTAGGCCGTGGAGTTGCTGAATCTGTCTTCATTTCAACTCAACAAAGGTCAGTTTAAAAGATTTTCGTCAGATTTTGAGAGACTCTAGTCACGTTCATTCCGCTCCCCATTTCCGGGTGAGTCCCGACTGCCCTGCCGCTGACTGAACATGTCAGGTCAGCCAAAATGAACGCCGACATCCCCCCAGACGGATGACGGCACGGAACACACCGAACAGACTCGAGTCACTGACCTCGCCAGACTGTCCAACGGCCGATTATCGGCTTGGTGTGTCCTGGGCTTTAGGCCTTTCTCTCAAAACCAAGAGCGCCATCTAGTGGGCTCAGAAAATAAAGAAAATCTTCACGAAGCTTCATTTGGCCATCACTAGTTCCAGCTGTCTGGAGGAGTTCACTACTTAACATCGTGACATTTTGAGAATTGAAAGTAGTCTATTGTCTAAAAAATGTATCTTGCAAATTCAAGTGTACAGTGGACATCATTACTGCATTTAGATTTCAATTATTACGGTAAAGTTGCATGGTGAAGCAATACAAACATCTCACATTGGTAGACACTAACAGCATTGCCATGCAACAGTAACATAAATTGGACAAAAATACAATGAATGCATGTTCACTACCGAACTCTAACATTTTTCAAGTCTGGATTCACTTTCATTTCATATGGAAATGAAAGGAACAGGGTCCCCGCGGTCATGGAAAACCTGGACAAATCATGGAATTGTGTTGTGTTTAATGTAGTCTCGCTTTGCCAGACCTTCCTCCACAGCGCTACGGAGGAGAGTCTGGCTAGTCCAAACAGCATTCCATGTGTACGTTCAAAAGAAAACTCAGATTGGACAGATAGTCTAGCTAGCTGTCTGGATTTACCCTGCAGAGATCTGAGGAGCAATTAACCATAGTCCCAACAAATCCACCCGAGTTGAGAATTAAAACACAGAGGTAGAGGAAGGTAACGGACATCCGGCCGAAAGGAGGGACATCCGGCATAATTTCTGGCTGCAACGGAGCAATACCGGAAGTGGAACGTCGTGGATATAGACTATGTTTAATGAAATTAATTCTTAAAATAATATTGCATGGATAACCTTCCTGATATTGTTGTCTGCAGTTGTAAAGTAGCTCTAGGGCTTCAATGTGGGACATTTTTGTTTTCTTGCACGTATGTTTCTTAATTTTCTTCCCGCGCTCCATCTCTCCCTTCATGTATGCCAGCTAGCTGTAATAATGTTTGAATCTGATAGGTTTGAATAATGCCGGGCAAGCGTACATTTGATATTTCATGTGTTATATGTTGCAAATGGTCATGGACATTTTTATTGTGGGTCCTTGAAAAGTCATGGAAAAGTTTTGAAATGTTGTCCATGAAAATGTGTGGGAACCCTGGTTAAAGACAATGTCTTTAAAACAATTTTTTAAAGTGGGCACTAATGTATATTAGTAAACCTATATATTTTGGAGTTAATCGGCAAAAAAAAAAAAAAAAAAATGGCATGGTCCTTTAAAGCTGCAACTTTAATATTCAAACTAAGTAGTTTAAGATAAAGCAAATTGAGCCAAAAATCTCTACCCTTGACTACTCCAAGCTTTTTATTAATGGAGAAATCAACCACTGGTGCTTACAGGCCGCTTACATTTCACTGTTAACGTGATGTCCTCTGGGTGGAGAAGCAACCATAGCCTCGTCAAAGCAGCATAAATCGCATGAGCGGTTGTGACTTCAAGATTCTCGTGTGGAAAACATCCACCAAGATTCAATTGAGCCTGACAGCTGGAAGCCTGATCAACAAGCTGGGCTCCTTGTGATGATGGACACTCCACCCTAACGCATCATTTGAGCTGTACAGGAGCTTAGCCTCAAAGCATGTTAACAGTAAAATATGGATTATTACAGCCATAATTAAAGCAAAAGTCTCCACAAACAACTGCTGTCTGGAAATATGAGCCCAGGAGCAACAGTCTAGCATGTTTTCATTAAAAGTTGAGCAATTAGCTTAAACTTTGACCAGCACCAAATGTATTCAGGAAACAGGAAAGTATCTGACTTTCCCATGACTAAATGTCATATAGATTTTTATTGAAAAGGCCACACTCTGTGCGTAATGTTGCACTTTATCCAGCCTTTGGTTTTCACTCACTGGGCTCTACAACATCAAGCTCAGGGATGGCTTTCTGCAACACGTGCATGCCAAGGCTCAAACAGCAACCATTAACACAGACTCATAGATGGCACGGTGCATATTTGTAATACCATGTGTTTGCCAACTAAATACAATTTATCATTTAAGCAGGGATTTCCTGATATATACATTTTTGGCCCCCACTCCTGATCTGAGTCCCTTAATATTGTGTATCTGCAATCTGATCTGATACAGATATTAAATTCAATCAAAGTTCTAAAGATTAAAGGTCCCATGGCATTAAAATGTCACTTTATGAGGTTTTTTAACATTAATATGCGTTCCCACAGCCTGCCTATGGTCCCCCAGTGGCTAGAAATGGTGATAGGTGTAAACCGAGCCCTGGGTATCCTGCTCTGCCTTTGAGAAAATGAAAGCTCAGATGGGCCGATCTGGAATCTTCTCCTTATGAGGTCATAAGGAGCAAGGTTACCTCCCCTTTCTCTGCTTTGCCCGCCCAGAGAATTTGGCCCACCCATGAGAGAGAGAGAGACATCATGGCTTTCAAATGAGCAAAGTGGCAGTTGGTCAAGGCCACACCCCCACTCTTCACCTTGCTCCCCCTCTCCTCTCCTCCTCAATAGCTACAGACACAGAAATGGCACATACTGGCTCTAGTGGCTGTAATTCTGCACCAAGGCTGAATTTCGGGAAAGAGACTTCAGATACAGTATTAGGGGACCACTAAGGTCTATATAAAAGAGACTTCAGATACAGTATTAGGGGACCACTAAGGTCTATATAAAAGAAACTTCAGATACAGTATTAGGGGACCACTAAGGCCTATATAAAAGAGACTTCAGATACAGTATTAGGGGACCACTAAGGCCTATATAAAAGAGACTTCAGATACAGTATTAGGGGACCACTAAGGCCTATATAAAAGAGACTTCAGATACAGTATTAGGGGACCACTAAGGTCTATATAAAAGAGACTTCAGATACAGTATTAGGGGACCACTAAGGTCTATATAAAAGAGACTTCAGATACAGTATTAGGGGACCATCCATCCATCCATCCATCTTCGTCCGCTTATCCGGTGTCGGGTCGCGGGGGGAGCAGCTCCAGCAGGGGACCCCAAACTTCCCTTTCCCGAGCAACATTAACCAGCTCCGACTGGGGGATCCCGAGGCGTTCCCAGGCCAGGTTGGAGATATAATCCCTCCACCTAGTCCTGGGTCTTCCCCGAGGCCTCCTCCCAGCTGGACGTGCCTGGAACACCTCCCTAGGGAGGCGCCCAGGGGGCATCCTTACCAGATGCCCGAACCACCTCAACTGGCTCCTTTCGACGCAAAGGAGCAGCGGCTCTACTCCGAGCTCCTCACGGATGAGTGAGCTTCTCACCCTATCTCTAAGGGAGACGCCAGCCACCCTCCTGAGGAAACCCATTTCAGCCGCTTGTACCCTGGATCTCGTTCTTTCGGTCATGACCCAGCCTTCATGACCATAGGTGAGGGTAGGAACGAAAACTGACCGGTAGATCGAGAGCTTTGCCTTCTGGCTAAGCTCTCTTTCGTCACAACGGTGCGATAGATTGAATGCAATACCGCACCCGCTGCGCCCGATTCTCCGACCAATCTCCCGCTCCATTGTCCCCTCACTCGCGAACACAACCCCAAGATACTTGAACTCCTTCACTTGGGGTAAGGACTCATTCCCTACCTGGAGAAGGCATTCCATCGGTTTCCTGCTGAGAACCATGGCCTCAGATTTAGAGGTGCTGATCCTCATCCCAACCGCTTCACACTCGGTTGCGAACCGATCCAGTGAGTGCTGAAGGTCGCAGGCCGATGATGCCATCAGGACCACATCATCTGCAAAGAGCAGCGATGAGATCCCCAGCCCACCAAACTGCAACCCCTCCCCACCCCGACTACGCCTCGATATCCTGTCCATAAATACTACAAACAGGATTGGTGACAAAGCGCAGCCCTGGCGGAGGCCAACCCTCACCTGAAAAGAGTCCGACTTACTACCGAGAACCCGGACACAGCTCTCGCTTTGGTTGTACAGAGATTGGATGGCCCTGAGAAGAGACCCCCTCACCCCATACTCCCGCAGCACCTCCCACAGTATCTCCCGGGGACCCGGTCATACGCCTTCTCCAAATCCACAAAACACATGTAGACCGGTTGGGCATACTCCCAGGCTCCCTCCAGGATCCTTGCGAGTGAAGAAGAGCTGGTCCGTTGTTCCACGACCAGGACGGAATCCGCATTGTTCCTCCTCAACCCGAGGTTCGACTATTGGCGAACCCTCCTTTCCAGCACCTTGGAGTAGACTTTACCAGGGAGGCTGAGAAGTGTGATACCCCTATAATTGGCACACACCCTCTGGTCCCCTTTTTAAAGGGGAACCACCACCCCAGTCTGCCACTCCTTTGGCACCGTCCCCAGACTTCCACGCAATGTTGAAAAGGCGTGTCAACCAGGACAGCCCCTCCACACCCAGAGCCTTGAGCATTTCTGGACGGATCTCATCAATCCCGGGGCTTTGCCACTGTGTAGTTGTTTGACTACATCAGTGACTTCCGCCTGGGAAATCGACGACAATCCCCCATTATCCTCCAGCTCTGCCTCTAACATAGAGGGCGTATTAGTCGGATTCAGGAGTTCTGCAAAGTGCTCCTTCCACCGCCCTATTACCTCCTCAGTTGAGGTCAACAGTGTCCCATCCTTACTGTACACAGCTTGGATGGTTCCCCGCCCCCTCCTGAGGTGGCGAACAGTTTTCCAGAAGCACTTTGGTGCCGACCGAAAGTCCTTCTCCATGTCTTCTCCAAACTTCTCCCACACCCGCTGCTTTGCCTCTTTCACGGCAGAGGCTGCAGCCCTTCGGGCCCTTCGGTACCCTGCAACTGCCTCCGAGTCCTCCGGGATAACATATCCCGGAAAGACTCCTTCTTCAGTCGGACGGCTTCCCTGACCACCGTTGTCCACCACGGTGTTCGTGGGTTACCGCCCCTTGAGGCACCTAAGACCCTAAGACCACAGCTCCTCGCTGCAGCTTCAGCAATGGAAACTTTGAACATTGTCCACTCGGGTTCAATGCCCCCAGCCTCCACAGGGATGCACGAAAAGCTCCGCCGGAGGTGTGAGTTGAAAGTCTGTTGGACAGGGGCCTCCTCCAGACGTTCCCAATTTACCCGCACTACACGCTTGGGCTTACCAGGTCTGTCCAGAGTCTTCCCCACCCTCTGACCCAACTCACCACCAGATGGTGATCGGTTGACAGCTCTGCCCCTCTTTCACCCGAGTGTCCAAAACATACGGCCTCAGATCAGATGAAACGATTATGAAATCGATCATTGACCTTCGCCTAGGGTGCTCTGGTACCAGGTACACTTATGAGCATCCCTATGTTCGAACATGGTGTTCAAGTATAGACAATCCATGACTAGCACAGAAGTCCAACAACAAACAACCACTCTGGTTTAGATCAGGGAGGCCGTTCCTCCCAATCACGCCTCTCAGGTGTCTCCATCATTGCCCACGTGTGCGTTGAAGTCCCCAGCAGAACAATGGAGTCCCCCACTGGAGCCCCATGCAGGACTCCAGTCAAGGTCTCAAGAAGGCAGAATACTCCGAACTCCTGTTTGGTGCATATGCACAAACAACAGTCAGAGTTTTCCCCCACAACCCGCAGGCGTGGGGAGGCGACCCTCTCGTCCACTGGGGTAAACTCCAACACAGCGGCGCTCAGCCGGGGCTTGTGAGTATCCCCACACCCGCCCGGGCCTCACACCCTGGGCAACTCCGGAGAAGAAAAGAGTCCAACCCCTATCCAGGAGTATGGTTCCAGAACCAAGACTGTGCGTGAGGTAAGCCCCACCAGATCTAACCGGTAGCGCCCACCTCCTCCCGCACCAGTTCCGGCTCCTTCCCCACAGAGAGGTGACGTTCCACGTCCCCAGAGCCAGCGTCTGCTGCCCGGGTCTGGTCCGTCGAGGCCCCTGACCTTCACTGCCACCCATGTGGCATCGCACCCGACCCCAACGGTTCCTCCCACAGGTGGTGGGCCCATGGGATGGAGAGGGAGTTGCCACGTAGCTTGTTCGGGCTGTGCCCGGCCGGGCTCCGTGGCAAACCCGGCCACCAGGCGCTCGCCGACGAGCCCACCGTCTGGGCCTGGCTCCAGACGGGGGCCCCGGGCTTCCTCCGGGCAGGGTCACTCCATCTCTGCTTAGCTTTTTCATTGGGGTTTTTGAACCATTCTTTGTCTGGCCCCTCACCTGAGACCACTTTGCCTTGGGAGACCCTACCAGGAGCACAAAGCTCCAGACAACACAGCCCTCAGGTTCACAGAGACACACAAACCTCTCCACCACGATAAGGTGATGGTTCACGGAGAGGTATTAGGGGACCACTAAGGCCTATATAAAAGAGACTTCAGATACAGTATTAGGGGACCACTAAGGTCTATATAAAAGAGACTTCAGATACAGTATTAGGGGACCACTAAGGTCTATATAAAAGAGACTTCAGATACAGTATTAGGGGACCACTAAGGTCTATATAAAAGAGACTTCAGATACAGTTTTAGGGGACCACTAAGGTCTATATAAAAGAGACTTCAGATTAGGGTTGGGTACCGAAACTCGGTGCCAATAGGGAACCGGTGCCGACGTAAACGGTAGTAACGAGACCGAATAAGAACAAAAGTTTCGGTGCCTCATTTCGGTGTTCGACTTTACACTACACCTGACAGCATGTAACGTTAGCCTACCTTTAGCTAGCAGCTGGATTAATCATGGTTAAAATGCTGACAGCTAACGTTAAACAGTGTAAAGTGTGACTGTATTTCACTGTGGAGGACTTCTACAGCGGGATGTAACAGTCTGCTCTGCAGCGCAGCAGCTGCCGTTGTCGCAATTCATAGATATCCAGTATGTTTATATGGCCGGAATTAAACAACACAGACGGTGCGTTCACTTGCAGCTGCCGTTGTCGGAATTAAACTACACAGACGGTGCGTTCACTTGCAGCTGCCGTTGTCGGAATTAAACAACACAGATTCCCTTAAAACAGGTAGCCTCGTGGTGCATTCACAGTAATTGTAAAATACCCTTTTCCCATCTGGGGTTCAACAGCAATTTACTGGTGAAATAAGTTATTGTTATTGTTATAGTTATTACATTATTATTAAATCTTTAATTTTGACCATGGCCTTAGCAATAAATAAGTCACTGACTGTTGTTTACTACACTTATTTTTTTTCTTCTTCTTTTTTTTTTTTACTTTATTGAAAAGTACCGGTTCAGGCACCGTTTAGGCACCGGCACCGTTTTAAAAGTATCGATTTAGCACCGGAATCGAAAAAAAACCAAACGATACCCAACCCTACTTCAGATACAGTATTAGGGGACCACTAAGGCCTATATAAAAGAGACTTCAGATACAGTATTAGGGGACCACTAAGGTCTATATAAAAGAGACTTCAGATACAGTATTAGGGGACCACTAAGGCCTATATAAAAGAGACTTCAGATACAGTATTAGGGGACCACTAAGGTCTATATAAAAGAGACTTCAGATACAGTATTAGGGGACCACTAAGGTCTATATAAAAGAGACTTCAGATACAGTATTAGGGGACCACTAATGCCTATATAAAAGAGACTTCAGATACAGTATTAGGGGACCACTAAGGTCTATATAAAAGAGACTTCAGATACAGTATTAGGGGACCACTAAGGTCTATATAAAAGAGACTTCAGATACAGTATTAGGGGACCACTAAGGTCTATATAAAAGAGACTTCAGATACAGTATTAGGGGACCACTAAGGTCTATATAAAAGAGACTTCAGATACAGTATTAGGGGACCACTAAGGTCTATATAAAAGAGACTTCAGATACAGTATTAGGGGACCACTAAGGCCTATATAAAAGAGACTTCAGATACAGTATTAGGGGACCACTAAGGTCTATATAAAAGAGACTTCAGATACAGTATTAGGGGACCACTAAGGTCTATATAAAAGAGACTTCAGATACAGTATTAGGGGACCACTAAGGCCTATATAAAAGAGACTTCAGATACAGTATTAGGGGACCACTAAGGCCTATATAAAAGCATCCAAAAAGCAACATGTCATGGGACCTTTAAAGCATTACTACGCCAAATGGTGTGGCGGTACGGTACACGCTTCCTGTCTCTTAAATGGGCGTGGCCTCGTTTGAAAGTGTAGTGAACGTCTTGTGGATGGATGAAAAGTTATATTTGCACAATTTATTAAGATTTTCTTTTGCTATCATTAGATTTGTACACAGCTAAAAAAAAAAATATTTAGCATTACGAAAATTTGTTTTGTTATGGCATTCGCAAACGTTAGTAGATTGTTATCTGTGTTGCCAGATTTGGCTGGAGTTGGTTCCTGAGACAGAAACAAGCCGCAAACATTTGCACAACCGGATTTGTTGATCAGCTATTCAAAAGGGAAATAGCTCTAGGAAAAAAGCTATTAAGGTGGCATGAGGTCCTTGTCCTCATCGCCTTGTACCTTCTTCCTGAGGGAAGCAGCCTACAAATATCACTTGCTTGTTGAATGATGACAAAAAGACTATAAATAAAAAATACCGTTTTCCAGTAGGCCATGGGCACCTGTCTTGATAGCCACTTGTCTCCATGCTCCTGTTGAAGTCCGACAGGCACTTGTCAACACCGCTATCAAACATGTCCCGGTCACATGGTGGAACAACAAATTTTGCAGCCATTCCTGGAGAAGACAGCATGAGTGAGAGTAACAGTCCGAACGCTCCATCCAACTCAAGACAAGCAGCTAACATCATAGACCCAGACAGTGTTGCTTAATGTCTGTTAGATAGGTCGGCAACCTTTTTGATATGAAGTGCCCTTTTCAAAATGTCTTGATTATTAGTGTGCCATGTCAACATTAAGTTTGATTATGACTTCACATCAAAATGTAATATCCAGGGAATCTGTATTTCTCATAATCAGGACCTTGTAATTATTATTATTGTATATTATTATTATGATTATGGAAACATGGTTTTAGTATGCAGCGTCCTGATTGGTGGAAAATGGGCTGACAAAAGTATCACTGTCAAAGAGCCTGAAGCGAAAAGTTGAGTGGAAAAGCCCAGCTTTAATGATGAATGGTATAAGCATGGGAATAAGCAGGTCCTTTATGCCTCATTTACAATGAAACGATGCTATGGCAAAAATAATAATAACACAACCAGCATCATTATCAAAAATGAAGAACACGAACATAACAATAACGTCATTCACGTGCATATTAAGTAGCCACATGTATTTGTTTTGGTCTTATAATGCATCCATATACATATACATATATATATATATATATATATATATATATATATATATATATATATATATATGTATTTCAGTGTATATCACACTGAAATACCTGGAAAATGGCTTCTTGTTTTTCAGTCAGCAAACAAAAAAACTGTGTATCACAGCCTGGTACTCTGCCGAGTCAGCTGGTTAAACCTCCGTCCTGTCCCCTCCTGCTCTCTTTGTTCACAAGTGAAGCCAGTGTGGAAGGGCCTTAAACCTGTACATTTATCAATCCAGCATGATGTTCATTTTGTAAACTATGGTCCTATTTGTTTTAAAATTGACGATAAAGCAGGAGATACTTTAGGGGCGGGGCTCCACGCCAACCTGTCAATCAGGACAGAGGCTTAGCAATGCTAACCATGGCACTGTCTAAATAAAATAGCCGTGAGCTTGTTTATGGGTATTGTCCGTGTTTTTATCTTACACTTTGACCCTCTGTTTTCACTTCATCAAAGTTAACTGGAACATTTTGGTCGCCTAAAAATGTCTTGTCCAGCGTTCTGCCATCCAAGCTAGCTAGCTAGCTAGCTATGGCTTAGCTGGTAACTTAAGGAAAAGTTTGCTGATTTTCTGTTCTGCTGTACATGCAGATGAATGGCATCAGTAGCCTACCCGGAGGTCCGTGTTTACCCACCCATGAATCTCCACCGGATGATTTGCTTCAGAAGGGTTGAAAATCGTCAACTTTCCCTCTTTAGCGTTTAGCTTAGCGCAGGGCCATTGCAAAACAAGATGGCGACGGCCAAACTCAAGGCTTCAAAACAGCAGTCCACGAACCAGTGTGTTATGTCACCGCTGCTACGTCCATTATTCTTTGACGGTTTATGATTTTATAAGCTACAGCTCAACTCACAATTTATGTTGTTGTGTATTCGTCTGTTCTTTCTGTCCGAATATTGCAACAGCAAATAACAGCTATTGGATTTGAACCTGATCAGGTCAAACTTAAAACAAACCCAGCCAACATACTTTGTCAACTTTTATTTGGATAGTGCATCTCAAGTGTAAGTTTTTTCTAACCTTTATATCACTATGACGGCGCTTCTTGTTTTAGAGCTTAATGATGATAATGATCATTTAGACTTTAAACCCACATGATGATTTATCTTTTTGGGTGTATAATGAATTAGCTATAAGTATCTGGCTATATTAAAATTCTGGCTTACCTGTCCAGATGAAGATAAGTGCCAACAAGTATGCAGTCAACACCATCTATTAAAAGAACAATGGTGGCATTCATATAAATTGTGTCATTGAAGACCGGCTTTTACAACAATAATGCACGTGAAGTTTTTTTGCATACAAAAAATGCCTACATAATGAAGATAAGATAAATGGAATGGTGGATATGCATGAGTCGGAGTGAGTTCTCTGCCTCCTCTGTACAAACAGCAAAAAGTAATTTTCAGAATGTTTGCTGTCTCAAATTAGGATATCTGTCATGTCCAGGCACACTTTCTACAACTGGAAAATCCATTTTCTCCACTTCCTCTCCCACAGTGATGAGACAATATTTTGATTAAATGCATAGCCAAATCACAAAATCAACAACCTGGACCTGCCACTGCTTATCACATTTAAAACTCTACCCTAACATTTCCAAAACGATAATACTTCACACGATTAATTTTTTTTTGTTGGATTTTGAACATGTTCAAAAGTGCAGCTACACATTCTGAAAAGAAAAAAAGCTCTATTAAACAGACATGGTGGCCATCTGCTTCCTGGACATTCCCACAAAATAAATGAATTTATCTCGTGGGAGGCAGACACTGGAAACAGATGTTACCAGGGAATGCAGTGAGAGGAAGATTTTCTTTTCTTTTTTTAATAAGTACATAGTACACATGTTATCTAAGTGCTTGTATGGAACAGATACACTGTAAATACTTTGAATATTTAAATTTGCAAGTTAGTTCCAGGTCCATATGGAAAATGAAAGACTGTATTCATTACATAGATTGAATCTCTTCCCTATGCTTTACCTTAAAAATATCAAAAGCATCAGTTATCAAAAAAATGTAGCAATTGTATAAAACAGGTTAAAAATCTTAAAAAAAAACCACACTGAAAAGTAGAGAGAAAATGCCCTGTAAGCACATACCCCAGCTTTTTAAAGCAGTATTGCTTCCTTGTGGATCCCTTGTATAATCCTTGATTATTAGAACCTGTGCTGAGGATGATCCAAATGGTCTGCCAGCCAACTAACAGATGCACAAGTGGTCACAAAAAGCCCCTGTCTGAAGTGGTCCAGTGTTCTTATCGGTGCTACTCTGAGCTAATTGGATTGTGTAACTGCAATGGACAGGCTGCTTCCTTTCCCAGACTGAGCCTGGCTGTTCCCATGCTACCGGAAGACATGTTCCACATAAAGTGCCCCCAGAGACACTAAGAGGCCTTAATGTCAACAAGCTTGCATGATGGTATCTAACATATATAGTTAATGTTTATGTTTGGTGGTAGCTCTTGCTCCTATACAAGGTTAGAAGGGTGAGGGTTAAAGATCAGGGGGAGGACACCATTCTGCTGGTCCAGCATGCACTGAGCAACAGGTGGGGAAATACCTTGTAAAAAAAACTCTGTTACAAGGTCATGCATGGAAAGACAGAGTGCATGCACTGAGATGAGTGTTCACGTTCATGCTAATGTAAGATGCAATTGTGGAAGAAGAATTAACAGAGCTTTTTGTTAGATTGTTTTCTGCCATAATGCGATACTTTCCTGCTATATGAAAATGTAATTAGTCATGGGTCGATTCCTTCCTAATGCAACTACACACTAAAAGATGGGGGGAGAGAGGGGGGTTAAAATCCACAGTACTTGTTTTGTGCAAACATACGTTCCAAATGTTAGCTGAAGCTACTTCATGGCTACTTTTAGTCTTTAAGTATTTGTATCCTTTACTTAAGTAAAAGCACTAATACCACACTGTAAAAATACTTACTGTTGTAAGTCAAAATCCTGCATTGAAAATGTTACTTAGAGTATTATTGCTAAAAGTACTCAATGCAGAAAAATCTTCACATTTCAGAAACTGGAAACGATCCAAACTGTTGTGTGTTTAATGGTCTAATTATTTCAGCTGGACTTGTAGGCTGTTATATTGTTGGCTAGTTTCATTTATAATAAAACATCAGATTTTATAAACTGCAGGTGTTTGTTTGCAAATGTCTTAATTTTAATTCCTCTGATATGGAGTGGAGCAGAAGTAGAACGTGGCATGAAAAGGAAAGACTTGAGTTAAATAGGCTACAAGTACCTGACGTTTGTACTCAAGTACAGTACCTGAGTAAATGTACTGAGTTACATTCTACCTACTACATTTGCCAGGCTGTTTCGCAAGACTAGCAAACACACACACACGCACACACACATACACACACACACACACACACACACAAACATGTACAGCCTGAGGCAGTTTACAGTTTTGGTTTCACCTGAGACTCATGCCTGTGGAAACACACAGAGACCTGGATGATCCCATCCATGCTCAGCACTTCCACTACCATCTAGATATTCAAATACTCAGATGTGAAAATACATAGCCAACAAACTTTGTTTTGTTGGCAAAACTTGCATTTTGTGAAACTTTATTGAATTACATCCATTACTGGATGCCTGCCTCAACCTTTTGTTTACACTAATCCTAACCCTAATTACGCTCTGGGGTCTAAGAAATTTTTTTTCTCCAATATTTGTGTTTCCTGGTCTCTTTGTGTAATGATGTATAGCCTCAACCCTGTTATGCATAATCAGTTTTCTTTCAGGACAATGTGGGCTTGTGTTTTTGATAAACATTTAGCGATATATCTTTGTATCTATATGTAAAAGTGAGAAACCTCTGTGTGTGTGTTGGGAGTCAAATCTGAGTTGCTGAATGTAACATGTCTCTGTCTGGTAAATGCAGCAGTACAATGTTTTTCTCTGAAGTAAAACTACAAAGTAAGTCAGTAGGATATGGTTGAGTTGCATAATAGATGTTTTGAGGCCCTTTGGGGGTACAATGGTTCTGGAGAAAGCTGCAAGCAGCAATACAGGAGGCCAAGAAATATATAAGAGGCCAAGATATCGCCCCGTGGCGCCTGGGTAGCGTGCGCCCCATGTACAGAGGCTCAGTCCTCGCTGCAGCGGCCACACATTCAATTCCGACCTGCGGCCCTTTGCTGCATGTCATTCCCCCTCTCTCTCCCCTTTCATGTCTAAGCTGTCCTGTCAAATAAAGGCCTAAAATTCCAGACACAAAAAAAGATTTTTAAAAAAAGAAGAAAGATATCGCCCCGTTGCAAACAGGCACGTTTTGAACGGGAAGTGCACTAGTTAACAAAATATAAACTCAAACAACGGGCACATAATGGATCTCGGAATTACAATGAAACTACATTAAAACTGGGGCAAAATAATATAAAAAAAGGCAACCTCACAGCAAGCTGACAACTCCTTCCTCTTCTTCTACTTGAGGCACTTTAACATCTCAGCCTCACCTAAATGGAACATACCACCTGTGAGGTACACTGAAAGAACAACATTAATAGTCTGGATCTGAAAAATACCATTAGACTTAGTCAGTTACTGCTGACACCATATATATATATATATATATATATATATATATATATATATATATATATATATATATATATATATACAGCCCCTCCTTGCTGAGAGGACCTGATCGGGCAAACCTGTATGCACTCTCCTTGATTGAGCTGGCGAGTAGCTGATCAAATGCTAATTCATTGAAAAAACTGAAAAAATTGTACTGAACACCGAAACACTGTTAATGACGGGAAAAGGGTCTAGTGAAAAGGGAGAAAGGCCGCCTGTTCATAAGGTTTTATCATCTTGTGAAAAAAAACAAGCAAAAGAAACCCTTTCCTGGACTAATCCCGCTACTTTAGTAAAAATCCTTCAGAGATCTTTCTTTTTACAACCTTGTCAGTCTCTTAATTAGTGCTGAATATTGGAATTCTCCCAAATATAGGCCTCCCTTTACACTTCTCTCCTATGAATTATAGCCATGGCTGAGGGAAATGACTGACTGTGGAAAATGTGACCACCTTTCTTTGGTATTCCATTTGTCTTGACTAAATGACTCCTTGAAAGATGGATCATTCAGGAGCCCAGTTACAATATCTCTCAGCACTGAACTATCAGGTTGTTCCACTCTAAGTGTAGAATTAAACGTTCCGACATTGTTCAGCTATTGCCCACTCATTTGGAGTTGCTAAGCAACGCGTACACACAATATAATCATAATGCATTCGTGAGCGGAGGAATGCTGAGAAATGGTCATAAGAAAACATTCCCATTTTCCTAAATTGAAGGAATAACGGTGTAAGTGACGGAGCAAACAGAGTACACAGCAGATAGACGGTATGGTATACGCTCTGTGGCTGTGAAAAGCAATGCGCGTGCTGTTCAGACAGTGTCTCTTATTGAAAGTCTTGGAAAATGTTTTGTCAGGTAGGAACAGCAGTGAAAGAAGTATTCAGATCATTCACTTCAGTAAAAGTACTAATACCCAACGCGACACCGAAAATACTCTGTCACAAGTTAAAGTCCTCCATTGAAAATGTAACTTAAGTCAAAGTATGTAAGTATCATCAGGAAAATGTACTTAAAGTATTAATAGCAAAAGTAGTCGATGGAGAATAACCCTCACATTTTAGAAACCGTGTTTAATGGTCCAATCATTTCAGCTGGACTTGTAGGCCGTTATATTGTACTGTCAAATTAATTCAGTGGAGTAAAAAGTGAAATATTTCTCTGAAATGTAGCGGAGTAGAAGTAGAAAGTGGCATGAAAAGAAAAGACAAGTAAACTTGAGTAAGTGTGGGAACAAGAGTAGAACAAAGAGGCCATGTAACTTGATATTTGCCTTAGAAAGGCAATCCTTGTTTTGGTCTGCAAAAAACGACTGAACTCTTTTTCCGCATATTTGTTTTGCACCAGCCACGTATCAGTGTGTATGTTGTGTAATTAACTGGTATTTGTATTACCCTGCTTTGCACTGGAGGAGATGTAGGGACCTACAAAAATACAGCTAAATAAATAAAAAAGTGTTTATTTCATACTGTAAAATACATGAATAAATGGTGTTTTATTTCAACTCTGGGTAAATTCCATGAAAACTACATTTCCCATAATCCTCTATTGACTGGGTAATCTAAACCAATCAGAGATCACTATGTTGGGAAGTCAGAAAAACGAGAGAGTCTGGGACGACATGTAGAGCACGTTGGAGAGAGAAATATGTTGTGACTTGTGAGCAGAGCATAACTAAGTTTAATGTCGACGTGACTGACGTTTGTAGACTAAAGTTCTTCTTATGAATTGGCACAAGTATCATTTGGCAGCTAACAGTCGTGTGCAACTCGCAGTTTTGGTAACTCGTTATCCCGTAGCTTGAAGTGAAGTGCAGCCAGGTTAGCCCAGCCTTTGTTGTTTTCATTAGCTTTGGAAATGTGTTAGCTAAGTGTTAACTGTAAAACGTGAGCGTTTAAGCTAGCGCCGTCGGGGAGGGACAGTCAGCTGTAAACGCCAGCTGCAGCTTTCACCGAGGACAACCGGGAGAGGAGAGGACTTCGCTGGAGGACCGTGCTAATTAGCCTGTGGCTACTGCCTTGAAGGAAGGACTCCGCCGCAGGACCTGCGTCGCCACACAGACGGGTTGCTTGCAGCTGTCTCATCAGCCCAACTAGCTGTTTTCTTCTTTATCGCGGATCGGATGCGTGAGTAGGATCTGAGGATGGATTAATATGTGAACCAACTTAAGGGGCCCCAACGGTTAATGGGCACGCCCCCCCAGAGATTTTTTCGCCAACAAAAGCCCGAATTTGGTGGTCTGTACAAATGATGCTATTTCATTATATAGCTACACTCATCTTAATCATTGCATATTTGTATGAGTTTGCACTACACTACACTGACTGATTGTCAGTGTAGTGAATTAGTAGTGATTTGGGCTTTGTGTGTTTTAGCCCTCACAGTCTGTAAATGGCTTTTTAAAGCCACAACTATTCTGGCAGATCAAAACTTGAAATACACCTTTTATTTATTATTTGTTTATTGACTCCTTCAGTGTAAGGCTCATCGAGACATGCCACTGGCTTTCATATTACTAGAAACATAAATGCACTCCTATTAAGCTACTGCAATATAGCCATTTTATTCAATATTACATAAATTCATAAATACATACATATATTCATAAATACATGAATAAATAAATAAATATGCCTTTGAAATACATCATGAAATAAATAATTAAATAAATGTAAGTATTCATATAGAAATGAATAAATTAGTTAAATAAATATATTAAAAAGGTTTTACTGTTAATTATTTCAAAGAGCAACTCTCTCAGACCACTGCTCGAATGCCTGGATGACATGAAGGCCTGGATAGCTTCTAACTTTTTAAGTTTAAATGGAACAAAAACGGAAGTGATGGTTTTTTGGTCTCCACACACTGGGACCCCTTTTGTCGACCTGGGTCCCTTGGCTCAATATGTCAAGCCAACCGGGTTAAAATTGACGCCGATATTAAGCTTGACAAACAGATCGGGGCAGTGGTTGAAGCAGGCTTTTTCCAATTACGGCAGTTAGCCAAAATAAAGCTGATTCTTACTAGGCAGCACTTTGAGTAATACAAGCCTTTGTGACCACTCGGTTGGATAACTGTAACGCCCTATATGTAGGCATCAGTGCCGCATCAGTTGCTCGTCTTCAGATGGTGCAAAACGCTGCGGAACGTCTCTTAACTGGAGCACGTAAATATGAGCGCATTATCTGTCTGCCCGTATATTTTAGAATCCAATCCACATAAAATTAATTGACTTGTGTTTAAATCCTTAAATGGTCTTGCCCCATCCTACCTGTCAGAGTTGCTTCACCCCTACACTCCGACCCGCTCCCTCAGGTCAGCTGAACTACTGCGCCTGGGTGTCCCTAAAACGAAGCAGAAACTTAAAGGGGATTGTGCCTTTGCTGTGGCAGCTCCAAAAATATGGAATGAGCTACCTCTGCCTATTAGACAGTGTAGGGCTGAACGATTTTTGAAAATAATCTAATTGCGATTTTT
The DNA here is from genome assembly GCF_004354835.1 of Perca flavescens. Taxonomy (NCBI): domain Eukaryota; kingdom Metazoa; phylum Chordata; class Actinopteri; order Perciformes; family Percidae; genus Perca; species Perca flavescens. The sequence goes on from NC_041341.1 coordinate 31,870,368, forward strand.
TTCCCCAAATATTGTGATTGCGATTCAATATTCGATTATTTTTTTAAGCTCTTTGTCTTCTGTATTATTCAACAAAGACAAACAAATCATTGTATACAATGAACAACACACAATTACACAGTAGACAGTTAAATAAGTAAAAACACATACACATATATATATATATATATATATATATATATATATATATATATATATATATATATATATATATGTGTGTGTGTGTGTATATATGTGTGTGTGTGTGTGTGTGTGTATATATATATATATATATATATATATATATATATATATGTATATATATATATATATATATATATATATATATATATATATATATATATATATATATATATATATATATATATATATATACACATATATATATATATATATATATGTGTATATGTATATGTGTGTGAAGTTGCGTGCCGACACCGTCAACACTGCACTAGCTCAGAGAGGCTATCGTTACGTTAGCTGCTGCTGGTCTTGCCGTGGGATTAACTGTACTAATAAAACTGTTGAAACACCGCGGCCACGCTCCTGTGAAAGCTCCCCGAACCGTCATTTATCAGTCTGGTTGTTACCCCTCTCAGTGGCAGCTCCTCCACTCATATCATAACGGAGCTAACCGCTAACCGGAGCTAACCGCTAACCGGAGCTAACCGCTAATCATAGCTAGCTCGTTGCCAACCGAGCCTTCAGTTCTGCGTGCCTATATCCATTAACTGCATGTATGGACTCGAGCCCGAACAAAACCCTTCATTTTATTAAAATGGCTGTAAAAGTTTTAAACTTCAACTCAGAATTGTTTGAATGACAGAGATCAGCTCAACGTACGGTGTAGCGTTAGCGTGCTAAGTTGATGCTTTCTCTGCGTAGTGCAGACTGATTTGCTCTCGCGAGTCATCAAATCGAGACCAAATTGCAGCCTTTGCGATTAGGAAATCGCGTTTTAACATATCGCGATATTATCGCAAATGCAATTAATCGTTCAGCCCTATTAGACAGGCTTCTTCACTGTCTCATTTTAAATCTCTTCTTAAAACCCAAAAAAGGCCCAGAAAAGCCTTTCCCAGCTGAGGTTGACATTTTTGTGCAATATTTGTTTTTTTACTGTGATACGGTTTCATGTTTTAAATGATTTATACTTTGTTCTGTACAGCACCTTGTGCAACGTTGGTTGCTTTATGAATACATTTTGATTGATTTCATGGTACTTTTATTTCCTAATGCCACATTTATTGATTTCCTTCAGGGGGCGTGGCTATGTCTCCCATTCACAACAGACCCATGCTCTGTACCCATCCCACAGTCACCTATTCTGGGGTAACTAGACCACCAACAAGCCCCGCGAGCTGCCGATCGTGGTGCTCCGTCAATCAATAAATGTGCCATTAGGAAATAAAAGTCCACGGAAATAAATAAACATGGATTTATGAAATGAAAGTCTCTTGAAATAAATAAACGTGGACTTATGAAATAAAAGTACCATGAAATAATTAAAAGTAAAACCTTTTAATATATTTATTTAACTAATTGATTCATTTTATATGAATATTTACATTTATTTAATTCATGTATTTATTGCCTCCTTTATGTATTTCAAAGGCGTATTTATTTGTTTATTTATGTTTATGTATTTATTAATTAATTTATTTATTTAGTATTGAATAAAAGAGCATTCCATACTGCAGGGAGTTCTATGATCATCATGTTTTAATTTTTTTAAACAGGATTTGGAGTTAGGAACTATCACAGATAGAGAAAATATTTTTGCGTGGCCTCGAGTTATTGTGTTGGTATGGAAAATGCAGTATTTTCAGAGGACTTGTTAATGCTTACTGCGCATTCATCAAGTTGCTGCCACTTAACTGGTGTTTTCTGGTGTTTCACAAAGTAGCCCGTGTAATGAGAACGTTCCCTGTCTGTGCAATCAAGGCAATTCTTAAAGTGTTTAGTCATCAATTATTTTAGTAGTAGTAGTAGTAGTAGTAGTAGACGATTTTCCGCTCTTTGCTCGGCAGGACACGCAGCGTCTCAGCTGAGAACAGGACTGTGAGAACTGTGTCTCGTCACTCCCATTGGTTTGAAGCCGGAGCTATAGTGGTTGTAAAATGTTCATGCATAGTGAATCGTAACTTGTTCATCAAAAGTGTTTTTATTAGAATCAAAAATGAATGCAATCAAGTAGCGGCTAGACTGAAGAAATCTGATATCATGTCTGCTTTTGTTACTTTGGCCTAAGCTTATGTTGTAATCGCATGTTATGAGTGAAACCAGTGGTTGTACCTCATTAACAGAAGCTTCTCAAAGCTCTTGTCAGAAAGTCTATTTCTTCTAGCCCTGAGCACCAAACCTCCCAGACTGAAAAGCCGCTCCACAGGAGAACTTGATGGGGTTGGAGTGTTATACTTCAAGAAAATGTTCTTTATGTTTTGAAAACTGATGCAAAGTAGGTCTCCTCTGGCTCTGCCTCAAAAGTGGAAAAAAATGCATCTCACCTTGGCTGGCAGATGTGGTGGGCACACTGGCAGGGCTCTGTGCTGCACGAGCAGTTGTGCGGTGACACTCTGCTGTCAGAAGCTCTTTAACTCGCTGCATCTCTCAGCCAGCGGAGTTAGAATTTTGGACAACTGACTGCTGCGAGAAGGGCATCTTTGTCGTCCAGCACACCGGCAAAACAAGTCTGGATAGCCTGAAAAATATAATTGCTACGTTTATGCCTACAAGGCTTACTATTTATTATTTAATTGAATTGCATGCAAACCATGCCTAATGTGGGATCAATATTATGGATTTAATTTTGTTTTAGGTTACTTACTGACATTTGTATTTGTTTTAATCTTCTTTTGCAATGATAATGAATATTCTGTTCCATGTTCATGAATAGTGTGATGTAGAGGTCGACCGATTAATCGGCCGATTTTTGGCATTTTTTTACATAATCGGCATTGGCCAATATCCCAGTATATCAAGCCAATTAATAGGCAGGCGCATCTGCGGGCAGCCTAGTGTTAAAAACATGAATAGGCGACATTTTTTACAGCGCACTCAGACCACCTGCCTCCAGCCCCTCCCCTCGTGAATTCTTGCGCTGTGTGTCTCGCACAGTCACTTCAGGCTCCAACTCTACCGTTAGTAGTAGCCAGCATATTGCTGGTGTTCTTGCCTTGGGATTAACTGTACTAATAAAACCGTACAAAACACCGCGGCCACACCGCCGTGGAAGCTCCCCGAATGTAATTTATCAAAGCCTGGTTGTTACCCCTGTGCGTGGCAGTCTCATCCACTCCTATAACGGAGCTAACTGGAGCTAACCGCTAACGGAGCTAACCGCTAACGGAGCTAACCGCTAACGGAGCTAATCGTTGCTAACGGAGCCTTCAGTTCTCCGTGCCTGTATCCATTAACTGCATCTATGGACTCGAGCATGAATAAAACCCTTAATTTTATTAAATTGGCTGGACGAGTTTTACAACTCAGAGTTTTGATCCTAATGAGTGCAACAGGACATGTAACAGTAGGATCCCCAAAACACAGATACAACACTTCAACAAATGAACAATGATCTAACAAACAAGGTGAACAAGAATTGACTTTAGATAACCCTAGTCTGATTTGATTCAACAGGAGTTAGGAGGAAATAGTGTTGAGATTAATAATAACATGTCACTTTCTGTGAAGATCTGCAGATTTGTATTCTCAGAAGTTTAATAAATGCTGCAAAGTGCACTAAACCTAATTTTTTCATTTACAAGTTTATTTGACAAAGTTTATTTTCTTCTTACCTGTTTCGTTTATGTAATATATTTTTCATATATTATTTATACAATATACAGTATGTTTTTAAATTATACATTTTTAATTGAAGTATATCTTATTGAAGTGTAGATTGGTGAAGTGTTCAATAAATGTTTTTGTTGAGAAATTCTGTGTATATTAGTGTTACATTTTATCTTTCAAATAGAGGTTTAAAAACAAGCACATATCGGCCAAATATCGGGCAAAAACAATCGGCAGCATTTATCGGCCATCGGCTGACCTTGATTTCTAAAGATCGGCATTGGCATCGGCCAGAGAAAACCCATATCCAGGCGCGGATTAATGCACAGGCTACATAGGCTGCAGCCTAGGGGCCTCACGTGTGTAGGGGCCCCGGATTGGCCAGACAATTTATTATTATTATTATACTTATTTTTTTTTTTTCGGCCCATAAAAAAGTGTTAGGCCTGGATCGGCGGCCCATTGTTTTTTTCAATTGACTCTGGGCTGGCCAAAAAACACTTTAGTCAAAAATATCACATACACCCCCTACTTTCACATTGAAATGGACTAGTCCATAACGGTGCGCGGCGCAAAAGATAAACACACAGTGACAGGAGAACTCAAACAGAGACGAAGCAAGACGAGTCTAAACGCGAAAAGTTACCCGAGTGGCTCAAATAAAAGAAAAAAGATGCCGATAAGTATTTGGCAACGCTGGCAAGAATGACAAACTTTCTTTATGACTACTGTTGGGGATACAGACATGATGAACAACAGTCCAAAGCGATGAACATGCCGCTACAGCAGCAGCTGTGAAGTGGCGCTAGGTGAGGATAACGTTAACCAAGACAATGAAGAGGACAGCATATCTTTAAACAGCACCCTCTTTGGGATTTCTGCCTGCATGCAGTTTCGTGTGTGCATCTGCCAGGCTAGAAGAGTGATAGAGATCATGGAGAAGAAACGCAAAGGAGGTGCAGAGAAGCTGCGTGAGAAAAAGAAACGCCATGTTTTCGCCAATAGCAGGACCTCCATCAGCTCCCGTGGCGGACAATAGCGGTGCTGGTGTCGGCTACAGTGACATGCACAGTGAGGAGGAGACTCAGGAGGAGAGGGACAGAGATGAGGGAGTGAGGCTACAACCTGCCGTTAACATAACTCCCCTTAAAACACTTAACCCCTTGATACAACTGAGCCAAAAAAAGTAGTGGACAAACTGTTGATGATAACACTACAACAATAAAAGAAATAGGCATGCTATACTGTATAATTGCATTAGTTTGGCTACGTTCGCGGGTATCTGAGTGTTGACTGATCATTTTCTCACCGTTTTATTATTAATAGGCTATATTAGCCTGCCTTTCATTCAACAAAGTAGCCTACATCTTAATAATAAGCAAAACACCACCTTAAGGTTCATCAAACTTTAAACTTGTGCTTGTGCATTTGTGTCCTTAAAGTAGCCTAGATAAACGTTGCACATCATGCAAACTTTCTTAATGAGAATTGTAGCTTTTCTATCTGCATTGGCAGACAAAAACTCATGATAGACCTCTTCAAATTAAAGCACAGGGCCTCTTCAGTCATGAAATGATGGTGGTGTGGTCTGGGCCAAAATGCCAGGGCCAATTTTTGGTCCCAGTCCATCCCTGCTGCTACCTATAGCTCGGATCCTGCATGTGAATTCTAAAAAGAATTCTAAAGGCGTGATGATTATGCAACAATATGTAGCCTACATGTTGTGCTGCTGTTTCATTATTGTTGTTAATAACATTGTTATGTGCTGCTGCTGCTGTTTTTATTATTTTTATTTGATTCACAGTTTAGTGTATTGCACAGTGGTTTGTGTCTCAGTAATGATCAGTGGTGGAATGTAACTAAGTCTGCTAAATGTACTCTAGTACTGTACTTGAGTCCAAATGTTGAAGTACTTTACTAGAGTATTTTCATGCCACTTTCTACTTCTACTCCGCTACATTTCAGAGATAAATCTAATCCACTACATTTATCTGTTACAGCTTTAGTTACTAGTTACTTTAGTTACTAGGTACTTTACACATTAAGATTACTGCACACAGAACACATGATGTTTGATTCTAAAGTAAACTATCAGACAATATAACGGCTACAAGTCAGCTGAGATGATGAGACCATTGAACACTAGTTGATTGACAATAAATTTGTTTGGCTTGTTTAAAAAAATGAGGATTTTTCGACATTCAGTACTTTCACTTTTAATATTTCAAGTACATTTTCCTGATGATACTTACATACTTTTACTTAAGTAACATTTTCAATGCAGGGCAGTATGGTATTAGTACTTTTACTTAAGTAAAAAGATCTGAATACTTCTTCCACCACTGGTAATGATGTTGTGATTTTGCCTGAGTAAAGCTGGGTATTCTGCACTGCTGCAGATGCTGTAGCCTACCTGTTGGTTTAGAAAGCTAAAAGTGATTACCAGCTTGCTGTTGAACTGTGAATCCAGGGAATTCTGCTGCTTTGCTGTTTAGTTACATTTCCATTGTAAATGTTTTGGTGCTGTGGTGGCAGAGGATAATATCTGTTACTCTTTCCACTTACATCTCTGTTAATGTTAGTTTTATGATGTAGTTTTCTTATTTTACCTATGTGGTGGTTGTGTGTGTGTGTGTGTGTGTGTGTGTGTGTGTGTGTGTGTGTGTGTGTGTGTGTGTGTGTGTGTCTAAATACACATTTTTCCAGTAAGGTGCAATGATTAGGGGGGGGGGGGCTCACATAAAGAGCAGCCTAGGGGCCCCTGACCACCTTAATCCGCCCCTGCCCATATCGGTTGACCTCTAGTGTGATGCAAGAAATGTTAACTACCGGTAGCTTAAACGATGGAACATACCTGCACTGTGGGATCTGGAAGGCCTGCAGTCATCCTGGAGAGGGCGTCTTTCACTCCCAGCTTGGCGTACAGAGTATTCAGCATTTCTGCTGGATTTCTGGATTAGACGGGGACCCGAGGAGATGCTACTTTCATATCTTGCTAGCTTTTCAACAATACCAACCCTGCCTTTTAAAATGTAAAAATTCAAGTTTGGGCCGGAAAGTGGGAAATTTCACCACGCAAATTGATGTCTTTTTTTTTTTTTTTTAAACCACCACTCGGATGCTGGGAGAAATTTTGTAATTCTACACACAGTGGTTTTAATCAAAACAAAACAATTATATTATAATTATATTCTATTATAACCAAAGATCTCAAGTTTACTCATTATGTGCTTCCATGCCAGTTATGATTTACTGACCTACAGTAAAAGTGTTTTCCAACTAGCACTTCTTTATTTCTCGTTCTGTTGCAAACCTTTTCTTCCAGTCCAGACATCTTACGTAAGTGGTAGAATCAGGCAAAGTGAGGATAGATGGCCCTGACAGACGTGACTTCATACTCCCAGAGCAGTTGAGTTGAAGCGTGTTACACAGTGAGCTCCACTGACATCACACTGGAGCTCCACTGCAAGGCCTTAAAGCCTAGTGTGCATCCTGGGTTCAGTCAGGATGTCAGTCGGGAAAATATTTTGTGTAATGGGCAAGAAGTTTCCTGTTAATGTTAGTTAACGCTAAGAGGTGCAGCACTCTATCAGTTCTGTCATATGACTGTGTGTTAGTTCATCATGACATCACATTTCACTACGTAACCATCATGCATGCTCCTCAGCTCCTTATTAGTGAGATTCAAATCCTATAATCCCAACTTTTCTCTCGCAAAATTAAATATGAAATAGTAATACAAATTTCTTAAGATATTCAATATGTACAAGTAGAAAAAGATGTGCCTGCTGGCAACCGATTGTTGAACAGAGAGTGCCATATAGTGGGGTCAGAAAATAAAGGAAATGGTTCGTGACGCTCCATGAAGCTTCATTTGGCCATCACTACCTTTTTCTTTAAATTTCGTCTTTAATCCCCCCCCCCCACGCCCCCCTCTTTACTGATGGGGCGAGACTACGTCTCCTCTGCAGCTTGTTCAAGCCCCAATGAGTCAAGGGCAATGCCAATAAAGAGGTCGCAAGTGTTGTTACACTTTAGATAGTAAGATACTTGCTACAGTAGCATTTCTAGTAGTGATGAAATGGCGAAAAACATTTGAAAAACCGAGAAGGTTTGAGAAGTTTGAGCCACCCATGGGTACTTCAACAGAATATGAATGTCGTGAACTTGAGACTGGAGATCTTCCCTCTTTTGTCAATTTCTATTGCCGGAGCTGTGTCATCGTTTAGAGGCGTCGGTGTCGCCAGGGGCGTAGCACCAGACCCTGGGCCGTTCTGATGGGCCCCCATGTTCCTCAACACCCCCCCTCCCCCTCCCAGCCCCCCAAAAGGCCTAGCTGTTTATAGGGTAATAACAATTAACTGTAATGCTTAGAGTAGCCTGATAACACACATTTCAAACCTCCTTTGTCAACATTCTCTAGCCTACTTTACTGTGGTTACTACTACATTTGGTTTGTTTTCTCTGTACCTTTACTTGCCAGCCTGTGTACTATGGTGTTTCTCTGATCAGCTGTTAATTTATCTGGCCATAGTCCTGGATCCTCTGGCAAAAACTGGTCTGCACTGCTCTGCCTACTTTCCAGTTCCTCACCTCTCATTTCCACATTGTGCTCAGAGCTCCCTGCTGTCTTCGCTCCCATCATCCTCAATCACATCTTCTCTATCATCTTTCTCTATGAAGGATACATCTGATATTAACCTCTTCTCCTAATTGTAACCTAATATATAGATGTTAGTGTTACTTAACACCTTTCAGTCAAAATTGCTAAACATGGTTTGCTTTAATTTTGATATAAGCTTCCCTTGTTTCAAATCCAAAAAGGAGGCTGAGGGGTCTGTTGCTCCCTGCTGTGACAGTTTCTGAAACTGAAAGCCATGTGTTCCACAATGTTAACATCTGTTTCTACTGAATCTGACATAACTATAATGTTGACATGATATGTATCTACCGATGAGCTACCAAGCTACCTATGACACTGATTAGCCTATTATTGCTAATTATAGACATTATAGCCTATTAATTTAAAATTAAACATGTTTTAAATTAGGCTATTACAATGATATGTTATATGCAAACAACATTGCTAGTGTAGTTTATTTATTTAGCCTTTACCTCAGATTACAAGTATAACCAAATTATCATTTGAAAGTGCATGTTCTGCTCTTTATATGGGTTGTCTCAGTCCGTTTTTAGTACAGTCATGGAGATATTCAAGCAGTTTAGCACCATGGATTTCGTTTTTTAGTTTGTGCTCACCTTTCTTTGAAAAGAAGTCAGTTACCAATTGTTTCCCCTCATTCTGTTTTCTCTCCTTCTCCTGTCTTTCTTTTTGGTAGCCTGATTTGGCTTTCTTTGAGAAAGACATTTCTACAGCAGAAGTTTGCGCTCCACCAGACGCTCTCAACTGAACTAGCTAACATAAACAAAATGCGTGCAGATGGACTAAACCATTTGGCGCATTAGCAAGGGGTGGGTGAGACCTTAGATAGTCTTTTTTTGTATATAAAATTTATTCAGCCAATACACTAACTTTACATTTTCATCAGACATGCATTATGAAATTTAATTAGGAAATTAAAATATCCAGGTGAAATAAAATATATTACAGACTTTTCAAGGGCCCTCTCTCCCCTTGGGCCCTGGTAATCAGTATCGGTTTTACCCCCAGTCCGACGCCCCTGGGTGTCGCACATAATCAGCAGAGAAAAGCCTTTAGCCTGTCAGTGGCAAAAATGAGCACTTTTAGTAGACGTACATCGACGGTTGATAACTGCCCCATAGGGTTACATTGCAGCCCATTTCACGGCTGCTGGCTGCAGTGCTCTTGCTCATACTGGACCAATTTCAAAAAAGGTTGTTCCCATTAGTCACTTGGACACAAAAACATTTGAAAATTGGGTCCAGGTTGAAAAATACAGACATTTCCCTTTAAACTGTCAATGTACATTTATTACATACAACCAAGACTTTAAAGGCTATGACTAATTTTCAACTCAGGCCTACAGAACTATACATACAATTTAAAAAGAAAACAAAATGTATGTAAGATCTGGGCTGAAAAACCCTAACTTATTTATTTTGGCTGTTTTAGAGTTAAAAATTGTTATGTATTGTTGTGTAACTCATATCAGAATATGTGAAGTTGTGTATTTTGCTTTTCTTACTTTAAATAAACACATTTTGGATATAGCTAGGTAGCTATATAGGAAGATTAAGGCATATTTAATCCCATTTGAAGAATGAATAACACAGTCAGAGGACACCCAGGTGAAATGAAAAAACAAACCGTAGGAAAGAAGCACCAGAATGAGGTTTGCCCTACAGTATGTCACAACTGTCCCATCTCCATAGGGTTCAAGTAAACAGTCACTTGTTTCAAGCTGAAGGACAGCCGTGGCGTAATCATTTGGGTTTTCCAGGTGCATTTGGTAACGCAGCACATTATGTTGACCACCACCACTGGTAAAAATAATTGGGTTACCTAAAAATGGAGAGTAAATTTGGCCCCCTGGCCTCACCTTTAACTGAGTGCCAGCTGACATGCAGCGTATGAAAGGGGCCACATCACAGACACTCAGCACTGGCTTTGATATTCCCCAGGAAAGATCTGGTTTTCTATGGTTTGCTTTGACTTGGAAGTTTCTTTTATAAGAGGGTGGGCATGTTGCAGAGTCTTTTGTATTTGTGTTTGCCATTTCAGCTTGGCACTGCAATGAACTTAACAAAAAGTCCACCTTATTTAGCTTAATCTTATATTGAATTATAATAGTTTTAGAGTTTGAAGCATAAAGTGGGTGTAATAAATGTATTTGTGCACAAATGAGATTAGGATTCCACTATATCTTACAACATAGATACATATACACACCTTTTTATCTGCACATATAAACCAAACCAAAATCAATCATTCCAGGATGTATTCTTTGATGTAATGAGACCTCTTGTTCTTCTGATTTACAGTCAGGCGGTAATATGAGAGCAGATAGGACCCTGTCAGCGCCAACACAGTGTTTACCCACACAGTTTTTTCAGGGTCCTGCGGTCCATACTGTTATCTTCCAAGGGTTATTTTGACTTTCAGTAGTCACTTAGAAACACTAGAAAGCGTTAGAATGGTCATATATTTTACCTATAGGTTGCTGTTTGCATACTTTGCTTTGCCTGGAATCTTACTTGGGGATTTGGCTTTCCGATGCCCAAGTTGTACGGCGGAGAGCCTAGCTGCGTGTCCCGAAGTCACAGCAACATGCACAGAAATAGTGAGGGAGCCGGGCTGCGGCTGCTGTCCACTGTGTGCTCGGTTGGAGGGGGAGCTCTGCGGGGTCTATACGCCGAGGTGCTCCAGTGGCCTGATGTGCTATCCGAGCACAGAGTTTGAATTACCTTTGCAACAGCTCATTCAGGGTTTGGGACGATGTGGACAAAAAGTGGATTTGGAAGTCACAACAAGTCTGGTCCACCAGGCTACAAATGGTAAGTTTTTTCAAGAAAAAGTGTTGAAAGGGGAAAATTAAAAGCTGGACTTTTTAAAAACCTTTTACGTCAAAAGGACAATGTGTAATGCAAAAGGGGTCACTCAGTGAAGAACCCACAGAGAATTTTGACTCTACAGATCTTGTTAGCTCTACTGAGCATTTTAGCCTCTTTCATCTTATTGTTTTAATTGTACAGCTGACAATAGGCCTGCACGATTCGGGGGAAAATATGAATCATGTTTTTTTTAGCTTAGAATTGATATCACGATTCTTTGCCACAATTTGTTTTTTCTCACAAAGTGTAATGTTTATTGCACACCTGAACCATGACAAAACAAAACATATTGGCAGTACCAAACATAGATTTTCTTTTGGCACCTATAGCACATTGTGCATCACCGCAAGCCTGTAAACATAGGCTTCAATGAATAAAGAAAATAAAGTAGATACTGGCCATTTAAGTACAGTAGGCTATCAAAAATAGTGACATAACACATTGAACTAAATATGGCCCGGATTAGAGCTGGGCGATTTGTTTCCCTAAAAAAATCTGCGATTTATTTTCTAAAATACTCGATTTTCGATTTGATTTCCCCCCCCTTCCATTTAAAACAATAACTGCAAACTGTAAATATATTTCAAAAACATATATTTATTGTATTTAATTAAAGTGCATCAACATAAACAAAATTGCAAAGGCAAACCCTTTCTCTAAGTGAAAAGTCACTGTGCAGTGTGCAACAAAGATTGTTAAACATCCAAATTATTTATACTGTATTTGGATTAAAAAAAATCAAAAAAATCGATTTTTTGAAAATATGAATCAATTTGACCTACCAACTCGATTTTTAAATCAAATCGATTTTTTTCCCAGCCCTAGCCCTGATACAGGCTCTATCGGAACTCCTTGAACAGGTCTTTACATAATTAAAACATGTCAATCAACATGCTGCAGCTTCAGTATCTAGAGAAAGGAGTTTGTCAATTGCCAATTTAAGTACAGTATCAAAAACAGAATGATTTGTTAGCACACTCTTTAACTGCTTGCCTTTTTATAGAATTAACCTTCAACTGACCATTCAAGTAGGTTACTAAAAATAGAAGTTTAACGCACTGCGCTGAATATGGCCCTGAACATGGCAATGGGCTAATTGAAACGTCTTTCGGACCTCTTGCCTTGTACGGCTTCATCATATTGCACTTTGTGGTGATGTTTGAGGTGCTGGTAAAGATTTGTGGTGTTACCTTGCGGTGCTGCAACGAGGGCAAAGCATGCCTCGCAAATCACATCAGACTGACGCTCGTCTTGCTTGAATCCAAAATACTTCTACACCACCGAATGCGGGCCTTTTTAAGTTCATTTTGAGACGGAGTGGTTGGTTGATTCTCGTCACTAGTACCTGGGTTTTCATCAATATCCATTTGGTTTATTTCCGAACTACCGCGCTAGCTCGACGAGTGAAACGCGTGACTAAAAGGCGCTTTGTCATTGGCTGAGGATGAAGCCCTGAACAGACGAGTGAAACACGCGACTAAAAGGCACTTTGTCATTGGCTGAGGGTGAAGCCCTGAACTTTGTGAGAGCTGTCCTAATAAAGGCTGAAAATGTCCCAAAAAAAGGGAAAAGGAAACGGCAGACTGACCGAGCAAGGAGTCAGACACAAGTAAACAGAAGAGCTGCCAAATATGTATTCCAAAGCTTTAGGTGGAGCTCTATAGAGAAACCTGCATGCAAAAAGCAAGAAAACGGCGAAGAAATGGCCAAAACTGCATAGCGCCCCTTTAACAGAAAACTACAAACAATAAACTAAGCCTTTTAAGATGTAGCACAAAGATAAAAATCTGATACACAAAAATAGGTAATGACTATCAGGTTCTGTAAGACCAAAAACAAGTTTACTGATTTATTGTGCTGTCTTGACTGGATGAGAGACATTGTTACTGCTTTGAATAAGCTTGTAAGGTGTTTCAATCCTTTGAAAGGATGAACACCAAAAGGCTACTCAACAAAATTAATTCTGTTGCTTTCTTACGGACATTCTCAGAAATTTAGCCCTTGTTTCTGGTAAATGTTACTTTACTAGGGCCATTAATGTATGCATCACGTTACAGTGTTAGTCAATAACTTTAGGCTTAAAGTGATTGAGTACTACTGTATACGTGTAAAGTCTTTAATAACCTTTTTTGTAGATTATAAGAGTGGTCCACTGCCAGCTTACATACTGTAATTTAATACAAAGCCTTCCAGTATTAATCAGGGAGTGTTTCATATCACGACTGAACTCCTGCCAAGCAGCCGGACCTGACACTGTCTCTCCCTCCACAATAAAGCACTGCGCTGATCAGCTGTCTGCGGTGTTCACAGACATCTTTAACACCTCACTGGAGACATGCCACATGCAAGCCTGCTTCAAGACCTTCACCATTCTCCCTGTCCCCCCCAAAAACAAGGATCACAGGACTGAATGAATACAGACCTGTCGCCCTGACCTCTGTGGTTATGAAGTCTTTTGAGCGTCTTGTTCTGGCTCACCTCAAAACCCTCACCAACCCACTCTTGGACCACCTGCAGTTTGCCTACAGAGCCCACAGGTTGGTAGATGATACAGGCAACTTTCCATCCTCCGGGACTCCTCAGGATTCTATGCCAGGATCCTGTTTGTGGTTTTCAGCTCTGACTTTAACACCATCCTCCCGACTCTGCTACAGGACAAGCTGACCCAGCTGCATTTGTCTGAAACATGTCTCAGACTCACAGTCCATCAGCACTTGTTCTACTTAAGCTCCGGAAGTTCGCAGACGACACCACCCTTATTGGACTCATCTCTGGTGGGGATGAGTCCGCCTACAGGTTGACAATTTGGTGTCGTCAGAACAACATGGAGCGAAACGCTCTCTTGGTCGACAGTGGAGATGGTTGTGTAACCCACCCACCCCCATCACCCTGGGTGACTCCTCAGTCAACAAACAAAAAACGATTATATTTGGGTTAAGGCAATACCCCCATTTCTCAAACGCCATGTAAACCCCTTACCCTGGTTAAAATCGGAGTTCACATAACCCCGTTAACCGAGGTAGAGATTTTCTTCAGTAACCGGAGTATCCCTTCATGTATACACCTTAACCGGGCTATGATTGATTTAAGCGTCTGCGCATGCTTCACCTGCCCCTTCCCACTCTGCTGAAGAGGTTTTTGAACCGGAAGTAATCTGTCAGCGGTGCGAGTCGTTGTCGTTGCTATGACACCATACAACAAAACAGCGATGCCCGAATAAGCAGAAAATCGGCAGAAGGAGCCTGCAGTCCATCTGTTTTACTCCCCACCGAGGCAGCAGCGCACATCGGGAGATGTACAAACGTAAACAGATTGTACATCTCCGGGGCTGTCAACGCTGTGTCTCGGCAAAAAAAAACGCTGGCTAACGTTAATGTTAGCTAACAAAGTTAGCTTGCATGTTAGACTAACACAAATCCTGGACTATTATCCCTGACCATTGCGCATATTATATACTGTGAACTTTGGACATTCCAATCAATGTTTTGCACACCCTGCACAAAACCGTACAGCCCTACAACCCTAAAAGTTATATTGAAAATATTTGTTTGTTCTTTTTTACATGTTTTTAATGTAATATTTCTATTCTATATTTTTGTTCTTAACTGTTGCAGTACTTTGCTTTATTATTCATACCATTTTCATATGGTTATTGTATGCAACACACCAAGGCTAATTCCATGTAAGGGAAGCCTACTTTGGCAATCAATCTCATTTTGATTCTCTGACTCTAATGTACTGCATGTGTGCCAGCATCACCAAGACAGCTAGTTTTTACCTGTCGTCGTCATACCCGGACATAATGTTAAAACAGTTTAATGTCAGAAAAACCACATCTACATCAAAGTATTTGGTCACAATAACTCCGCAAAATAAATACCAGAAATTCAGCAGGGACGTAGAGCTTTGCTCTCCCACATGACAGTTATTGGGGACAAAGGGTCACTATTGATTCCTGAAAATGAATGTTGACATATGCAATGTGTTTGGCAGGCAGTGGCTGGCCCACATCTGTGAGCACAAACAAGCAGTATCCCTCCGATGAACCCATAACATGTCTGTAAGCCACATATCCTCAAAGCTCTCCTGTTCTTTATCTTATTTTGATAGGCTGTTGTTCACTTCAGGGAAGCAATTTAATACACATTTAAAAATTTTTAAAACTTACAAGCAAATTGAATTTGAGAAATTTAACCATCTGTAAATATAGAACAGGCACACCACAGACACGACACACCTCAGAATGGTGTTGGGAAAGTTTCAGATCTCCACAGTAACAGGTGCAATCAAATTCCTCAGTCAAGCTCTTTCTATTTATAATTGTATCATGGGTAAATTCTAGGGTTGCAGCTATTGATTATATTAGTAATTGAGTATTTTACCGATTATTACATCAATTAATCGGATAAGAAACACTTTTGGTTTATTGAAGAGCAATAATATACAATAGTTTGGTTTAATTTTCGGAAAAAGCAACATTTTTATTGCCTACATTGCTTACAATATCATCTCTCAAAAAACTAAACATTAAGTGCATTTAAGTTCCATATTACATTGTTCTTAAAACATTTTCTGAAATGCAACCTCAAACTAAGGCATACATTAAACATACATAAACATTACCTTAAAGTGGCCATATTATACTAATTTCAGATTCATAATTGAAATAATAATTATTAATTAATAATAATTTGAAATTTGAATTTCAAAAAACACCATATATTTATTGTACTGCACATTGCTACAGCTCCTCTTTTCACTCTGTATGTTCAGGTCTCTGTTTTTAGCTACAGAGTGAGACATCTCACTTCTGTTCCATCTTTGTTGCGAGTCACACATGCTCAGTAGCTAGGTAAGGATCTTGTCAGCTAGCTGTTTGTTTCTACAACTTCAGTCAGTACAAGGCAGGATTAGCCGGGAGACTTCTTCTAAACGAGGGGGCACTTCCAGCTTTACGTGGAATACCTGCAGAACAGGGACATGTGCGTAGTTCTTTTGTAGATTATGGTGAACTAGTGTGTGTTGTAGCAGTGTTTTGCCATTGAGAACAAGATGGTATGCTAGCTACGGTTAGCCAGCTCGTTTCGGCTAGTGACATAGAAAGCCGTACAGATTTTGAACAGCTCACCAGGAGACTGAAGGCAGGACACATTCAGAAACCGTATCTCACTCAAAACAGCATGGATGTTTTTTTTTTAATCAAAGTTTGTATGCGTGTGGAAGCACCAGACACACAAAATAACACCCCAAATCCCAGAAAAAGTAGTGGAAACACTGTGAGCGATACGTTTGTAACATTGATTAACGAAACTTTATGGCAAATCATTTTGCATCGAGGATTTTTAGTAATCAAATGATTTGAGTTACTCGAGGAATGGTTTCAGCCCTAGTAAATTCACTGGGATGTATTTGTATAAGATGTATAAGTTCTTGGGCTGAAACATGTTCAGGCAATTTTATTTTTTTTCTGCAGTTATTTTTAAGGTTTCGTGTAGAGAGGGTAGTAAAAACAAATCCAATTCCAGTCCCTGTAACTTTAGCTAAGTGTGATGTTCTTGTCAACGCTCTCTGCTGTAATTTAAAGGACATAAAGGAAAAGATGAAAATGAGCATCAGATCAGCCTGCGGTTTGCCCCTCAGTTCACTGTGTTATGCTTGGCTTCTCAAGCATGAGCTGGCTATCAGGTGTCAACATCTGTCTCCTTTTTCCCCATTTAAAATGCACATTTTGGGGTCGTTTCCTGCAGTTGGTTGAAATTATATTGTCCCTCCTAAATAACTGATAATTTGAAAGAGAACAGAGGCTTGCATTTGAAGGCATTCCGTTGTGGTTATTTGGTGTGACCCTGAGTTCAAATGTGTTATTCTCACCTGCCTGAAGTAAACAACATGGTGGCCAGAGTAAACCGTCCAGAGTTTAAATCAACCACTCCAGCTTTGTCTGGTGTGAGCAATTTTGACACTTAGCTCTTTAACACTGCTGATGTACTGCCTCTGCTCCTCCTACTCCTGCACACTTTGCGTCAACAGAACTTTTGCAAATTTCCACATTCCAGAGGTGCCAGAAAACGCTAACCGAGATGATTTTAAACCCATGTTTTGAATTATTTCACTCTGGAAAGCATGTAATATTGCAAATAGCAATATTATTCCATTAACAAAGTTAACACATATTGAAGAAAACAACATCCACAGCAGTGTATTTTTCATTTAATTCTATTTTAACTGTAAAAAAATAAATAAAAGAGAATAGGCAACATTATGCCAGGAAGACAAGTGGGAAAAACTATTTGACAATTACCATAGGCCTATGTTTACCCTATCTCAAGATCCAATCAATATCCAAAATATTAGCCTTTTAGATTTATAATCCCATAAAGAAGGATACTAATGGTTGTCTGGTTAACACAAGTTTTTAACAGTGACTGTCCTTCCTTTGCCGTACCTGAAGTTGCTGCATTTTGGCTGCTGTCTGGAGATTCCTTCATGCACAACTCGTATTCTTTCGGATGTTTCATACGCAAATGTTTTAACAGCGGTGGTGTTGTGTATTGTTTAGGGTCCTCGCCACCACGAGACAAATCGGCATTGCAAATTGAACGTGTAACTCGACTTGAATGGCCTTCTTTTGACTGAAAGTACTGCCAAACAACACTTTGTCTGTGCACGAGTTCCATTTTCACTTTCTCACTTCATTGAATGGTCCACCTACGTAAACACCTTCCCGTAATCAACGGTGGCATCATTACATTGACCAGCGTAGCGCAAGCCAAGTGTAGGGTTCGGTTCGGTGGAAAAAAATGTCTAATGTTCGGCAGAAACCCAACCCCGTCAAAAAGCCCAATATTCGGCTGAATCCTCTCTATGCACTGCTAAACAATTAGACCCCTAGCAAGCAAGCTGGCTTACTAGCCATCTGGCCAGCCTCTAAATTAGTAAAATGTAACAACTTAATGTTTTATTAACACGCTCTTGTCACATCGTAGGAAAGCACATTGCTATTTCCAGACGATTGACAATTTAGTTTGGCTAATTTCCTGTAACCAGTGTATTATGAAGGCATGTTGGGTGGGGGAAATTAGCAAGCTAACGTTGGCTAACTCCCGCTGTATGGATACTTCTTTGCCGAGAGAATGGCTGATAGCCCGGGAGAGGGACAGTCTGGTTAGCCATCTCCCGGTGTCCACTGTTGGTGTCCACTGTCTTCCCGGCAGGGAGTGAAGCAGAGGGATCGTAGGCTCTGTTCGGTTCTGCCGGTGCTCGAGCAAACACGGTTTGTTGTTGGTGTCATAACAAAATCTTTATCCGGTTGCCCTTGTTGAATGACGAATAGATTACTACCACCCCCTGCGGATATGGCGAGTTATTTCTTCTCACGCAGGCGCAGAAGGTACGTGGTACTTGTCTATCGGCTGTAGTCTCTGTTGTGTGTTCCAGTGCTAATTTATGACCAAGACAAGGGTGACGAGAGGGACGCCACAGTCGCCCATCTTCGCCACTAGTTCCTGGCCGTCGGCTTGGTGCGTCAGGGCCTATACTTAAAAAGCTGAAACCCAATACTTCTATTAGATGGCATTATATTAAAGTTGGACATCCACAGTCTAAAGCCGCTGTTGTACTTTATCCAAATGTGTCTCTCTCTGCACAAAGCCTACCTATACAGTGGGGGAAATAAGTATTTGACCCCTTGCTGATTTTGTAGGTTTGCCCACTTACAAAGAATGCAAAAATCTACAATTTTAATCATATGTACATTCTAACAGTGAAAGACAGAATCCCAAAGAAAATTCCAGAAAATCACATCATATGAATTTATTAAAATTGATAACCATCTGATGAGGAAAAACAAGTATTTGACCCCCTGGACAAACAGCATGTTAATATTTTGTAGAAAAGCCATTATTGGCCAGCACAGATGTCAAACGGTTTTTATAGTTGGTGACAAGGTTTGTGCACATTTCGGCAGGGATGTTGGCCCACTCCTCCCTGCAGACAGCCTCCAAATCATTCAGGTTCCGAGGTTGTCGCCTGGCAACTCGAATTTTAAGCTCCCTCCAAAGATTTTCAATCGATTCAGGTCTGGAGACTGGCTAGGCCACTCCAGAACCTTGATGTGCTTCTTCTTCAGCCACTCTTTTGTTGCTTTGGCGGTGTGCTTAGGGTCGTTGTCGTGCTGAAACACCCATCCTCGACCCATCTTCAGCTCTCTCACTGAGGGAAGGAGATGTCGGTCCAGAATTCCACGATACATGGCCCCGTCCATCCTCCCCTCAATACGATGGAGTTGTCCCGTCCCCTTGGCTGAAAAGCACCCCCAAAGCATGATGTTGCCACCACCATGCTTGAAGGTGGGGATGGTGTTCTTTGGGTTGTACTCTGTGTTCTTTGCCCTCCAAACACGACGAGTTGAGTTTGGTCTCATCTGACCACATCACCTTCGTCCAGGCCTCTTCTGAGTCGTCCAGGTGGTGAATGGCGAACTTCATGCGGGCCTGTACATGTTTCTTCTTGAGCAGGGGGACCTTGCGTGCGCTGCAGGATTTCAATCCATGACGGCGTAGTGTGTTACCAACCGTTTCTTTTGTAACTGTGGTCCCAGCTGCCCTCAGTTGATTCATCAGTTCCCCCCTTGTGGTTTTGGGATGATTCCTCACCGTTAGCATGATCAGGGACACCCAACGAGGCAAGATCTTGTGTGGAGGCCCAGACCGAGGGAGGTTGGCGGTGGCGTGGTGCTTCTTCCATTTCCTGATAACTGCACCGACAGTTGATCTTTTCTCTCCAAGTTGCTTTCCGATTCTCTTGTAGCCCATCCCAGCCTTGTGCAGATCAACAATCTTGTCCCTGATGTCCGTAGAAAGCTCTTTGGTCTTGCCCATGGTGGTGATGTTGGATGCTGGTTGTTTGGGTGTTGACAGGTGTCTTTTATACAGGTAACGAGGTGAGGCAGGTGTATTTGATGTAGATAATTGGTTCGGATTGGGGCTGTGTCTTAAAGAAAGACTAACTGGCTTGTAGGAGCCAGAATACTTGCTGTTTGTCCAGGGGGTCAAATACTTGTTTTTCCTCATCAGATGGTTATCAATTTTAATAAATTCATATGATGTGATTTTCTGGAATTTTCTTTGGGATTCTGTCTTTCACTGTTAGAATGTACATATGATTAAAATTGTAGATTTTTGCATTCTTTGTAAGTGGGCAAACCTGCAAAATCAGCAAGGGGTCAAATACTTATTTCCCCCACTGTATATCCAAAGTATATCTAGGAATTCAATACATATTGGAATAATCAGAATTTTACAATTTAGATCTAATGCCTATATTCAATACTGAAGCAGGAATTATAATAATAATGATCTTTATTTAGCAGGTGCACAGACCTGCAATTAATAATTAATTTCATAACTTAAAGCCTAACTTATTTTAACAATACAGATATTGAAAGAGGCAAGACTTTTCCAAACATTGTCATTGCACATAATCTGGGGTTCTGGAGAACCGTCCAATATTGTCCTTGCCTTGTGATAGAGATACTACAATGGCCTTTTCCTCAAGTCTAACTCACCACTATCAGATAAAAGAGCATGTGTGTATTCTTTGCTAACTAAACTACACAGACCACCAATCCACGACTGACAACCCCCTTTCTCCAGCCAATAGAAAACCACTGGCCTGTACAATCCTTTTTTTGCACATTCCTTGCACATCTCTCCGTCTGCTTCTGTCCCCTTTCTTTTCTTGTGTTGTCGGTAGAGTTTAGATTCTCTGCCCGAGCCCGAACTTGACCCGATCCACGGGCCGGGTCGGGCCGATATTTCCCGCCGCTATCCTCGGGCCGGGCCGGGCTGGGCCCTTGATCAAGCATTTGTGTTTTTTTTAATCATTACTTTATTAACCTAATTGGGTGGGGAGAAAGCTACGCCTCTCCAGCTTCTCCCATAGCTCTGGGTATATGTTCTGCACTGACTTGATTATGAGGTAAACTGTGCTAAATAGTGTCTCCTCCATCTGTAGCACTGTATTCGATAATTGCGCAACTAGGCCAGATTGTTTCAGATATCTCACGAGTCCTTTAGCAGCAGATATGGTCTCTCATATATCCGGTGCGTTGTCGACCAGTGCGTCGGCATGCAGACCGTGGCAAAGGACGGTATTAATTAGGTGATCGAAACAAGAAAGTCTCCTAAATGGTTCCAGGGCTTTGATTATGTTGCTACCTTGATCTGTTACCCACACTATTCGGCTGAGGGAGCCAGGGTCGAGGTCGTTTCTTCATTCAGATCCATTTGCGATCCATTCCATTCTGAATAAACCAACAACGCAGTTTAGTCGACATGCTTCGCCTAAACGGATTTCTGTAGTTCAAGCAACTCGGAATTGTAGTTGAGAACGTCAGTTGTAACGGCCCACGTATTAACAAATTGTCAGGTTTAAATCGGGGTCAGCCTCATAATTACGCTTCATGTGTCGGGCCGGGCTCGGGTAGGGTCAGGCTTGATTTTTATTTATTTTTTTGGGCCCGATCTAAGCGTTGGTTGTTGGTGGTCCAACACGGCTCTTGTTGCCCTGCAGGTGATGCTCTGCTGAGACATGCTCCTTCTCCCTCCCTCGCACTCTCAGGTCTATAATTACTCTTATGTAGATTTGTTAGCACGCAGTGTGTGTGTCGGCACACATCCACAGGAGAAGGGGAAGCCAGAAGAGATCACTTGGGGGGAGTGCTGCATGTTGGTGCCTGCAATTGTAAGAAAACTCTTGCTGAGGTGTAAATAGGAAGCCCTCCCGCCTTTGTGCTAATCTTAAAACACTTTGTTGGAAAGTTACATGTTGCATAATATGATTACAACATTAATGACAATCACAACAAGCTAGGTACATTTGCTTACAGTAAGTACTCTTAAGTACAATTTTGAGGCACTTATATTTAATCGGCAGTTTAAAATTTCATTTAATGCCACGTTATACTCTATTTCAGAAATAAATGTTGTACTTTCGACCAACGTTACTATATATAATTGAATTCATCTTGATGCTTCAGTAATAGTAAGAATTGTATATAGAAATATAATACTCAAAATAAAGCCACTGCTGATAATGAGTTTTTACTTTTAATATCTCCAAACTTTATTTATTTTATTAATTATATAAAAGTAAATAGCTATACTTAAATAGTTCACACTGGTTTTGCTACTTTTATTTAAACCTGTAATAATTGACTTTTGTGGGAACTTGTGGGCAGAATAACAAGTCGTAAACACAACACTGACACATTATCACCTTATAAAGTTGATAACGTGGTAGAAAGCGGTTGCCTCCGTGTTTGCTAGCAGGCACACGGAGCAATATTAGCATTTGGAGTAGTATATCTGGCCACCTGGCCCATTAAATCTGTCCCATTAAATCCTATATTTGCTCTCCTTTTTAGCTCTGTTTGTCTCCACAAACCACTACAAAATGTTTCTTTAGCAGCTAAATGCTCCACTATATTCAGCTGCTAAATACAGCTGCCTGGAAACAGGTTTAAAACAGAGAAGCCAAAATAATGAACTGAAAGACACTTGAGTGTTGGGTGACAATTCTTTGTAGTGTCAGAACCCAGCTTGTGGGCCATGACAAAAAAGGTATTTATTATAGGAATGCCAAAGAAGTTATTTATAATATAAAAAGACTAACTCAAAAAACATAAAAGTAACAAATTATCCAGACCAAACAAAAGGGTTGCAGGTGCTGGCAGGAAAAGATCAAGAGATACTGGAACCTTGGCCTTTATAGCCTCTGGAACACTGGGTGCTCCAAATATGGCTGCCAGACTGGAGTCAAGGAGAAGCTATTGAGTAAAGAGGGGGGAGAAATGACATGCAGCAAAGGACCGCAGGTCTAAGTCGAACAAGGGCCTGCTGCTATCCTATCAACTGAGCTATCTGGGTGCCCAAAGAATCTTTTTAACCTTTTGTAAAACAATTGTTAGAAATATTGATTAACAGTTTAAAGTAAAAGATCCAAATACTTTTTTACACCACTGACAACAGGTGGCAAAAAAAAAAAGAAGGAACAATAAACTGCAAAAGGACTTAGTTGCGGGTCTCTTATCATTGTTAGCAATTAGGGATGGGCGATATGGCCTAAAATCCATATTGCGATATACAGTGCCTTGCGAAAGTGTTTGGCCCCCTTGAACTTTTCGACCTTTTGCCACATTTCAGGCTTCAAACATAAAGATACAAAACTGTATTTTTAGTGAAGAATCAACAAGTGGGACACAATCATGAAGTGAAACGAAATTTTATTGGATATTTCAAACATTTTTAACAAATAAAAAAACTGAACAATTGGGCGTGCAAAATTATTCAGCCCACTTAAGTTAATACTTTGTAGCGCCACCTTTTGCTGTGATTACAGCTGTAAGTCGCTTGGGGTATGTTTGTTTGTGAACAGCAGTTTGCAGTTCTTTCCACAGATTCTCGATTGGATTCAGGTCAGGACTTTGACTTTAACACCTGGATAGGTTTATTTGTGAACCATTCCATTGTAGATTTTGCTTTAGGTTTTGGATCATTGTCTTGTAGGAAGACAAATCTCCGTCCCAGTCTCAGGTCTTTTGCAGACTCCATCAGGTTTTCTTCCAGACTGGTCCTGTATTTGGCTCCATCCATCTTCCCATCAATTTTAACCATCTTCCCTGTCCCTGCTGAAGAAAAGCAGGCCCAAACCATGATGCTGCCAACACCATGTTTGACAGTGGGGATGGTGTGTCCAGGGTGATGAGCTGTGTTGCTTTTACGCCAAACATAACGTTTTGCATTGTTGCCAAAAAGTTCGATTTTGGTTTCATCTGACCAGAGCACCTTCTTCCACATATTTGGTGTGTCTCCCAGGTGGCTTGTGGCAAACTTTAAACACTTTTTATGGATATCTTTAAGAAATGGCTTTCTTCTTGCCACTCTTCCATAAAGGCCAGATTTGTGCAGTATACTACGGATTGTTGTCCTATGGACAGAGTCTCCCACCTCAGCTGTAGATCTCTGCAGTTCATCCAGAGTGATCATGGGCCTCTTGGCTGCATCTCTGATCAGTCTTCTCCTTGTATGAGCTGAAAGTTTAGAGGGACGGCCGGGTCTTCGTAGATTTTCAGTGGTCTGATACTCCTTCCATTTCAATATTATCGCTTGCACAGTGCTCCTTGGGATGTTTAAAGCTTGGGAAATCTTTTTGTATCCAAATCCGGCTTTAAACTTCTCCACAACAGTAACTCGGACCTGCCTGGTGTGTTCCTTGTTGTTCATGATGTTCTCTGCGCTTTAAACGGACCTCTGAGACTATCACAGAGCAGGTGCATTTATACGAAGACTTGATTACACACAGGTGGATTCTATTTGTCATCATTAGTCATTTAGGTCAACATTGGATCATTCAGAGATCCTCACTGAACTTCTGGAGAGTTTGCTGCACTGAAAGTAAAGGGACTGAATAATTTTGCACGCCCAATTTTTCAGTTTTTTATTTGTTAAAAAGGTTTGAAATATCAAATAAATTTCGTTCCACTTCATGATTGTGTCCCACTTGTTGTTGATTCTTCACAAAAAATTACGTTTTATATCTTTATGTTTAAAGCCTGAAATGTGGCAAAAGGTCGAAAAGTTCAAGGGGGCCGAATACTTTCGCAAGGCACTGTACATTGCAGGCTCTTGCGAGAATGATATGTATCGCGATATATAAATTATAATAGAACCCTTTCAGACCAGGTTACATACACCCTAAGGAAAACCAAACTACTAAATGTGTTGTTTTTTTTGTTTTTTTTATAAAGAGAATGAAACGTATGTAGTTTTGAGAACATTTATTGTTCAAAACTGTAATTATACAACCTAATGTTGCAGATAAATAAAATTCAAGTACACTAGTTGCAGAGACTTTGACAAAGAAAAAGCTTAAAGTATTGGGTGTCTTCTCTCTAGTGCAAACCATTTTAAAAGGCACTACACTTAGTAAGTTTAAGTCCTTGGTTCTTAAATGCCACCCAAGATGCAGAGAACAGGAAAAACTGGTGTCTGTTTAGTTAAGGAACAGACACTGTACTGAAAATACTTTCAGTATTAGGCAAAGATGCACAGATACTTTAAACAAAAACATTTCAAACAAAGTTTCTTACCTGCAGCCTAATTTAACGCATTTGAACACACACACACACACACACACACACACACACACACACACACACACACACACACACACACGAGAGTCGGGACTTTTCCCAGTGGCCCAGTCTGATAATAGTTATACATTGCAAGCTGTTAGCAACACCATCCGGTGGCCTGGTGCCGCAGCCTCTGCTCAACCCGTACAGCGGGGGCCGTAAACTTCCCAGTAGATTTTTTTGGTCCCACTCCGCCACTGCACACACACACGGCCGTATGTTCAGCGGGGAAGTGCGACGTCTGCAAACAACGGCTGCCAATATTCCAATCGTCCGTTATATAGTGAATTGTCAGGCTGATGAAAGGCTCCATGGTACGGCTCAACCACAGGTCCGTTGTAGCGGCTTATATCCATTGCGCCGATTCCTACGCAAAGCTCGGCATTTATCAATTTGAATGTGAGCGTAGGCTACAAAAAAATCTCACGTCTGGTCTAAACTTGTGTACACAAGTTTTCGAGTCAGTGTGGACTTGCAGTATTTCCCTGCACTACACCTTGAAAACACAGCACACAGTTGTTTCCCCTCTAGTCCTCTGGATGGAAACTAACTGGTGGTGGTTTTGTGGTTCTATTCTACCTGAATTCAAGAGATCTCGTGGGGTCCTTGTAACTACAGCTGTCAGTCATGGCCGCAGCCGTGCTGCAACAAATCCGGACCTGGTGGGTATTGACGGACGGCGGAACACGCAGCCAACAGGCAGCGGAGCCGGTCCGCAGCCGTTGGAAATCCGGAGTTAAGAGCCGGAGCCGTTTCTCTCGGCGAGGTACAAAGCACCTCTTAACTTGGTTCCTGCTGTTGATGATAACATAGTGACTATTTATTTTCCAACCTCATACAAACACCCTGTGTTCAAAAGTATTATCACTGTACATTTAAACACTACAAATTACGTTTTAACTTCGGTGTAAGCCGGTTTAGCATACCATTAGCGTCCTTCCCCGAGACGTCTGTGCTAATAATGCTCCCGAATGTTAGAAAACATATTGGAATTTCACCCAGCGATAAAACTGGAACATAGACTTCTTGGGAGGGTCCGTTAGTACAAGCAAACGTACAGCAAGCCATATTATGTGTCGGATATTTGCTTGAAAATTGTCCGAAAGACAAAAACGCTGTCAGGAGGTCAAGTGCATTCAGTTGGATTAGCTTTAGCTGAACTGACAGGGAGCCCAGGGCTAGCCTCGTCTCTCTCACTACATGCACATGTCAATCAACGTGACCACGCCCTTCATTATGTAGTAATTTAAGCCTGACTATAATTTAACACACACACACACACACACACATACACATAGAGTTACAAGGTGAAAACAATACCAGTATCGCTGTTATGGCTGGTAAAATGAACCTTGGTTCTCTGCAATACACTCTGCATAACACTGGACAGTCATTGGCCTTTTAATGTCACTTGTGTTGATGGTAAAAAGCATATGTTTTGTAAGAGAAAACCACCTTGACCTTAGGGTGCACTTATTGTCTTTTAAGTCTAACAAACGCTGTAGAAGCTCCAATTGGCAACAGTTTTCCCTCTGAACTACAAAGGCAACTTCCTTTGGTTTGGATGACACACACGGCCACATGGACGCATAGCAACATCAAAAATAGTTGAAAGAACTAGCTAACCGTAAAAGGTTTGAAGGAGATCTCTGGCTAGGCAAAACCTTCTTCATTATTCAATTGCTTTTTGTCCGTTTGCCAGCCATAAAGTGTTTGAAGTGGCCGAGTTTTGAGAGGAACAATTTACACTGACAATGGTTTGAGGTACTGCAAGGCAGGCTCTTGGCTGTGGAAGCACAATTAAGTTTTTGAGACATAGCTTCACTGTATACAGTAACAGGGCAAATGCATTAATGCTAAGCAACTCTGGAAAGACATTACTCATTTCTGTGCTATGAGAGCTGTGAAAGCATTGCTCAAAGGCAATACCCAAAGCCAACAGCTCTAGACAGGTAGTTTCTATGGCACTGAAGACAGAATCAACAACACAGTATTAGATGACAGCTGGCTAAAGTTATGTTTTGGGATTTTATTTTCTCCCTGGAACATGCTGTCATGGATTCCTATAAGTGCCTATAGAAAACAAGATCTTAAGCACAACTATAGAAACCTTACAATCGGTCTGTACTGCAGTTAGCTTTTTAACATTCCTGCTCCACAAAGTGTTGCCTTTTGAACACTTGCATTGCAAGTGTCAATGGAGTGTACTAGCATCTACCGGGAAAAAAGGAAAAGTAAATCATATTTCACCATGTTGTTTTTTTTCTGTTTAGAGCAACAGACTTAAATAAAATTATGAAATCAAGCTCTCTCTTGAAAATGTTTAATGTGATCTGCTCTCGCTACACTGTGAATATCTTAATATAACTTGAAATGGAGCAAAATTCTAAGCGTGTTTGCTCAGCTGGATGCTGGAATTTGTGACTTTTGGCCATCACTCGCACACTGTAGTGAATATACTGTAATTTGACTTTGTCTTGCCTTGTTTGTGGCCACACAGTTTTAACTGTTTGCCCATTGGAAGTGTTGCCTTTCTAATTGGATTATCCGATTGGAAAGATTTCCCTGTGGAGCTTGAGACATATAAAAACATACAAAGGAACAAATACCTTATAATCTACAGTGAATTTTGGGCTCAAGGAATGGCAATGTCTGCTCAATCCACCACTCAAATCCAGTGTGAGATATCTTGTCAAATATTGTATGGATTTCCGTGACATTTGGCACAAACGTTGTTGGTCCCCAGAGGATAAACCCTATCAACTTTTGCTTATTCCCTGACTGTCCCTTTAGCACTACCATGATCATGGCTCCCAGATGATGTATCTTACTAAATCTGGTGATTCCTTGACTTTTAATGTTGTGGAACCAGCAGGCTGACATTTTTGATTCAGAGTAAAACTGTTTTAATAGATTTTAATAGATTGTCTTAATTGTTTTAATATTATTGCATAAAAAAGCTGTATAAAATGGCAATATTCAATAAAACCTCAATTGTGCAAAAATGTTTTCTCTGATGAAACTACGCTTTGTGTCCCAAACCTATTGATGGAAACGTGCCTAATTAGCATTTCTTTTTTGCAACATTTCAAAATTTTGCATAAAGGAGACATATCTTGCTCATTTTTAGGTTCATGCTTGTATTTTGTAGTTCTACTCAAATATAGGGTCATTTTCAGCAAATATGACAGTTTTATAAGTCTTACCTACTGCACCTTTAAAGCCCCCTTCCCAAAAAGCCCAGTCTCCTATTATGTATATTTATTTTGTGTTGCCCGAAACAAGTCATTTCTACGAACAAACCAATGCTGAAGTTTATTTTTTACAGTTCCTATGGACAAATTTCCGGAACGGTACTAACTGCATTGATAACAAATCAAATGTTCTCAACTTTTGGGTAAAATTGACAAACATGACTGTTTAAGGCTGAACGTGAAGACAAATGCCTGTTGCAATGTAGAAGCCACTTACTTTAACACCTGGAAGAGTGTGCACCGAAATGTATGCGCGAAGACACGCGTGAACACGCACCACAACAACATTTTAGAAGGTGTCATAGCATGTGTAAGGAGCTCTGAATATTCACTGGGGGCCATTCCTTCTCTGGTGTGATTTACAACCTGCTCCTGTTTTTATTAAGCTAATTACAGACAGGTAGATCAGGTACCCAAAAAAAAAAAATCCTGACTCAGCATGAAAAGCCTCTGTGCTTCCTCACTAGTCTGGACTCACCACCGATGACTAGCAGTCGAGCTCAGCTCTTTAAATCAGTCAACGCTTTCCTGTTGAAGTGTGTCAGACAATCTCAGATTATTATGTCTGTGATGACTCGGACGATACTGAAAAACGTCTTTGTGTTTACCCCTCCTTGGGTTTTCACACCTACCTCGTTTTGTCCGGACGTTCAGTCTTTTCAACAGCCGAAATTTGGTCCCAACGAAAAGACGTAGTCTCGGTCCGGATCAAACTGAACCATGGTCCGGGTTTGTTTCTAGTGTGAAAGCTATTTTTGGATGGTTTGGACTTTTGGACCAAATACAGGAAGTTCTGGCAGGCTAGTGTCTGGTTGAGCAAGAGAGTAACGGTGGAGTGGCACTCAGAGCAGACAGCTATCATCAATTAGCGCAGAGAATACATTTAGTGGTTTACTTGTTAAGTGGTAGTAAATGGACAGTGTAGGTTTCAGTTTGTCTCTGAATAAATGCTGCCGCTCCTCCAAACCCAAGTAAAGTTCCTGTGTCTTGCTTCTTACCAACACAACAAAACAAAAAGAGCAGCGGTAGCAGTTGGAAAAAAACTCCCAAAAAATCTGAATACAGAAACGAATGCGAGAAGACTGGGGAAGGCCGTCTACAAACCAATCAATTACAAGTACAGGGAGACGTGGCTCACAAATGTGATGATGACAGGATGTAGTTTTGTCATGAGAGAGAGAGATAGATAGATTTGTATTGATCCCAATCAATATCACCCAGCAGCAACACTTTAAATTGTTTCTAAAATGTTTCTGTGTGTGTTCCCGCATGCCTTCATGTGTACATTTCAGTGCACACTCTTGCAGGTGTTAAAGTAAGTGGCTTCTACATTGCATAACTGCAGTGTGAAACCAAAACTAACCAGATCAAATGTATAGAACGTAACAAAAACACGAATCTGGGTCTGGACTTTGGTTCGGACTTCTATGTCTGAAAAGGCCCTTACAGTCCCAAGTCATTGTTGGCACAGAGTCGGTCTCATTTTTAGGACTGGGGTTGTGTATTCATTTGCCATCCTACTTTGTCTGGGTCTGTTCTGAATTAACTTGTTAGCTTGTTGTTTGTGTTTTGTCTCTCAACAAATGATGAACATACTTTGGTATAACAGCGGCAGGATAGCCCAGCATACAAACCTAAGTGGGCTGCATGTAGCACTGCGCTGTTTCACAGAAAAGATCTTTGCAGGCCTGTTCACACTGTCGCCATTGTAATTACAGCCCGTTGCAACTGCCTGACTGTCCAGTATAGAATTAGTGACATGACATATGAGGCACACAGGATGCCTCGAGGACACCCAATGACTTTGTCTTCTAATTCCAGAATTAAGATGACTTGTAAAACGGCCTGTTATTAGAAATGTTGGCTTGTGATTAAAGAATAGATACGGTCTAGATGAATGTGAATGAGTATTTTAGAAAGCAGCAGAAAGTGTGTGTGTGTGTGTGTGTGTGTGTGTGTCACTTCCATGCTCAAAGAACTGACTCATTATACGCTTCTCTGAGAACCTCCAAAGTATTTAGTGTTACACTGGGATTAAAACCAGAAAATATACCAACAGGTTGAATTAGCTTTGACTAGAACGTGAAGTCTGTTTTCAAGAAGGCCTAGGCAGAGTCTACGTACAAATGCTGCAGATGAACCATGTCTAATGTGTGTATTTGTTTGGTTGTAGAGGTGCATGGGACTGAGAATCCAGTCACCAAAAGACCTCCTTTGGCCGAGGTTTGGATTTGGCAGGAGTCCGCCAGGAAACAACATCTGAATGAGCGCAAAGCCAAGATGAAGACGAAACAACTAGAAGACCCCCGAACCCAGAAAGTGCTACAGGTCAGATCTAAACCTGCAACTATTTTTGAGTGACAATTCAAGATTGACTTCCTCACTTCTTCTTACTTACTCTAATTCAAAACAAAGGGTTAGACGTAACACCACTTCTTTGATGAAACATTCTTTTTACTATAATGTGGCTGTTTAATGCATTTCAAGGGTAAAAAAACAGCAGTGCAAGCCATTGAATTGATTTCAAACACGCATTGTGTTACGCATCAAGATTGATCGACTGGATCCGAAATGAAGCAGAAGTGGTCTGCTATTATTCTAAAGATTAAATCTCTATTTTGTTCTAGTTTGTAAGGAACCATAACTGACACCAGTCCATGTATGAGCAGAAAGTCCTAAGTCGTTAACCCTGTTAGTTATTATAAATCTTACACGCAATACTTTTCTAGTTGTGGTGGAATGTAAGGAAGTACATTTACTCAAGTACTGTACTGAAGTACAAATGCCACTTTCTACTTCTACTACGCTACATGTCAGAGAGAAATATTGTATTTTTACTCCACTACATTCATCTGACAGCTTTAGTAACTAGTTACTTTACAAGTTCAGATTTTTGCACACAAAACACATGTAGTTTATTAAAGGTGCAATATGTAATATTATATGTAATACTGGCAGCTAGCAGTTAAAATAGTTACTGCACTACCAATTCAAAATACTGGAGAGTCGTCTCCCCCGCCCCCTCCTGCCCAGACTCGAAGTTCACGGAGGTTGCCAGGCTGAGAACGCAGCATTCACAACAATGTTGGTAGACGCTTTTCTCACATAGCCAGACGTTACTCCACAGCACAGTGGAGTAGCTAACGTTAGATGCTAGTCTCACATAGCCAGACATTACTCCACAGCACAGCCGAGTAGCTAACGTTAGATGCTAGTCTCACATAGCCAGACATTACTCCACAGCACAGCAGAGTAGCTAACGTTAGATGCTAGTCTCACATAGCCAGACATTACTCCACAGCACAGCGGAGTAGCTAACGGTAGATGCTAGTCTCACATAGCCAGACATTACTCGACAGCACAGCGGAGTAGCTAACGGTAGATGCCGGCTATATTGACAGTCATAAAAGCCCGTGCTCACACGGAGCTTTGTGACCAACTGACACACACTTTTTTGGCTTAAAATTACAGTATGAACCGCTAAAAACACAACAACCTCACTGTCCTCTCCACACGCCAGTCAGGCACACTTCCTCGGCTTAGAATTACAATACGAAACACTAAAAATACCACTACCTTGCCGAATTACGGCAATAATCGCTAAACACATTGCAAACTCACAGTCCTCTCTTTCCGATTTACAGCCCCCCTCTCGTGGCTTAAAATAACTCACCGTTGTCGGCTCCAGCCGCTGAAGAGGCTACACGCTGTAAACAGCCATGGGCTGCTTGCCTGGTCCTCCGGGTAACGTTAGCATGGCGGCGTTAGCCAGGACCAGTCGGGATCACTTTACTGGCTATGTCTCAATTGTTTTGGCGAGTAACCAACTCGGGTACTCTAGCTATATAATTCAATGTGAGTACACAAATGTTGAAATGACATAAAATGCCCATCCCTAGTAGCCGTGATAAATTAGCCTGAAGCTAATGCTTACCTGTTCAGGAGAAAATAAGCCAACTCTGCGTCCTTTTGGGATCTAAGCTGTCTCCATCTTTCAAATCCATCTCAAATATTTACCAGGGGGTTGTTACGTCTCTGGTCATGCAACTGTTAGAAACATGCTGTTTTCTTTTTTTATGTCAGGTAGAATCTATCTCCGTTGATCCTGTTCGTTTGTTTGCTGCTTTCATGGCTGTACTACAGTTACAGCTGTAGCGCGCTGGGTTTAAGTTTTTACAGGTATATCTGGCAACCCGGCCTGGCTCTCAAACTGGGCCGTTGATAACAACACACAGATCAAAACATAAACATAAATTCCGTCACGGAATGTAAATTAAAAAAAAAAAACTACTGACATTAGCATTGTTGTCAGAAAAGATAGTATTTCAGTTTAACATGTTTCCTTAATATCTGATGAGGCATTGGTGTCATTTTTGGATTTATTACAGTACAAATTTTACATATTGGACCTTTAAATCTCATTTTTTTTTATTAGAAAGTAAACTAACCAACAAAATAACGGCCTACAAGTCCAGCTAAAATGATTAGACCATTAAACAAACAATAGTTTGGATCGTTTCCAGATTCTAAAATGGGAGGATTTTTCTGCATTGACTTTTACTTTTAATACTTTAAGTACACTTTCCTGATGATGCTTACTTATTTTTACTTAAGAAACAGAGTATTTTTACAGTATGGTATTAAAGGAAAGTAAAGGATCTGAATACTTCTTCCATCACTGTTGTTGTAACCTGTGCCTTATTTGAACAGGCACAGATACTGAAGAAAACCTCCAACGAAAAACTGAATCTTAGTGCAGTTTAATTTTGCATAAATATAGGCCCTATTTGCTCTCCAAAAATGTTTTCTTTTTTTTATTCCAAATGTTGCATCCCAGCAGTAGTTGTGTATGGCACGGTGCAGTGACATGTCTGCCTATCAAATGCAGGCAGTGACAAACAGGTCACCAATGTGTGTGTGCACCATTGTCTGGTACAGTAGTGCCCTCCTCTGGGTGCTCTTTCCCTCAAACAAACATAACACACGTGCGCAGACATTAGCAGTGACATCACATGGTCTTACATTCATTCTCTGGGACTTGCCCTAACCTTAATCATGTCTAATTACAACTCTTTTATAACTTAACCCTCACTTTAAAAAAAAAACAGTTTCAATCCTAAACTTGTATTTCTTCCCTTATGTGGAGCAGATTTCTCTCCCCATATAGAAGATGGGTCCCTATTAAGTGATTTTTGTGAACATTTTGTCCCTACAACGTAACTAATACAAGCACACATCAATGTGCTTTCACATAACCGTTATGTGAAAATGTATTTGTCGATACATTCAATTGTTGTCCAAGAATGTGAGAGTACTTTCTGTGTTTTGAGAACTGTTCAGGGCCTCATGTTTGAAACTGACTTTAGACTAAGATGGCGATGTCTTTCCACTTTTAGAATACTTTTAGCTCTAACTCTGTGCATTTATTGATGAATTTCTAACAAACAAAATTACGGGGGCCCTGAAGGACAAACCACGGCATTTCAGAAAACACAACAGCAAAAGAGAAAATGCAACATTACACAAAACAAAACGCAACATTTCCCAAAACATGAAATGTCGTGTTTTGGGAAATGCCGTTGTGTTCTGTCCTTCAGGGCCCCCGTAATGTACAAAGTGAATAGAAGCGTCATTAGCTGCATTAGGAAAGAGACCGGTCTTAGCTTCAATAATTGCTCATTATGAACAAATTGATGATGAAAAGTGATATTGTTCTTTTCTCTACGGTGGAATGCGTGTGTTGGCGGTTTAATGCAGTATATTCTTTAAATAGACACTCGCTCGCCCTTTTACAGTTTTAAACAGAAAATGAAAAAACTTCCTGGAAAACCCATAATAGGGTGCGGTACAAACACAGATATTCCTGTTTCATGCAAATGAGCTTGGGGCCTACTATGCATGTGGAGGCCCAAATACTGCATGTCTCAACATGGCAAACAATTGTGTGCATTTGCTCATTTTCTCCCTCACTTAACTCCTCGCTTGCAGCAAAAAAAATCATAAGCGAAAGGGGTGCAAAACAATTGTGGAGATCATTAGAAGCAACAAAAGAGAGAATGCAGTAAAAGGAGTTGTGCAGCTGGGCAGGGGGAGGAACTTCAGACAGCTGGTGTCAAGCATGGATGCACTTCATTGTTTGTTCTTGTGAGGTCAAACACTGTACACAAAATACATGTGTCGCTGTCAGCTGGGGTCGGGTCCCATTTGTTATCTTTTATAAACCCATTTGTTTTTGTAAAGTAACAGTCTCCTTTGCATCCCATTCATATTATTGTTGTTACACCGGTTGTCTTGATTTTCACTTCTTCTCTTTCCTAATCTTTGGCCTCATTAAACCTTTTTTTCAATACTGCACTTGATACAATAACAATAAAAATGCGTGTGGTAATCAAGCTAAACCTAGAATTAGAAGTTTTATTCATGGATCGCAAGTTATTATATAATTAATATGACTCATTGTCACTGAAACCGAAAACCTTAAAGGGGAACCCCACTGATTTTGCACATCAAGTCTGTTTACTGGCCAGTGGGAGTGTACTACGTGAACAAGTTGAATGAAGCCTTTTTGTGGCTCCAATGGGAGCTGCACTCAAACTGAAAATATGGGGGTGTGGAGCTAGAAAGAAGTGAGATTTCCAGACCTCTGTAGCTCCTCATCTCTGCTTAAGGCTAGAGGCTATATCAGCCTCTGCTAAAAACACGCCCGAATCTCCTGACCAAAGTTTTTGGTCAAGTTGCATTGTGGATAATGTAGGCGACAGGTTTTGACAAGAAAGAAGGAGGCATGGAATGAAAAAGCAGATATTTTTGATTCTGATGCATTGATTTTGATATTTGCATTTGCTTTTCAAACTGTCCATCGTGAGTCCGACAAAGTCATATGAGAGCAATGCAAATGGTGGAGTACTCTTTTTAACATCTATAGAAAGTTGCATTTTAGTGAAAGTTGAGGAGAAGTCTACAGCTGAAGTATTGTGGTCTTCTTGTTGAGCACAGTCTAAGTATAGCTTGGAGTGATTAGTTTTCTTCTGCTTCTTGCCAATTACGCAAAACTCTTGTCTTCGTACAAAACTGGCTCACGCCATCTCATACCATCAAGGCAAAGTGTTACGATCACTAAAAGTTTGTAGCAAGTTTCGTCTTTTTGCTACTCCTACTCTCTGTGTGATGTTGTTGTGCTGGTTCAGCTGGGCTTGGAAAGTCTCAGCACGGCACTAGACCGAACGTATCGAGCCAACATGCTATTTATGAAGCTCTGCTAAACAAAGGCCAAGCTACCCTGCCAAGTTATACAGGTATCCGAAGGAAAATAAAATCAAGACGGCCCTACCAGGATATCCTTCTGCTGTCCTCTTGGCTGGAGATGTCGAGCCTAACCCTGGTCCGTATGGATCCGGTATTGGTGACGCCGGCCTCTCCATGGACACGCATGGCTGTCGCCTGGGACCTGCCCTGGACTACCGGCGGGACAACAACAGCAATCGGAGTCTGAACGTGGAAGGAGGCCAAAGATCATGCGGGTGCTCATGGATGGCATCGATGGACATCATGCTGCAGTCTTCCTTGGATGCGCTGAATCCATGTGTGGCCTGCGGTTTGGATTGCACCTCGCACAGAGTGACGTGCGAGGAACGCTCCGGAGTTTTGACGCATGCCAGTGGTGGGCTTTCATCTCTCATGCCACCGACGCTATGGATCTCGACACTGGTAAAGCGGTCTGTTCGTGATAAACGAAAACTTACTGATCTCAATCCAGCTATCAGGAAACACTGTAAGTTTACATTTTTCCAAACTCTAAACCATGCAAAAATTCTATGGGACCCACGCTCCAAACCAAGGGGATTACTAGGCGGACACATTAATATTCGTAGTATGACCTCAAAGAGTGATCAAATGGAACATTTACTGAATAATTCCAACCTGGATTTTCTTGGTATCTCAGAAACGTGGTTAAATAAATATTCCCCAGAGGCAGTTGTTAATGTATCTGGATACAATGTTTTCAGAAAGGACAGAGACAAAGGGCGAGGGGGAGGCGTGTTAATCTATGTGAAAGACACAATCAAATGTAATCTGATTGAATGGTCGCCTGTATTAGATATTGAATGCCTTGGAACTGAACGTTTGGTTATCCCCTGAAATGTCATTTACTTTAATTTGCTTGTATCGTCCTCCTTCATCTACCATTGCTTTTTATGATAATTTACATAAACTGTTAAAACAATGTCAAGAAAGAAAGGAACTAATTTTAATGGGCAATTTTAATATAAACTGGGAAAATAACTTTGATCGGAAAAAACTTAAATACATAACAGACAAATTTAATCTCACCCAGTTAGTTATTGGTCCCACCCGCATCACTCATTCTTCTCAGACGCAAATTGACTTAATGTTTACAATAAGACCGGAAAGGATAAGAAAATCATACAATTTATTAACAGGTTTATCTGACTATAATATGACATTACTGGGAAGGAAACTCACTAAAAAACGTTTTAAGAATACAACCATAGTGAAACACTATCATTCGAGTATTCCTAAAAATGATATGGACAAATTTAAATCTGCTTTAAATGATATCGACTGGACTGATCTTTTGGCTATTGAAGATATAGAGAACAGTTGCAATCTGTTTTCAAGCACTGTTAATACTATAATATCCTCATATAGCAGAACAATGAGATACAGACCAAGACAGAAAAATCCTCTACCTTGGCTCAATGAGGCTCTCTGGAAACAAATGAGGGACAGAGATTCCTCACTTAACAATTTCTTTATTCAATCAGTGGAGGAATTGACACAGAATTGCATTGCTAGTAACATAGTGAGCATTCCTATTAATATTGACAAACCTGTTTTTGGATTTGAGGAAATTAGTGAATTTGAGGTAGAGAATACCATAAATTAATTAAGGAACTCAAAAGCTAAGGATGCCTTTGGTCTTGATTCTGTATTTTTAAAAACTTATAAACAGTTTTTAATCAAACCTCTTACACATTTAATCAATCTATCAATTAAACAAGGTATTTTCCCAAGCTCCTGGAAAACAGCTGTGGTAACCCCCATTTTCAAGGCCGGTGATAAAACACCGGTGGAGAACTACAGGCCTATCACTATACTACCTGTAATATCCAAGGTAGCAGAGAAATGGGTGGAGAAACGGCTAACTACTTATCTTAGTAAAGGTCATGCACCACTGCACCCAATGCAGTTTGGCTTTCGAAGTAATCACTCCACAGAAACAGCCAACTGCTTTTTTATTGAGAACATCAAAATGAATCTAGATAAAGGAGGCGTGGTGGGCGCAATATTTTTAGATTTAAAAAAAGCATTTGACACTGTCAATCATGACGTTCTTTTGTCAAAACTATCTTATTTTAATTTTTGTGGTAATGCAATTAAATGGATGAAATCATACTTAACTGACAGAAAAGAAAGCACACGCATTAATAACACTCAATCTGCATATCTAAATTGTAAAATGGGTGTCCCTCAAGGATCTATACTGGGCCCCCGTCTCTACATAAATGACCTGCCGACTGTTTGTCCATCTGTACATTTACAAATGTATGCAGATGACACAGTCCTCTATGTGCATGCTAAAAATAAACAACAAGCTGCACAACAACTGACTGAGGCAATGAGTAAGGTATCCATATGGCTAACTAATTCATGCTTACACCTGAACATAAGTAAAACAGTATGTATGTATTTTACAAAACAAGGTACTGTGACTTATGACCCTGAGGTAATTGTTAACCAAGAGAAGGTTAGAGTGGTATCTGACTTTAAATATCTGGGAATTATCCTAGATTCACAACTCTCATTTAAAAAGCATAAAAAGGTTGCAGATATTGTTAAGTTTAACCTGGCAAATTTTAAGCACATAAGACCATACCTACCAATGAAGGCCGCAAAGCTCTTCTTGCATGCGATGATCTTCTCACATTTTTCTTACTGTTTAACTAGCTGGTCGCAAGCCAATAAAACAATATTACAACCATTGGAGTCACTTTATAAACAAGCATTAAAGACATTGGACCGTAAGGGTAATAGCTATCATCATTGTCACATAATCACAAAACACAACATGTTTAGCTTTGAAAACTTTAGAAACTTTGCTGATGCCTGTCTTGTCTTTAAGGTACTCCATGGGCTTGCTCCACCACCACTGTGCCAGTTTATAAAACAGAAAGATAAGGTCAATAGAGTAACCAGAGCAACCACCAGAGGGGATTGCATAGTTCAATTTAGAAAAAGTAGGATTGGAAGCACAGCCTTTTCTATCACAGCCACAATTTTTTGGAATATTCTGCCCAATGAATTAAGGGACTGTAATAGTCTCTCTTCTTTTAAAAAACATCTTAAATCTTGGATTAGGGACAATTACAATTGTAATCATACACCAAATACTTAAACCCATGAATGTAATTAAGCTGAGGATTAGATGAGGTGAGCAACATATTGTCTGTTTGCGGGTATATTCATATTGTTTTAAAATTTCTGTTTTGCTACTGTATTTCTTAGATTTATATTGTATTTGTATTGCTTTTTGTATTTTAGGGTGCCTGTTAAGACCTGGCTAGGGACAACAGATGGAAACTAGCACTTGTAGCTAACTCTGGCTTGTTTACAGCAAGTAATTTGTCTGTTGATCAATGAGCATTGTCCCTATCAAATAAATAAATAAATGAAATGAAATGCTCTGAATAGCGCATCACTGTTTGAAAGATAGGTTTGGACCATTTGTTCATTTCCATGTGGAGCGGGGGCAAGACGTATTCACTGCCGGTTCTGAATAATACCCCACCTTGAGTCCCCACCTTGTCCGGTGTCATCACATCCTCTGTTTGAGGAACTGTAATACTTACAACTTGGACGAATGCTGGCGTTAGCCCACTGGCCATGCTAGCATCCACAGTTTATGTTTACAATCCAACCATTGCTGTTTCTTGTCGCACCTGCATTTTACCAAGAGTACATTTTGCCTGACAAAATCTGACCACACCATAGCACAACTACAGTGTGAAGGGCCAGTCAGATGGGATTTCACCAGACAAACGTTGCTTGCGTGGTGTGACAAATCGCAGGCGTTGAAACACAAACTCTGGGAGCTAGTTCTGAAGCTAACATGAGAGAGAGAGAGAGAGAGAGAGAGAGAGAGAGATATTCAGCCATCCATATGTTCAGATGTCTGATAAGGTAGACTGGCAGTGCGCCTCCTGCCCTTCTCTCTCATCTTCAGCCAACTAATCATAAGACTAGACCCTTTGATTCCATTGGCTGCCTGATGCACTATGTGTGTACACATGGATACAATAGGCTTCATGGTAAGTGTGTGTCTGTGCACATCCATACAACAGGAATAGTCTGCACTGTATTCACGTGGGTGTATGAACGTGTGTGTGGCCGTGGCCACCTGCTAAGTCGAGCAGTCTAGCCACTCGTGTTCCACTCCATCAATAATATTGGCTGAACTTTCTGCTTGCCTAACAGCAGCTCATAAAAATGTTAGCTATAAATGTGTGTATTTGTGCCATTTTTACAAGACACACAGAAGTATTTTATTTCTCCATTCTTTTCCTTGGACGGAGCACATTCCTTGGCCTCAAACTTATACACTTACTGTATTTCTTGTCTGGAGATTAGATTTGATTGACTTGGTTTAGTTTATTAGTTTATAATGTCGTGGACAGTCCCCCTTAATCCACTGTACAGTAAAAGGAGTAGCTTTAGCCTCTACTGCTAATTTCCAGCTGTAGTCCCTGGCCAGCTGAAAATAGGCATTCTAAAATACAATGGTTAACAAATTAAAATAAATTACATTATATCTATAATGACAGCAGGCCTAAGCAAAAATGATTAAAACATACAAACAAGTGGCACACAAACAAGCAAGCTCAAACAAGCAAGCACAGGAGATGGCAAAGGTATTAAAGCAGTCCATGCAGTTAAAACAATACAAAGGAGACAAGAGAGTAGTCACAGAGGCCACATTGAAAGCACCTATAAGACATAACATGGAGGCAGGCAGCAGAGATGGAGCAGCAGCAACACTCAGTATGTTAACATGCACACCAATATTCCACTATTATTCTGACAATGTTCCGAATTTGATACCTGTCATGTAAACGGCATATTCTGGTTGGATATTCCGAATAAGGCCTTTTTCCAAATATATCATTTTCTGATTAAGACGTATGGGTTATTCCAGTATTATTCTGGTTTTAGAGGCATTCCTTGGCAGAGATGGGGACTCGAGTCTGAGACTCGGACTCGAGTCGCACTTAAGTCACACAAACGGCTGACTTCAGACTTGACTCGGACTCGACCCAAAAGACTTCAGACTTGACTTGCGACTCGACCCAAAAGGCTTCAGACTCGAGCTTCGAGACTCGTCAACATGTTTTTTTGCAATTATTGCTTTTTAAATTTATTCATGTATTTATATTTTCTTTTATTGGTGCATATACGTTCGGGAAACGTATGACGAGCTGCATGTCCCCTGCCCTTTGCCATAATGTGCAACGTAACGCCTGCGTTATTCCTTATGTGCGTGCACTCGCATATAAAAAAATACATTGACGATTGCGACACCAAGTCCTCCCGGAGTTGTGCCTTTTGTCAATAGTTTTGTTTTCAATAACTTGGTAAACAGTGGCAGTAAGCCAACAGCTACATGCAAGGTGTGTGGCACAAAGATAAATGATGCCGGATCAACAACGTCGGACTTCGTCAGGCATCTCAAAACGCACCTAAATAGGTCAGTCACTTGCTGATGTAAAATAGACGTTACATTTAGCATATATCGTCATAGGTAACAAGGTAACCATCGCAAAGTGTTGTGCTAATGCTGGGAACAGGCAAATTGTATCTTTAAAGTTAGAAGTTGCTGAGCCTCAGACTTCCATGGCGCACAGGAGGCGGGACGCACGGATCCATCTCCCCAGGAACAAACGCTGTGTCGGGTGGGCAAACTCATGGGATGCGTAATTAATCCCGTGGATGATTTGTAGGCTATTAAGTGTACAAGGTGTACCCCGGTCCACCAAACACTGGGTCTTAATTCTGCACATATTTCTGTAACTGTAGTCCTATTTACTATTTCATTATTTCATCCATGCGTGGCGCAGTGGATCCGTGCACGCTGTCACCTGCCGTGGAGACGCTGGCCTCACTAACCTCTCCTCCTCTGAGTCGGGTCTCCCTCGCGCTGGACTCAGTTTCACTGAGCGTACTAACACTTAGAAAATAAATGGCATTACACCAGTGAGTTAAAACTGCTTATTGTGCGTAATTTGGACTGAGATGCATGTTGTTCTGTAACTGGTGTGGCGCTGCCACTAGTCTCTTGATTTCCACTTTGACATTAGACATTTTTTTGACTGAAAGAGACATTATTAGCATGTATCATCACATGTAACAAGCTAACCATCGCAAAGTGTTGTGCTAATGCTGGGAACAGGCACATTGTATCTTTATAGTTGTATCCATATGATGTGACAGACTTAGGTTAATATTTCACCAGGTCCGAGGGCTGTGTTAAATAGACCCCATAAAGTTATCCTACGACTGATTTTAATACTGTACTGTGTGGACATGCTTTGAATTCATAAGATTTATGGGACAGATCAGATGGCCAGAGACTTGACTTGGACTTGTGGCAAAAGACTTGAGACTTGACTTGACCTTGCCCCTCAAAGACTTGGGACTTGACTTGGACTCGAGCTCAAGGACTTGAGACTCGACTTGGACTTCCAAAAAATGACTTGTGAACCTCTCTGTTCCTTGGACATGTATACAGCACATTTGGAATCTGCGTCTCAATCTGGGTTTTAACCGCAGTTTACGGCCTCCTGCCTGTTTACGGCTCATGGTCTGCTCTGTGCGTTGCTATAGTTGCTTTAACCAAACCATCCAAAACAGTTTTACCCGATAAGAAGGAGAAACAGTTACTTTTAAACATCATCAAAGACTTGGATATCATCAGGTTTTTGGATACTGGCACACATCGCCACGCCGACCTTTTCAAGAAGCTGGTTGAAGGAATGAAAGAGGGACTCTGTGTTCACACGGTCCATCAAGTCCACCACCGCTGGTAAACTTTGAAAGAATCATATTTTGCACGGCTACATGTAAACGGGAATATTAGTGGGATATTCACTTACATTAGCCATGTAAACAGCTTAGTTAGACTTAGAATATCGTCTTTTTCGGAAAAAGGGCAAATAGCGGCTTATTATGTGCATGTAAATCAATGACTATGACACATCACATCTGACCGATTAATGCGTGCAGTTACAGTTATCGGACAGCCATGTTTTAAGGTGTGTTGTAAAGGTGGAATATGTATGTATATCTTTGATAGTAGTGGGCAGTGAATTCCAGTTTTGTATTGCCGTAAGAAAATGATAATTGACCAAATGGGCTTCTCCTTAATGGAATTAGGTCACCTTGTGTGGTGCTTCTGGTGATCTGACTGCTGCTGTTATGTTGGATTATGAAAGAGTTCAAAGGAGGAGGAGCAGTGTTGTGCAGAATTTTGTAGACCAGACAGATGTTTTTGGATTTGATTACATCTTCCCAGCTCAGCAGTTTACGGATATTTAGGATACGGTAATGCAGTGATGTAAACTGTTGGGCTTGGAAGTAGTTTTTCTTTAGTATTTTTGTCTACCTCGAAACGTGCTAAGTAGTTACTGTCGTCAGTATCGGTATTAATGATTTTCTCCTTGCTCGTCCTTTTCAGAGCGCCTGCCAGCAGGAACTGGACAGGGTCTTAGAGGAGGTCTCCAAAATAACCTCTCAGGATAACAGAGGCCCGCTGGAGAATCTGTACGAGCTCAAGTTTCCTAACTGTGACAGACATGGACTGTACAACCTCAAACAGGTGAGCCATGGACACAGCACTGGCCTCACATCCCGCCATTTCACTTGAACACACACGCACTTGAAGATGCACGCACGCGCGCGCACACACACACACACACAAACACACACACACACACACACAAACAGGTTATTGAGTAAGAATATTGTGGCTGGTTGAATTCATGGTGACACACCTACCCAAATTAATCTTTAAACATTTGAACAAACTCTAACTAGAAAACGACTGAACATGGCAGAACATGGTTAAAGTGTACAGTATGTATAATACAAACTGGATACGGCATTCGAGGTGGAGCTCCGATCATTCATATGAGAGTTTTTAGTGGCGCATCATGGCCAAAAATGACCCGAATGATCTGCGCTGCTCCGTACTATGGGGCCCATAGAGCAGGCGCGATAGTAGCCGGTCAAGACGTCTACTTCTGGTTTAGCTGGAATTAGTTCAACTTGAATGGGGGTTCAATTATTTAATTGTGCGGCTCTTCTAGACTTTTTCAAATGTTATGGGACCTGTTGATCAAATTCTGATAGTGGTACGAGTCATTTTACAGGGGTTGATGCTAAAAAACAAAAACAAATATGTATCAACTGATTCACAGACGTCTCTTTCGCCTTGTAAGTCTATGGGAAAAGTCTTTTTGGGCCAGAGGGCATCATGTGACAGGCCGGGAGTTCTTCCGTGTGGCCACTTCGGCACTTCCGTGGGCCTGGAACATTGTTTTAAAAACTGTTCTTAAAATCTGTCTTTTAAAATCTTTTTTTATTTATTTATTTTTTGAACCATTGCAGTTACAG
Organism: Perca flavescens; assembly: GCF_004354835.1. Taxonomy (NCBI): domain Eukaryota; kingdom Metazoa; phylum Chordata; class Actinopteri; order Perciformes; family Percidae; genus Perca; species Perca flavescens. Next base: position 31,914,825 of record NC_041341.1, read on the forward strand.
TACAGGATCACCCACCAAACAAGACTGGAAAAATAATTTAACAAATAAAAACACCCCAAATATTGTTAAAAAACAAACAATTTATTGCACGTAGGAAAAGGATAACATGAGAGGTTTACAAGAATGTCTTAATATCAAACCCCATATTGAGAGCATTGGAAGACATGGTTATTGGGGGTATAAATCCTGGAAGTAACACTGTGAAAAAGCCAGATTGCACAACCCTCACATCATTGAAACCCTCTACCTTCTCAGTGCCAGTGGGTCTCAGTGCACTTACATCATGCCGAGCAATTTTTTTTCAATGAGCAAGCTACAGGATGGTCCACATGATGTCATCAATGTTGTACCTTCAGTAGTACATAGACCTATACATACCTTACCTTTAGCCTTTCATCTGATGAAAAATGGGCTCCAGAACTCCAGGGGTCCCAGAAGATGATAAAGGCCTGAAGGTTGTGCTTTATTACCGCATGTGAAGGCCCTGTCTTGAAGAGGTCCCCTATGTTTAAATCTAGCTTTAAGGAGGGAAAGAATTGCTAACAGGGGCCTTCTAGTTGCTGCCATGCCCATTTGGGTCTGTCTTTTCCTTAACTGAAGCTGCTGATCAAATCTGGCCTACATGTAGGATTGAATGTGCATTGTTTTATAACCAACTGAGAATGACCGTATTAATCTATGTTGTCTTGCGTAAAAGTGCCAAGGTGTACAATATGTACTGTTCCTAATATATATAATTTTCCAAATTAGTTTTGATATCCTACTCTAAAGGTGATAGACATTTGTTTTGAGTGTGGAACTGACCTTGGGAAGATGGAATGCTTTAAAACAAAATCTGGATAATATTTGGTGAAGGTTGGTATAAACAAGAATGGATATTTTGCCACTCTCTTTGTATATACTTCCTTTGCGCTGACTAGAAATGCATGTTGTTGACTAGGGCTGCAACGGTTCATGAACTCGGTACGGGGGTCACGGTGCAGTGCACACAGAATATATGAAAAAGTAGCTTGATGCATGTAAGCTGTTGGAGTGGTTCTCCACACAGTTCGTCACAGCCAGTCTCACAAAGAATACTCAAACAAATAAGAGTGTATCGAATTTAAGCTAAAATGAACAACAACACGATACATGTTAACAACAAAATTAACAGGAAAAACACCACTTGAAACAAGTAGGGCTGTCCTTGACTAAAGAAATTCTTAGTCGACCAACACTTATAGGATTTTGTCGACAAATCGATTAGTTGATTTAATTGACAGAGCTGTGCGCTTTGCGAGGTCGTTAAGACTAGAAAAGCACAATATAAATGTAGTTAGTTAACCATCTGTAAAACTGAGTTTCCCCACAATTAATCCTGCAAAAGAGATTCACTGGCGACTTACTGTTTCATGGTCAACAGGAACACGAGGGCAAGGAGAGACTTCAGCGGTTGCACATGTCAGCAGGTTATAAGTTCTGCCGGTAGTTGCTGTATCATGGTGACCACTGACTTCCATGATGGAAAAAGGCTTCTGTTGTGATCACTTTTATATTGGTCCAAATTGATCACCAATTTTTCTCCCTTGGCTGCTTTTTCATCTTTACCTTTTTTTTTTTTTTTTTTTTTTTTTTTCAACCGTTGTGTTGACTTCAGGTCACATTGACCGGTTTTCAATTTTTGTTTTATATCCGAAAATATGGGGTGTAGTCAAATAAGCGCTGAAAATGTGTAGAAGAAAAATGTAATTCAAATGCGGGTGAATTTTGCAATTGGTGGGTTAACACTGTCAATCTACCTGCCACATTGGCAGGTAGCCAATGATAATTGAGTGATTCAGACGTGTAACTATCAGTAAGCGGGGTACACGATTGCTTCTCGGACCAATCAGGGGCCCAGCATCACTGGAAGACATTGATTGACAGCCAGGGCCCCCTATCACATTTTTATTACTCGCGACAATCCCAGCAGTCCCCCGCGCAGCCACTGGCCAAGCGGGAGTGAGAACGGGTCAAATTAATTTCCTTGTTTCTGTTATGAAGACGAGACCCGTGTGTGTGGCTCGAACATCTCCCATTTACCAACAAAACGAAAGACCGTGCAAAACATTTCAGACCGTCCTGTCAACATTAATATACGTTTTTACATCAATGTACGCTGGAACGATTTTTCACCATAAAGTCACTGTTTCAATCCTGTCGGCTCTCTGCAGCGCGCGGGGCTGCTGCTCCGTTCTCCCCGCGACTGACGCACACACACACACACACACAAACACACACACACACACACACACACACACACACACACACACACACACACACACACACACAGTAGATGCAGGAAAAACCACAGATGAGATGTACATGATGACCTAAATTGAGGACAGCTACGTTACTGTAAGTGCAATGATAAGTTAAAGTCCAATAAGTACTTTATCAAACCGTGTGTGTGTGTGTGTGTGTGTGTGTGTGTGTGTCCCAGTCCAGGATAGGAAATTAACAATGTCAAGATCAACAAGCCACTGACAGTGACAGATATATTAATATTTGATTCATTCAATAAATCATTTTTTTGTCTTAAATCCACCAGCCGTTTTCATATTATACCAACATTTGCAGCATCCTGAGCTTTTTTGGTAAGGTTCCTAGGAAATCTCAGCCAGAGTAATTAATTGATATTAACAATTATTTGCCTTAAAACAAGTTTCCTTTTTTATTTTTAACTTTTTGCAACTTTCACTATCTATATCAAGGCTGGCCCCCCTACTACAGCACGTGATGACGGCGCAATGTCGAGTAGGCTACCATGAATAGGACAGGATAGGACCATAGACACACAGCAAGTCCTGTTTTTCACCTTTAAGAGGCCAAAAAAAAACTGGCTGGTAAAAAGTCAAAAATCCACCTGCCACAGTGACAAAAAAAGTTAAAAAAAACAGTTAACTTCAGGCACTTCACACACATATATAAACACACACACAACAACTCTTGTATCAGCCTGACAAAAATATATAATCTCCCCCTCACTCCACCTGCCACCACTCTCCACACAACTACCCCCTCCACCCTTATTAATTTTTTTTTTTTTTTAACTCACACACCCTCCTCTTCCTTAACACTGCTCACACACACACACACACACACACACACACACACACACACACACACACACACACACACATGCGTGTGGAGATGTCATCATGAGTGAGGCAACAGCTTCTGAGCTCAAGGTTACAAGGCAATAAAAGTGTTTGGCGTACTTCATGGGAAGACTTTTGTTAAGGCGAGGAACGAACTGTGCTTCCGACCGGGAGGGAGGCGGGGGGGGCTTGAATTTGAATTCTGCTCATCCATAGAAATCAGTTGGACAAACAAGGTCACATATCCAGTGTTTTTCTTACGAGCATAGTAGAGCAGAAAAGAAGATTTGAATAGGCGCCACAGTTTTCCTAAAGCAGGGCTCTTAACCACTCGGGCCAATTTTCATCACTGGTCACAAACAACAGCATTGTTTGGGACCGGGGTCCTCGGTTCCCAGGGAGGAACACTGTACCTCCTCAACACTCGGCTCCCTTTTGGAGTTGTCCCTCCTTGTCGAGGGGTAATTACTGTAACTGTCACTTTTTTTGTTCTTTCTCATCCAAGGAAGAAAATGGAAAGTCTTTTCTTCATTCTTTGGGCGGCCCCCTCCGCGGCTGACCCAGTGAGTGTGTGTGTGTGTGTGTGTCAGTGACGGCATGTGTTGCTGTGGATGGTCTATGATTTGGGGGCATGACTGAGGATGGGCTGTTATTGGGCAAGTGGTGTCCCACCCAAATCACAGCCCTCACTCTCATCCAATAGGCCCCCGCCACCACCAAGATCCACAAGCACACACGCACACACATCTCAAGCCACCGTACGCCATGCTTCATTAACGCACCCCCTGCTTCTCTCTGTGAATCCTTACCCCTCCCTGTTGTTGTTTTTTTTTCTTTTTTCCAGTGTTTTCCAACTTGTCCTGTTTGTGTTTTTTGTCCTTCTTTCGCAGTGCAACATGTCCACCCGCGGCCAGCGGGGCGAGTGCTGGTGCGTTAACCCCTTAACCGGGGTCCAGATTCCAGCAACGCCTAAAGTACGAGGGGATCCCAACTGTAACCGGTTTCAGGAGGAACTCCGAGCGATGCCCACCGCAGCTGAGGCTTACTAGCACGGTCCAGCACATCCTATGGCAGGGTTGGCTTTTCCTAAAAATTCCAAATCTGGGAGGATTTTTCCACGAATAGTGTTATTTTTATCAACATGTAAAGAAGTCGCTATATTTGAAGGCTTTGTCTTTTCTTCTTTTTTTTAATTTACACTAGGTTTAGGTTAAAGTATCGCTGAACTTACAATAGGATGAAGTTGGCATTGTTCTAGTTGTCCTGTTGTCAACAAATCCTGTGTCCGTCTCTCAGTGCCGACTATTCCAGACTATTCTAGCATGTCCTTAAGACTCAAGCCCGTGTACTCCTACTAAAGATGTACATCTGTAACAAGGAGGAATACATATTTAGTCTTTTTACATGTCCACTGTAGTTTTTAGCAAACTTTACTTAAACTGAAGAAAATGGTAATTTGTTGGACTATTTCTAACTGCGGATTAATAAACATTTGGTGTACACGTACGTTTTTTATGGATGTATGACAGCAGGACGGTTTATGTGAGCTTATGTGGCACACTTGCCAGTTGGATCTTTTTATTGTTGCTTTTAGTTTTTTAATGGGATTTGTTGACAATAAAAAAAAAAGAATATTGCCAGCCTTATCCTTTAAAGCTGCATTAATTGATTGTCGGGGCAGCAGAACAAGCTGTAAACATATATTCTCTTTTGGCGAATGTGTCAGACAGAGCAAGATTAGCATTGCTTTTTTTTTTTTTTTTTTTTTTTACCCCTTTGACAAAAGTAAGTCTAATCTTCACTCTTTAGATCTTCACCAACTCTTGAGAAAAATATCTTGCTCTTAAAGGAACACGCCGACTTATTGGGAATTTAGCTTATTCACCGTAACCCCCAGAGTAAGACAAGTCGATACATACCCTTCTCATCTCCGTGCGTGCTGTAACGCTGTCTGATGGTTCCAGCATTAGCTTAGCCTAGCACAAATCCTGCAGGTAACTGGTTCCAACTAGCCTACTGCTCCAAATAGTGACAAAATAATGCCAACATGTTCCTATTTACATGTTGTGATTTGTATAGTCACAGCGTGTACAAAAAACAACGTAACATGAGACACAGCCATCTTCTAACAGTAAACAAACCGGGAACTATAGTCTCAGACAGGCTTGCTGCGAGCATATCACTTCGCCCAAGTACTATATTCTTCCGCCTGAGAATATAGTTCCCGGTTTGTTTACTGTTAGAAGACGGCTGTGTCTCATGTTACCTTGTTTTTTGTACACGCTGTGACTCTATAAATCACAACATGTAAATAGGAACATGTTGGTGTTATTTTGTCACTTATTCGGAGCAGTAGGATTGCTGGAACCATTCACCTGCATGTTCTGTGCTGGCCTGATGCCGCTGGAGCCGTCAGACAGCCTTACAGCACGCACTGAGATGAGAAGGGTATGTATCGACTTGTCTAACTCTGGGGGTTACGGCGAATAAGCTAAATTCCCAATAAGTCGGCGTGTTCCTTTAAGCTGCTAAATGCTCCTCTATAAATGCAAACTTTGCCCCGCTGCAGTTTGTTGCTGTGCAGCTAGTGCACAGTGGGTACAGTGGGTAGGTAAAAGAGAGCGGGGAGACGAAAGAAAAACGGAAAGAAAAACGGAAAGTTTCGGGTCAGAAAACCCAAACAATGAGCTATAAGAGACTGTATGCTTTTTGGAGCTGAGAGGAACTGCGGAGTTGAGAATTGTCTAGGTTTGTCTCTGAGCGACCACTTTCACATTAGTTATTTTATCTATTTTTAGCATGGAAATATTGATTAGTGCAGCTTTAAGGTCAACCTTAGAAAATGTTATGATTTTGTATTTCTTTTTAGGGTGACAATGTAACATCTGTTCAGTACTACAGAATAAAATCTCAATTTGTGGCTTACTCTACAAATATGTACAATACGTCTAATCGACACTGCCACAGTTACATGAACCACCTAAAAACATTCTGCATACTTTTGAAGGTATAATCACATGAGAATAAGTTGATGTGAATTTCAGACATCATTTTACGTAATTTCACAATTTCTTTTTTAAAGAAATCGTGAAATAAACTTGAAGAAGCCTCGATGTTGAGCTAAGGTTAAAGACTTACAGGTGCTCCTTGAATTCCTTTTGACATCTCAAATATTTGTAAGCGCTAGCTACACGTCCTTTCAGTGCCAACATGTTGTGTAATCTTGTTTCCATGAGTAAATACTCTGCAAGCAGGCAATTAAACATTTTATCACTGTCATGCTTTTCACTGATTACACCTTGTAAAGTTTCCCTGTTGATGCACCAACTTTGCTTCCTACATTGTTAGCTGTAAATTAATTAAATTAACACCATCCAAGTGTTTCTATAAATCCGCACGCATCAGTTTGGTTAACTGCAGAGAGCTGTTGCTGTTGTTGCTGTTTGTCAGCAGTTTTCCCACCAACACTTGTCAGTTCCAAATAAGTGTCACTGAAGACAAATGGCACTTAGGGTAATAACGCTGGAAACTGCTGTGCGCCATCACGATTCCTATCTGTGTGCACGTGCGATAGAAGAAAAACGTGACTCTTACAGTGAGCTGAAATGGAACCACTGTGCTGCAACATGTGTCTTTAGGTTTAATTAAAACATGGTTCATACGTTTTTGAAAAAACCTGGAAAAGTTATGGAATTTGAAAAATGCAAATTCCAGGCCTGGAAACGTTTGGGAAACCTAAAGACCCAGAAAGTTTTGGAAAAGTCATGTATTTTTTTTTTTTTTTTAACATAGTATAATAATATGTGATTAATAAATGTATTTCACGTCTTCCTAACCTCAATGTTCTTTCGGGGCGTGATATTACGAATCCCACTACCACATAAATTGTCATTCATTTTATTGTTAAACCTTTGAGGGTCAACTTCAACACAGATTTTTATTCTTACTGTATAATGTCGACTGACATTTTCAGGAATACATAGTTGTGGAAGTTTGCAGAAAAGTATTGGTTAAAATTAGGGCTGTCGATCGATTAAAAAAATGTTATCAAATTAATTACATACTCTGCGATTAATTAATCAAAATTAATCGCATACATAATTAACGGTGCCTCAACCAAAAACAACAACAAAAAAAGAAAAGAAAAAAGAAGGGTACTAAACAACAGTCTGTGACATTAAAGAAGGGCTTGTTTATTGCTAAGGCCATATGGTCAAAATTAAAAGATTTGATAATAATCTATAACAATGACTTATTTCACTAGTAAATTGCTGTTGAACGACAAAAACAACCACCAGATGGGAAAAGGACATTTACAATAACTTCAAATGCCCCACGAGGATGTAGTTTACCAGTTTCATTGAACGCACAGTCTGTGTTGTTTTTCCGACGGCAGCTGCCGATTGTTAGCCTAGAAATCTAGACGCACCCTAGTGGCAGCTGGCTGGTCAGGCTAGCAGACTGTTACATACCGGTTGTCGGTACAGTAAAACACAGTCAAGTAGGCTAACGTTAACTGCTGTTGAGTATAGTGTTAACTAGCGTCACGTGGAGCGGTGTTTGTGTTGCCTGTATCGTCCGTTTCAGAGCATCAGAGAGAAGAGCAGACATATCAGGGGCACCAGATTTCGGTAGCCAGGGTTGGCGGGAAGAAGTAACAAGTAGCTAAATGTTCCAATCAATGATCCAGGCAGCACATTCTCGTCTCCCTCCTTCATTTTACAGTCGAATAGTGGCTAGAACGGCTCCGGGTCAAACGTCAATATGGAATGGATTAATCTGCGTTATTTTTTTTAACGCGTTATTTTTTCTCAGATTAATTAATCAAAATTAACGCGTTATTTTGATAGCCCTAGTTAAAATGCGTATGAACCCTGTTAAAAGGTATTCACTTTTAAGGATTCTGTTATTCTACAGTATTGAAAAGGAAAAAAATCCCAAAATTAAAAAACGAACACCTACCTAACAAACAAATATGAATATTCAGGTACAGCCCTGTTCATTTTACCAAACACTTGTCAGTTCCAAATAAGTGTCACTGAAGACAAATGGCACTTAGGGTAATAACACTGGAAACTGCTGTGTGCCATCACGATTCCTGTGTGTGTGTGTGTGTGTGTGTGTGTGTGTGTGTGTGTGTGTGTGTGTGTGTGTGTGTGTGTGTGTGTGTGTGTGTGTGTGTGTGTGTGTGTGTGTGTGTGTTTTAGTTGCTGGGGTAACTAATGACGTATTGACATAAGGAGGGATTACGATGGGGGGGCTGACATTGACAAATGTGATACTAAGTGGGTAAAGGTGTCTATGAATAAACCAACCCAAGTACGCCAATGCATACACACACACACACACACACACACACACACACACACTTATCCTGCACATCCTGGTCTAAAGAGAGGTAACCAGCAGAGAGATATGGGGGGGCTATTAATGATTCTGAATGTCCCTGACAAAACTAAAGATATAGGGACCTTCGTGGCAACGTGTCTAACTTTGTGCAGTGTTGTCTCACTTTAACGGGTTGTTCTGGAACAATTCTGCCATCGATTGGCTGTAAGCAATGGAATGCTTTTTCATCTTCTATCAAAAATGTATTTTTTATCCATTGCACCACTGTAAAAACACACAGCAAGCTGGTTATTCAGCAGATGCAGCGTAATCACTAAGTTGTTATTCCTGCTGCGATTATGGAAGTATTTGCAACGGCTTGCATGTGACTTAGAATAACAGTTTCGTAACCTTCTGACATGTCAACACGTCCTTTCATAAGTGAAAGTTATGGTGACGTTCTCATGAATCCCAGTGGCATCTAAACCTCCAAGGGTTTTTAAAATGTGACTGCATAGAGAACGTGTTACAAATCTTAAATTCTGATATCAGCCTGGATGGAGCAAGAGCTCTTTGTAAGACGAGATACAGAAATTAGCGTGTTGTGGATACGAATAGGGATGCTAATTTAAAGGTTGTTTTTTTTCTGACCGATAGACGACCCTTGTCACCAAGGACCCCTTAACTTAAAGAGAGATGGTAGTCCGGCTATCACCAGACCAAGCTCAATCTTTTAAGATTGAACATTAGTCTGGGGAGTCGGCTTGGCGTTCTAAACTCCAGTGGATTTGTGAGGACTATGGTTAACTGCTCCTCAGATCTCTGCAGGGTAAATCCAGACAGCTAGCTAGACTATCTGTCCAATCAGAGTTTTCTGTTGCACGACTGAAACAGCTTTTGAACCTACACGTTCCACCAAAACAAGTTCCTTCCAGAGGCTATTTTGCAGAGGCACCGTGGCTCAGCCCGACGCTTAGCGCCGCCCATGACGATTGTGATTAAAGACATGCCGGTAAACCACAGCTTGTTTTTCTCCCATCCCAGAATGCTTTGTGGTGTATCCAGACCCTCCTCCGCAGCGCTGTGAAAATAGGTTGGGCATTGCGAGACTACGTTTGCACTAGCAAGTTAACAAGCGGTTACGAACTAGATGGTAAAGCCTATTTTTCTTTTATCATGCAGAAAACATTTTAATCACTGTTTTTGTTTTAATAATGTTTCACTGATTATTTATCATCGGTTAACGGTTAAACAGTTTATCCTTAACATCTCTAGAAACAAATATATGCATGCGAATGCATCTTTCAGGTCAAACTGACTGACAGTTTGGATCTTCTCAAGTCAAATTAAATGTCATATGTACGCTTAAAGAGCTATTGGTTTAGTCATTCCTCCTCTCCATACTAAAATGCATTCTAAAGTTCCGATGAAGCTAATATGAGGCTTCAGCAGTCTCAGTTACCCAAATCATGAGGATACGTTCCAAATGTAAAGTCTTTTTAGTGCTAAATTCCCTCTGTTTCCACGGCTAGTATTTCCTTGCAGACCAGTAGTCACGTGTCGCTTTGTAGCGAGGAAACAACCCCAGCAATTAAACCTACACACTGGCAAATCAAACATACCCACGACTAAAAGCAGTGGTGGAAGGTAAACTAAGTACAATGACACAAGTACTGTACTTAAGTACAAATGTTGAGGTACTTGTACTTTTCTTGAGTCTTTTCTTTTCATGCCACTTTCTACTTCCACTTTCTACTTCTACTCCGCTACATTTCAGAGAGAAATATTGTACTTTTTACTCCACTACATTCATCTGACAGCTTTAGTTACTTTACAAGTTCAGATTTTTGCACACAAAACACATGTAGTTTATTATAAAGGAAACTACCCAACAATACAACGGCTTACAAGTCCAGCTGAAATGATCAGATGATTAAACACTGAACAGTTTTAATCGTATCCAGTTTCTAAAATGTGAGGCTTTTTCTCCATTAAGTAATTGTATTTGTAATACTCTCCACTACATTGTCCTGATGATTCTTACATACTTTTACTTTAATAAAAGGTAGGACTTCATTTTATGGCTAAAAGTAGCTATAAAGTAGCTTCAGCTAATGTTTGGAACACATGTCTGCACAGAACAAGGACTGTAGATTGTGTCCCACCCATTTTGTAGTGTGTCTTCATTAAGAAGGAATCAACCCATAGCTCATTAAATGTTCACTAAGCATCAAATTATTGTATTACGGCAGACTTGAAAAAATCTAATGAAAAGATCTATTCATTTTCTTGATCAGGCTCAATCAATCAATGTAGAAAAGATTATTTCTGAGACTTTTCACTGACTAATTTAAACATTTGATTGTACAGGCAACAGTTAGATTGTGTGTGTGTGTGTGTGTATATATCAATTTATAAAAGTAACTGTGTGCACATCCCACCTTCAGGCAGGTGCAGGACAAATGAAAGTACTTAAAACGAAAATAATGTAATGTCCGCAACACTGCTTTAAACTCCCATATTTAATATAAAAAATGCAACGTTTCGACCCAACTGGGTCTTCTTCAGGCAAATGGTGAACACATTTGATGAAGGGATATATGTAGGGCTCACATTCAACTGACACACCATCTGGCTTCAATTAGCCTGATTAGGTGTGAGCTGCCCAAAAAAGCCCCACCCATGACATTTACATAGACTGTTTCACCATATACATCTCAAAAGAGGGGGGGGCTTTTTTAAAATACAATATATCCAAAGAGACACATGATGTTACCATGCACAAAAATGGAGAAAAAGGGAAAAAGAAAAAATAAAGAGATAAACATTCAAGAGGAAAACAATTCCATATAAAGTTACCACAAACAGTTAAGAAAGTAATGAACATTACCCCACATCTGCTGCATTAGTACAAACGGACAATATCTTACAATATTTTATATAAGAAACAAACAATATCTAACAAAATTTTTTATAAGAATGGTTTAACATCAAATTCTTCATAAAGGCCATGAGGAGACATTGTGTTTAGATAATGAATCCAAAAGGTTTCCCGTTGGAGGAGCCTTTTATCCTGGTCTCCCCCTCTAGGAGGTTTGTTGACTCGCTCCACCCCTATATATCTGAGGGTGCTAACATTCACGCTAGCTCAAGTGGCATTTTTGAATTCAACCAAGAAGATTATGACCGCATTATGCTGAAGGAATCTATTTTTGACGATGATACAACAGATCCTAAGGAGGGTGATGCACTAACTCACAAGATGTTCAATCTACAAGAACGTGAGATCAGACAGCATTTGCATGCTGTAACATTGAGTGACTATCTGAGAAAAAAGATCATCCCTCGGGGTCTGAGATTACAGAAAGCACCTGCTTTAGGTCAGGACAATCCAATATTTTGCACACGGTGGTGCGAAATACTGAACAAATGTTCCTTTGACCTGATGGCCCTCGTTATAAGTGAAATCACTACTCAACAGGAATCGACAAGGGAAGATTTCAAACAAGCAGAAAATAAATTGAAAGTGCTGTTTGACAAGAAAAAACGGGGAAATCAAGGAGTTAGAACGCCACCGTATTGACTGCACTAGTGAAGTCAGGAGTGTCAAGAAGGCTAAGTTTGCGCGGGATGCTGAGGATTACAAGCAGAACAAAGTCTACTTCTGGAAGGATGGGAAACCAGAATCCCAAGCCGAATCCCAGCACAATCCGGGACAACTCACACAACGCATACGACCTGGACGCCAACGACAACAGGGTAACAACAAATCATGGCTGTCTTCCTCATCGTATGAGTCAGGCTCTGATGTGAGTGGCCAATTGGAGCGCGGAGCGTCTTTTTTATCATATTGTCTGTTTGTGTAAGTACTAATGCAGCAGATTTTATGAACATGTGGGGTAATGTTCATTAATTTCTTAACTGTTTGTGGTAACTTTATATGGAATTGTTTTCCTCTTGAATGTTTATCTCTTTATTATTTTTTCTTTTTCTCCATTTTTGTGCATGGTAACATCATGTGTCTCTTTGGATATATTGTATTTTAAAAAAGCCCCCCCCTCTTTTGAGATGTATATGGTGAAACAGTCTATGTAAATGTCATGGGTGGGGCTTTTTTGGGCAGCTCACACCTAATCAGGCTAATTGAAGCCAGATGGTGTCAGTTGAATGTGAGCCCTACATATATCCCTTCATCAAATGTGTTCACCATTTGCCTGAAGAAGACCCAGTTGGGTCGAAACATTGCATTTTTTATATTAAATATGGGAGTTTAAAGCAGTGTTGCGGACATTACATTATTTTCGTTTTATGTATATATATACACACAGTGTATATATATATATAATATGTATGTACTGTATGTATATATATATATATATATGTGTGTGTGTATATATATATATATATATATGTGTATATATATATATATATATATATATATATATACACTATATATATATATATATATATATATATATATATATATATATATATATAATATGTATATATGTTTTTTATATGTTATACAGGCAACAATTAGATCATATATATATATATATATATATATATATACACACAGTGTGTGTACATATATATATATACACACAGTGTGTGTACATATATATATATATATATATATATATATATATATATATATACACACAGTGTGTGTACATATATATATACACACAGTGTGTGTACATATATATATATATATATATATATATATATATATATATATATATATATATATATATATATATATATATATATATACAGTGTGTGTGTATATATATATATATACATACACAGTGTGTCTATATAATATGTATATATGTTTTTATATGTTATACAGCCGAAGCACATGAAATGTAAGGCTTTCAAAAGTCCCCAAACAAAAGTCGCCATTGATTTGCGATCAAATGATTCAAGACTTGAAGACTTGGGTGTAAAGAAACACTTCTTTGAAGTTCTGGCCAAAAGTGTATCATACGAGACCACTCCTGACTGGCTTTGGCCTTGTAACCTTATACGTGTGCCAGAGTGCCAGTTAGCTGAGCACCAGTCCCAGAAACGCTCTTTCAACTACAGCTTTACAGCTTTGTTCAGTTTTTGTGACACTGTTTCTTTTCTCTAATTTGTTTTTATTTTGTCTTATTAATGCTGGTTCTTTGGCAGCGAGTTTGTTTTAAAAAAAGGAAAAAAAAATAATTTGACAGCTTGGCTTGGTGTCACACGTGGGTCTCAGGCGTCCTCGGGTTGTTCAGCACATTTAATGCTAGTTTGAAGCTGGCCTTTTCTGAAAACAAATCAAAACAAGCGTCTTTTGTTTTGGGGTTTGATAGATCGGGCACAATGGGCTGAGGAGGGTAGTTTAGCAGTGGGAATAAGAGTGGGGGTGAGTATGTGTGTGCTGGCGTGATTGTGTCTGTGTGTGTGTACGCGTATGTGCAAAAGCACATGTGCGTGTATTGGCCTGGAGAGCCCAAGATCTGCCCTACTTTCAGCCTAGTATTTCTTTTGTTAGCATTCAACAACTTCCCTTGATATGTTGATGGTGGGTCTGCGTCTAAGACTCGCGGAAGCTGTACTTGTTGAATGTTAACAAAATAATTGTTGTTTTTCTCTTTGTTAAAATGACATGGTGCTCCGATGTTGGCAGGAAGTACACAGCAGAGACATTTATTTGTGAATATGGACAAAGGACCCAAGTGTTATGTTTCAGCTTCGTAGAAAAAAGAACTCAATGCAGAAATATGCAGTGTAACAGAGGCTTGTGGAAGCTGGGGGTACGGGAAGACTTCAGCTCTCTATAGGGCAGAGAGTAGCAGTGCTGGGAATCTGGACAGATGTGGTTATGCACTTGCATATTTGCACTGTGCAAAGGGGGCACGAATATAAATAATCTTCAAGCTAATATGTGTTTATCTAGCCTAGATCCATGGCATGGTAGAGCCTTGAAGCAAAACACAATCTCAATCTCGAAGGAAAACTTGGGTAGTAGTTCTGACTATCGGTTCTCTTAAGTTTTACATAGTATTATACTCACTTACTGAAAAATAATGGACACAGCGACGCCATTTATTTCTACGGAGATCAGTTAAGTCACTTTTCCGGTGAGCAACCTGTCTGAAAGTTGGAAGTCTTCTGGTAGCTGTGCCAAGAGAAATCTCCATCATTCCCAATCTTGCAGAGACGGAGAGCGTAGGTATATGGAAGTCGAAACTGCCTACGAGCTTCTCCTTACTATACGGTCAACGTGGCATCATGACTTTGCGTAAACATACACGCCACTTTCCTAAAGCCAAATGGCGTGTTATCTGTACACATTTGGAGCTGTCCACGTGTATGTCTACGTTGTATACAGCTGATGTAAACCTACACACCACGCTGAGCATTGGTTTAAATCATATGTTTACGTATGTCCAAAAAAACGCGGGACGGCATACGAATTGGCGTGTCATACTTACGCCACTTGATGAGATCAGTCTGATACGGTAATTTTTTTCTACTGTGCAACAGTAAGTTGCGTGGTTATGACACAATCGTTAGCCTATTTTTAGAAAAGCGTCTGCTACGGAGCCATAATGTGAGGTACAAGGTAATGGAGCCTTTTATACATTGTCGTGTTTCTTTAGAAATAAACAACGGACAAATGGAGTCTTTAAACGCTTCAGATGTAAAGTTATTCACTGTCAAAGTGACGCCAAAATGAATGGGAGTCAATGGAATGCTAACAGGAGGTGATGGCTTGTTACCTTAGAATCTCCCCATAGGAGGTAAGCTTTCCAGATGCACACTTACCCTTGGTTTCAATGGACAGTTTGGTTTGTGATTTTACAGTTTGCTTTCGTTTTCTCTTCCTAATAATTGGTCTAACTTAACTGTTTGTTTCCAACCTGTCTGACCACTGGTGTTTCTAGCCCAGTCAGACTTATGTTAGCGACGTAGCTGCATTCTGAGAGCTCAGCAATTACTTTGGCGCGTACAAAGTAGGTCCGCACAATTGATTGAATATTAATTTTGACTTCCCACAAATGAATGAAATGATCGACTGCCATATTGACGCTCATAGAATACTCCGCTGCATATCAAATCAAGAGCTTCCTAAACACACAGCATGACTGGGAAAGGACTCCACCAGCCGTCGCTGTGCCAGCAGTGGCGTTACACACGACCATTCACTGTGTTGTCATCATTAAATCGCCTGCAAACGGCACCAGGCTGCTACAGTATAACCACACAGACCTCTACACACATGAGACTGCTTGGTTATAGTTCGACTGAGCCAGACATTTCTTTGTTCTAGGCTGAGATGGAGGGCATAGCGCTGCAGTGTTTCAGTGTTTACACTGTATACATTAGCCAGCAGCGTGTGTGTGTGTGTGTGTGTGTGTGTGTGTGTGTGTGTGTGTGTGTGTGTGTGTGTGAGTGAGAGGAGAAAAACGTGACTCTTACACTGAGCTGAAATGGAACCACTGTGCTGCAACATGTCTTTTGGTTTAATTAAAAGGTATTCACTTTTAAGGATTCTGTTATTCTACAGTATCGAGAAGGAAAAAAATCACCTACCTAACAAACAAATAGTCGAATATTCAGGTCCAGCCCTGTTTATTTTAACGCAAACGCGTACATTAGCGGGAATGTAGCACAACATGGAAGTGAAAGCAGTGCTCTGTTGCAGTGCATTCAAAGGATGTTATCCCTAAAATCACTGAATAATCATGATAAATAATCCTGATCTCTAAAACCCTTTTTATTGATCGAAATAATTGTGATTATCATCTTGGCTATAATTGTGCATCCGTAGTACAAAGAACAGACAGTACAGAACTACACAAGTTGCACATGTTAGATTGCTGGTTTTATTTGCCTTTAGTCCTTTTCAGACGGGACTAGTATTACCTGGGAACCTCTAGTAATTAGTTAATAACTGCGGAGGTGTCTGCAAAAGTTAAAATCCCACTGCAAATGACCTACCATATTTCGCCAAACACAGAGGTTGTGTGATAATATTAGTCCGGTGTGACTTAGCATCTCTGTGATTCAGGGTTATATTGGCTGCGGTGGCAGTTATAAATCAAGTTTCTGACAGCGCCATGACATCATCTGTGGGGAATCATGTGAGTAAATTAGGTAAAATACAGACTTGGCTTATCCCGTGCAAAATGCGCGGCACAAAACACACTGTAGACGTGGAGGGGGGATCCTCTCTAAATCACATGAGGTCCACTGACCACTGGTGTTTCTAGCCCCCTCAGACTTATTTTAGTGACGTAGCTGCATTCTGAGAGCTCAGCGATTACTTTGGCGAGTACAAAGTAGGTCCGCACAATTGACTGAATATTAATTTTGGCTTCCCACAAGTAAATGAAATGATCGACTGCCATATCGGACTCATCTCATTAAGTGGCGTGTGAGTGACACGCCAATTTGTATGCCATTTTGGGGTGTTATTAAGACGCATGATCGCTTTTTAGCACATTTATCAACACCGTTTGGCCTCCATTGACTTACATTACGTGTGAATTATCGCCGTAGTGAGGAGTATGAAAGGACAAAAGTTGGGTTGGGGTTGGGGTGGCAGATGGGTAAACTACAGGACTTTCGGGAGGCATCCCGTGTGTGGCAAATGCTTTAATAAAGCCTTCCCCAATGTTTCTTTCCTAAACCCATCCGTTTATTGTTTTCCTAAGCATGTGACGTTGGTCACCATCGTGTTTTTTGTGTGTGTGTGTGTGTGTGTGTGTGTGTTACTAAAGCCTTTCCCAATGTTATTTTCCTAAACCCAACTTTTTTTTTTTTTTTTTTTTTTTTTTTTTTTTTAAACGCGTGTTATGTTGTTCTCGCGATAGCACGGCACGTTCTCGCGATAAGACGCCACCTGGCATCGCCATGTTTACATCCGCTGTATAAAGCGTAGACATACACGCGGATAGCTCAAAATGAGTACAGATAACACGCCACTTGGTTTTAGGAAAGTGGCGTGTATGTTTACGCAAAGTCATGATGCCACATTGGCCATATTGACGCTCATAGAAAACTCCGCTGCATATCAAATCAAGAGCTTCCTAACACACAGCATGATTGGGAAAGGACTCAGCCAGCTGGTAATACTAGTCCTGTGCGAATAGGGCTTTTATATCTTTTATTTTACATAATAATACATTATTAATACATAATAATAAATGTGGAATGTCTGATGTCTGGACAAATCTAACATGACAATTTAAAGGGGTCCCTTAAAACTTCAAAACTGTGAATTTGTGAACATGATCAAGGAGCATTACACTACATAATAATACATAATAATTCTCTGTTCTTTTTTGTCTTATCTTTTCCTCCTGACATAAAGCCTAATTTTCTTACCAGAGCGTTGGTGAAATACAGGAGTACAGACTGTTCCCTTGCCTGAGATACCGCAAGGCACGGCAGCCACAACAGGAGCTTTTCAGCTGTGACTTAAAAGTGCTCCTTTAATGTTTGTAGGATATCAAATCTTAATCTCAGAGTTGGTTTACTTAACATGCAGTTGTGGTTCTCACAGTCACATCCGATCCACGCTCAAGAGCCCTCCATTTGGGATTCCGGGTCTAAGTCCCATCTTTGATGAAAGGGCTTGGATGAAAACTAGCAGACACTTGTCTGCCGTCTACTACCACCGGCATCGGAGGATTCCACCACTAAGTCATGTGATTTACTCCCAAAGCGCTGTACATTCTTTCAAATCTCCTTTCATCTCCATCCCGGTGATGAAAAGAACCACCATTACCTCTTTAAGAGATAGTATTATACAAGAGCACAAGCAGTGATTTGCACAGATCCCAATTATGCAGTGTAAACATCTGCATGCCATTTGTACGCTTATGTCTTTAAATGCCCCATCGTTGTTTCTAAAAGTCACATTTAATGATATGAGCCACAGGCAAATCGATGCACAAGCGAGTGAAAGCATCTCCAGAGCTATTCCATACAGCGCTGAGCGTTGGTTTAATCAAATTAGCTGCATTCAAAAGAAGAGTGTGCGAGCGACCTTTGAGCAAGACTTTGAGGTCTGGGCGGCACAGAAATGCTTGGCACAGCAGTTTGACTGGGTTTGGGATGGAGTGAGGTGCGTGAGTTGATGTCAGATGTAGCCATCCAACGTTGTTGGCCTAATTATGTAATAAAAGGGGCATAAATGCTTTGATGTCCTAAGTGCAGTTGTCAGTTTCTTTGAAGGCAAATAGTAATTGTCATGTTCACTGCCTCACAAATCAAATCTTCTACACATGTTTCCTCCTCCCCGAAGTCAAAGTCTGTGCCCTCCCTTCTGCATGTACACACACACACACACACACACACACACACACACACACACACACACACACACACACACACACACACACGGTAACAACCTTTACGGCAGCCTTGATCTGCTCACTATACAGGAACTGCTGGGCCCTCCACCCTTTCATGCCCTGCTTCAGTCACCCACATCTGGAGTTGGTCAAAGTCCTGAGCTCCCCAGGGATAGACTTTGGTGGGCCCCCCCCCAAAAAAAAAAGTCCCATTCTGTCAGTTCCTGGAATCCATGAGGGAATAAAACTGACCAAACATCCCTCTGTGGAGATGCACACGCAGATTATTTGATAGCTTATCCTCATGAGTGTCTGTGCATGCAGGAGAAATTCAAAAAAGCCATCGGCTGATCAGGAGCTGATATAAATTAGTTTGTATCGTGTTTTTTTCGAAAGAACATTGTGACAAATACTGTCATTCTTCACCTTAGACTTACTATGTCATCAAAAGCCAATTCTTGCTATATTTAACATGAGTAGGAGAGGGAATCCATACAGCGTAGTATTGCAATATTTTCCGTGGCAATACCTTACCGATACACGGACGCCAAGTACGGATCTATTATTATACGTGTTGGGCAGTTTGTCTGCTTGACTATCCCATTTTGCAGCAATAAAATTGAAGTGAGATGAACAAGGAGAGAAATTTATCTTTTTTAGATACAACAGATGTTGACAAAGTTTTCCTTCGGGGACATAATTTGAAGTTGGGGAGGTAATATATTGCAATTTGTCGCAGTTGTCACGGCACCCTATCTTCCTATTGGCTGTTCCGCATGGCTGCCAGGCTAAAGATAAGGTGAAATAGGCCTACCTGTCGCTCACTCTCAGTGCTCCCATGAGCGTTCATTTCCCCCCCATTAAGTTGTGTTAACGTTTTTAAAAGTCTGCATCTTTGAATGTCTGTTGTCTGTCTTTTAAATGATGAACTGTCAATGGAAGTCGGCCTATTTCAGTTCATTCACTTTCTTATCCCAGATGGGAAACGTTTCTCTGAAAGATTCTACATTACATGTGCAATTTAAGCCGAGTTATTACACATTTTACTCCTATTGCTCTCGTTTCACCTTATTTCACCTTACCTTTAGCCTGGCAGCCGGACGCTTATCACCCTGGGCGCTCCATGACAAGTACTGATAGTATCAAGTTGTCCCAGGGTTGTGGTTATGCCTGTGACACGTTTTTAAAATCGCAAATAATATTGTATCGTGACATTTGTGTTGTGATAATATCGTACGGTGGGGCCCCTGGTCATTCCCACCCCTAATATTTACCAGACCTGTTATATATTCTGTCCACACCTTGTGTCTATGTATGCACTTTTAACTGCATGTGTATGTCTTTATGAACGGACGTGTCTCAGGGGAGTCCATTCTGCCTTTAAGTGGTTTTCCATAACATGATGAATCCTCCTCCAGGCTACAAATCCCTTCTTCTTCCCAGTCATTTGAATAGAGCCGGTCCCGCTAGATGTTATCCCCCCCCCCACCCTTGAAGTTCAAACTCATGTTAAATGACTTCCTTGTTCCTGTGCAATCTTTTTTGACTATGGTGTTGAAAACCAGGTGACTCGCCCCCGGGCGAGGCATTATAAAGTCACATCCTGCATGAGATCCTCGTGGGCTAGCCTGGGTGTCTCAGACGTACGTCTAAGAGGTTTATCAGCTCGTGCCTTGGAGATTAGTCAGTGCTTACTATCAGGATGACTCCACTTCAAACTACTAGTACTTTTCAAGCCATTGTAGTGGCTATACCCAATCCTCTTTAAGCAAGACACTGCAGGTGAATAGGGTAACCATGAAACTTCCCCAGGTTGTTACTTACATTAAGCCAATTATTTGTCTATTACAAGTTTTCTCAAATGTTATGTTTAAATATGCAAATAATGCATTATCGTATTAAAATGCGCTAATTTGCATAACATTCCAGAACAGAAATCCGAACACTGGATAAGGCCAGGTTCAAAATTCTCATTTCATATTGTTGACTTGTTAAACCAAAAGTTTTTTGGGATATCTCTTTCCATCACTTAATAAATCGAAAAAGATTGTCCCCAGCTATAGAAAAATCAATTTTTGCCATGTTTTTGGACACGAAATGTCCTCTAATTCAGGCTGTGAATGACATATTAGCAAAGCCCTCTGTAAAAACCTGCAGAATATAGATATGAATAAAACTGGAAAGTTACTGAAGCAAAGATTTCTGGCTCAGGGTCTGAGAAAAAACTAATTTTTGAGAAGAACAGCCTTTGAAAATGTGTATTGTCATTCAAATCTACAGATGCAAAGAGACAACTGAGGAAAAGAAACCCAATGAGGTGGAGTTTGGGTATTTTCCTTCCACTAGTCTAGAAAGAAGACATGTTTTTTTGGAAGTAATATAACCCAAAATCTCATAATTGGTCATTGCTTAAAAAAAAAAAAAATTGCTGCCCTTAAAATGCAACACTAGAAATGAACAACCTCACCAGACCACTTAAATGAATACATAACTTTATTTAAATAAATGCTTTGTCATAACAAAAAAAGACAAAGGTTAAAAGAGTACATAAATTACAAGTTGAATAAATATTACACAGTGATATTCACTTTAATAATTTGAGATTTCTTTGTCTTTTCTTTCTTATTTGTTTTATGTAGTTCCAAATACTGACCATTTTTATTTCCCACTATGCTCCTGCCACCGATGGGTCCATTTCACAAGCCAGTGAACACCAAATTATGAAAACCAATCGTATTGACTCGTTACATCCAGAAAGTGTTATGTACTCAGAAAAAAAAGCTGTACTGTCGTTACTGTACTACTGAAGTATGAAATGTGAATATTAAACCATGTAGGAGATGTGAAACCTGAGGATGTCACTGCTCGCACACAGGCGTTGGTTTTTAAGCCTGAAAAAAACCTCAACTTGCAATCCAAACAAAAGAAACAAATATCTGGAACATTGAAGTATTCACGCACTTGATGGATCCAGACAGTGAATGGTTCCAGATACCAGATAGTTCCTTGTATCAGATCAAAGTGATACTCTGCTCTTGTTTCCAGTTTTTTTTTTTATTTATTTTTGCATTCCCCAGATTTCCATGACTCCTGGTAACTGTCTTGCTAACTGTATCTAATGTCATGCAATTGGTGACCCCATATCGGGGAAGTGGCTAGGCCCCGATTATGACCACTGCCCATGGCGCTCCCTCTTACTCTTTCCCCTCCGTCTCTTTTACCTCTATCCCAACTCGCTGCGCAATTGGCCGTGAGAACGTCTCTAGCTGCGTGTAACTTTGAAATCTATTTTTCCCTAAAAGATGTTGCCGTATTGGAGGTCCCAGGCGTGGGCTGCACAGCCCCTGTCGACAAATATTACCTCAAAGCACCAACTTTAAAAGGTAAGCACAAGATAACACAACATTTAGCTTTTGTGGCTGTTTTTTTTTTTTCTTTTTTTTTTTTTTTTTTTTTTTTTTTTTTTTTTTAAATTTTTTTAAATGTTCCACCAACTTCATGATACCACATCTTAGGACGTCGTTGTGTGTCAATATCAATAGTGAGTAACTGAAATAAGTGCAAGCTGCTTTTTCGAAAGTGGTGGTGGGGATTTGGTGTTGGAGGTGGGGCAAGGTGCCTCGATAATATATTCACAACCATCGAGGAAGCCATTCGGGACGCGCGCATCATTTCTCTTTTTGTCTCAGCGAAGGAAACGATGACGCGATTTTTACCGTTGGCTTCCTCTCTCTGGCAATCATATACATTGGCATTCACAATGAAAAAGCAAGAATTCTTAGCTTATTGGTTGTCAAAGAAAGAGAAGAGAGGAGGTTAAACTGACTGCGGTTACACAGCCGTCCCACACACGTCACTCTTGTCCAGAATCGCCCCCGAGGTTCAGGCGGATATTAAAAAATGGATTTTCTACGCGTTGCTGACACCGGTTACAGGACCAACAACATTCGCTGTTCTTCTTCTCTTTATCAGAAGTAAACCTAGACATCTTTGATCGTCGTATCAGGCATCAGCCGCGGCAGAAAAAAAAGGATATTGCCCCGTTTGCTATCCATGTCACTTTCATGTCTCTATTTAAATGTATTTGCATGTAGGAAGGCACTGTGACTTGCACACAGAGAGAGAGAACTCGTAAATGACCATGTTTTAACCTGTAGTTTTCGTCATGCCCCCCTTAGATGTAGAACCTTTGCATGGAGGCATGTAAGCAGGAGGTGTCCAGAGGGTTAGCTTCTTTGACTGCCCTGTAGTCTAATGACTCAGAGGTCAAGGACCTATTCAAATTCTTTACAGGCTAAAAATCTTCTTCTTTTTTCTCCAAGCACAATTACATTGTTTTCATACTATGTTTCTACAAGAAAGGAACAAAAAAAAAAAAAAACAACATTCAATAACTATATTTGAAAAAGTAATGTAATACACCATGGTTACACTGTAGTAGCAGTACTGAGGGAAAACCACTTGATAAAAGGAACATGGCTCAAAGGTGGGCGGTCTTTACTTCACTGAAGGCAAAGAAAACGGCACAAACCAAAACCATACAAAACTACACTTCACACGACCGAATCGGAGAAAGCGACCGGCCCGACCGGCGAGTTCGATGACGCGCTCAACTCAAAAGCTGGAAGTCAAACTCGAGTCCCATCGCTTTAAGCCGAAAACACGGATCTTTGTTTCACCGCTAGAGTCGGCGCTCTCTAAGCTCTGTGTGGCCCTGCATGGCAGTGTCCGTTTAAATAGGCACAGTTGGCATATCAGGCTAGCTACATTGTCGAAGAGCCACTTAACATAGGTTCATCCGTGACCATCTGCTCACTCTTTTGTTTCCGAACGCGCCGTGTCCCGAGACATACTTTACATCGGTTATAGAGAAGGCCAGCCCCAAGACCACTTTAAGCGCCAGCAATACTTGTTGTGACAAAAACAAACAAAAGAGAAACGAAAAAAAAAAAATAAGGACATTCTTTTCGTAATAGGCTCACTCCATCATATACCAACACAGGCGGATACATACCACACACACGCACTGTACACATACACACACTCATGCACGCATCATTTTGTGAAGTTGCACGTATCTAAGTAGGTTCCCCTCATTCATAAGTGCTCTGACAGAACCACATACCCAGATAGAGTCAACTCTTACAGCATTTCCCTATCTATTGTTTCTATTTTTTTCTTTTCTTTTGGAAAACAGACAAAAAAAAAAACAAATTACTCTGCCAATCGTCAGTTCCACAGCCTAAAACTGATGTGCCTGATACTTTTTTTTTTTTTTTCCTTGACAATGATTTTGCGGTAATTTTACATCATACAAAGTGTTGTATTGAAACCCCTAGCTTCTATAAAAAATATATCCGTCGTGTGCATATATTTTCATGGATCTGCAGCCAGGGAAGCCGCCTCATACGAGGGGTCCCATGAGCAAAAGTCAAGGGGATCTAGCAAATACTTCTGGGACTTTTTCCCCCCTCGTTCGGAAATGAGTGCTTGGTCAACAACAGAAAAAGAGAAAAAGAAAAAAAAATACAGGTGTCTTTTTTTCAGCCTGTTCTTTCGTTTGGATTTTTTCTTCCTTTTTTTTCAATTTGAAAAAAAAAAAAACTCAAATCGTGAAGTGAACGGAGGGCGGAGCGTACATGTGTGATTCAGAGAGGAGGCGTGGGCCCTGGGTCACGTGCTGGTTAGGGGTGGGGGCGTGGGGGGGGTCAAGGATGGTCCTCCCCTTTTCACTCGTTGTTGTTGCCGCTCTCCAGGTCCTTACACTGAATGTCCCCTCCGCTGTAGTCCGTTCCGGGCAGCTGAACGCCATACTTGTCCACACACCAGCAGATGCCCCGTTTGCGGCCGCGAGATGGCTTGCACTGTGGGCCAAAAAAAAAAAAAAAAAAAAAAGATTATAGTTTTGATGAAAAAAGGGACTAGGGTTAGGAAAGATGTGGTGAGGGTAAAGGGTTGGTAACACCAGAAAGCGGCACAGCACAATGTATTCGCACGTCTTTGCAAAATAGGCTAGATTTGTAATTTTGGAAGGCTTTCTTAGTGCCAAGTGCAAAGACTTTTCTGAAGCGAACCCACCTGCTTGCGCTTGAAGAATCCTTTTCTGTCACAGTTGGGAAGATACAAAGACAGAGCCATTACACGAGAAGTGTCCTTCATTCCCTGAATGATCCCATCTAGTTTTCTCCTGCATGGACCCTTTAGGGAAAGACAGTGCAGGGTTACAAAGGCTGTTCAAAGGTATTATAAATGAAGTATATTAAGATATAACTAATGAAGGTGTAGTTTGCATTGGTAGATGCTACCAGTAGGAGTCACCAAAGTCAGAAATGTTCAAATTCTACGCTTAGTGGCTTTATAATGACAATAGAGAAAAAAAAAACTAACATTTAAAAACTTACAAATTCAGGCTCATGCTTGTCAATGGGCATAGGGGAGTAGTCCAAGGAGGTGCCAATGAGGCGCTGCTTGCCGAGCTTCCTCTTCTGCTCCTTGCGCAGCGCGTGAACTTTTTTACTGTTCACAATGTCTTTTGGAAGGAGTGGCACTTTAGCTGGCTGCAGCTCCTCTGTAATCTCTGTGGTCAGGGTGTCCTCATGCTCTCGAGACTCATGATCTGCAGCGGAGCAAAGCAAACATGGTAACAATTAATGTCACTTTTTTATTTATTTTTTTTAAAGCAAGCTGCAGCTTCACACTAATGCAATGCAGATTATTTACATTACATTACATGTCATTTAGCTGACGCTTTTATCCAAAGCGACTTACAATTGCTATATACAGTCCAGGCCAAACGTTTGGACACACCTTCTCATTCAATGTGTTTCTTTATTTTCATGACTATTTACATTGTAGATTCTCACTGAAGGCATCAAAACTATGAATGAACACATATGGAATTATGTACTTAACAAAAAAGTGTGAAATAACTGAAAACATGTCTTATATTTTAGATTCCTCAAAGTAGCCACCCTTTGCTTTTTTATTAATAAGGGAAAACATTCCACTAATTAACCCTGACAAAGCACACCTGTGAAGTGAAAACCATTTCAGGTGACTACCTCATGAAGCTCATTGAGAGAACACCAAGGGTTTGCAGAGTTATCAAAAAAAGCTTTTAGATTCTTCAAAGTAGCCACCCTTTGCTTTTTTTGATAACTCTGCAAACCCTTGGTGTTCTCTCAATGAGCTTCATGAGGTAGTCACCTGAAATGGTTTTCACTTCACAGGTGTGCTTTGTCAGGGTTAATTAGTGGAATTTGTTCCCTTATTTCAGTTATTTCACACTTTTTTGTTAAGTACATAATTCCATATGTGTTCATTCATAGTTTGGATGCCTTCAGTGAGAATCTACAATGTAAATAGTCATGAAAATAAATGAAACGCATTGAATGAGAAGGTGTGTCCAAACTTTTGGCCTGTACTGTATGTCAGAGGTTGCACGCCTCAGGAGCAACTAGGGGTTAAGCGGCTTGCTCAGGGACACATTGGTTGAAGTATCGCAGTGGGAATCGAACCCAGGTCTCCCACACCAAAGACGTGTCATATCCACTGCGCCATCACCGCCCCGTATTTGCAATACAATCAAACAATGTGAGAAAGTGTTTGGTAGTGAGGGCCAAATGAAGCTTCATGAAGCATTTTCTTAATCTTCCGAGCCCGCTAGATAGAGATCTCGGTTCAACAAAGGGTTGTAAGCAATTCAATATGCCAATTCTTAAGCCTTTTTCTTTAAACCAAGATTGCCATCTAGTGTGGTCAACAAATAAAACTAATAGTTCATGAAGCTGGATTTAATAGAATTGCTTGACTTAAAGCTCCTACTCAAGCTGTAAGCACAACATTGACATATTATTATCATATAAAGTTGGTATGAACAGGTTAGCAAACAATTGCCTCTAAACACCCTCAACGGACGTCAGCATTCGCTTGGAGTCATGTTTCTGTCCATGCAGCAAACGTTCCTAAGTCCAATGTTCCCCGTTGTTTTAGCTCTGTTTTAGAAACAGCTGTCTGCTGCAGCTGGAAGCGAGATTGATGAAAGCCGTGTGACTGAAACAAAACAGTAAAGTTGTCAATGAGCTAAAATATGCTAAAATGCTTTGCAGAGCCGAGAGGATGTACAAAGTTGTTGATAGTTCAACCCTTTTTCACAGTACTGTACATTCGATACATTGCTCATGTAACAATACTGCTTTAAAAGCAATTTCACAAACTTAGTTCATACAGTTTATTTGACATGACATTTAGAAGGGTCTTGGAGATAGTTCTCGGTGTCTAGATATAGTTAACTGCAAGTTGATCTGCAAGGACAGTGCAAAATTTAAGTCTAATGTTGGTTCCATTTTTGGTAAAATAGTCATTGACAAGACAAAGACTAATTGCACCTGGGTATCAATGGACATGGTTTACACCAAACTCCCTGTTAAAAAATCTTAAATCTGTATTTAGAAGTCTCGGGAAATGGAGCTGTTTCTTGTTGCACTAGTACTTTCTACGTAGGACTTTGGCCGTGTTTGTTTATTAAATCTCCAGCATTATTTCATGATGAAACTAGTTTTCAAATTTTATTTGAACATAAAATTCAGGAATGTAGAATATCTCAGTAAAGGGTAAGGTCTGATCTAAATACAGTTACCATAAACCTATAATTAAGTATTACGACGAATCAGTAAAATGTAGATCCGATTTATATAAGCAATGTATTACACAGTCACTGAAAAAAAAACTTGCTATCTGCATATACCAAATGTGAAGTTCTGCAGCTTTTTAATCCGTGCCACATAAGAAATAGTATACCAGGTGCTTTTCCCGGGGTTTGGGCCACCAACTGTTGCTTGCCATTTGTGTATACAGGAGGGGAGGCTGCTGGGAGATCTGATCAACAGCTGATGAACTCTGACAGCTAACACAGGCGTTAAACTCCCACCAACTCCACCTTCCAACCCCCCTTACTCTCTGCTTTCTTAATGCTAAAACATCCCTTCACCTAAGTCCAGTCGAAGCTGATCGGCATCCATTTAAAAAAAACAAGACATTT